>NC_060240.1:15807337-16412283 GCF_021155785.1 Neodiprion fabricii
GAATGCCGGGTATATTTGCCAAGCTTTACCGTTATCTTTTTGATAAAACAGTTTTATCGCAGCAGTTGACGTGGTGCGGTGTAAAAATCAGAATTCGCGAAGAGATCTTATGCGCTTGGCTCGGTCAGATACAATAAAGTTCATATCGTGTCTGATCAGTTTTGAAAAAAACGGTATCTCGATCTCAATCGGAGTTGGAATCCAATCCAACCTTTCAAGTCAAACGGAAATGTTTCACGAAATTTTTGAACAGGGAACGATCACTTGAGATGCAATTCGTTATCTCTTCGAGTGACTACAGGTTAAAATTTAATATCTAGTCAGCAAGTTAAGAGTGGCAAGAGTTATAAGCTCTCTGGCTAATTGAATCTGAAGCTCAATTTTAGCTGTGGCAATTCCCTTGAGTGGTGTTTTCCACCTCTTTCCAAAAAAAAAAAAAAAAATAAAGTAGAAGCAAAACAAAGTATCACCGACACCAACTGAGCCCGTTAAGAAAGTCCGAGAACTGAAAAAAACCACGCTTTTAACCCGAAGTACCGCCACAGACCAAAGTCAGAAAGTCAAGTGAATAAAAAAGCTCAGCTCAAGAATATGTCCAGATGGTCGAAAGCCGCGGCTGGCCCGAGTTTCACCCCGCAAACCCATTTTCACGCCTCTCCAAATAACCGAGATACAATCGGCCGGTCCGAGAGGCAGTAGCTCCATTGCAATAAATAACAACCCTGCACGATTCTATGGGGCTAACGACTGAAGTTATTTCCCAGGGATGACTGGCCTGCTTTATTCGGGATTGTCACACGCCTGCGCTCCAACCCCTCGTTAGGATCGCCATTGTCTAATCCTCTCACGCACTTCGGCAATACCACAGGACTCGATGCCTCCGGCTGAAGAAGGACGATTTTCGGACCAATTTGACTTATGGGAAAGCAATACCCCCCGTCTTCGATTTTCGCCAATCCAATAATAACAACAAAAACGGTTCCGACAGCGTTCAATATTTCGGTCCGAATAGTTCAGGTCCACTTATCCTTGCACAAAGTATCAAATTTATCTCGTAATTATTAAGGCAGAACGTAGTTTGATCAAAATAAATTTAAAGAAAATCCCATGACGTGAATAACGTCTGTGAATTGAATTATTTTCAAAAGAATTCCAACGTGTTTTTTCTTTTTTTTTTGTGTTTTTCCCAAACGACGACTAAAACTGACTCATTTATAGAATGAAGGAGAAATTTATGTACCAGAAGAACAGAAATAATACACTCGTCGGTATATTTTCGAAAAACTATTTTCACCAACAAGCAACACGAGTACAAAGATCTTACATGAATCAAGTCTCTACACCGTCAAATCGATATCTCGATTCGTTCTCAATTTATTGCAAACCAATGAAACGCTCAGAACGAGGTATAAAAAACATATCGGTAATCCGAAAGGAGGTTAAATAAAGTACTGAAAAACAATATTTCCGAAGGAACGGTAAACTTAACAGACTTGCATTGATAGATTTTGACCGTTAAAAAATTGAAGCGATATATTTTTACGATACGAATGATAAATTTGCAGCGAGTTGGCTTCAAGTGCGCGATGAATATTCGATGACAAAAAGAAGAGTCTTTGAACAGTGTTGGAAGAGAAATAGGAAAAGAACTACGCTATTTGTTTGAGTGTGTTACAGAAGCACGCAACTCGTCGTACGCCGCTATGCCCGTTTCGTCTTTGTAGTCTCATACAGGCGGACAAAGGTGATGCAATTTGGGACACACTGCAGGTTGTTGCAACTGTCGCAGTGCACAGAGAGCGTTACGTGCTCTCCAGACTTGGAGACACTCTGGTATCCACGAACAAGACTGTTGGAGGATTTCCCACCAAATGGGAATTCGACCGACAAGCTCTGACATTTCTAAGTGAAACGATCCGGTTCAAGATCCCAAATCTCGATTTTCGGAATTCACACGCTGCAAAGTTTGGAGCAACTTGAAGCTGGTCTTTCGACTTTTGGCATGTTGATCATTTCCAGATCATTCCGCATTCCGATAATCTCAGTTTGTCTGCTACGAAACTTTGATGAGAAAATTGTTATTTGTTTCAATTACTGTGAAATCCTGGTAAAATGAATATCGTATTACGAGAACAGTTCGAACACGGTGAAATTGAAAGAAAATCTGCTATGAGTAACTATTTAGTGTGGTTATAGTTGTCAATGCTGTATTCGTTGGTTATTGCATTAAGTTATCGCAATAGCTGCATAAAGATACGGTATATTCCTAATCTAGAAGAATAGTAAAGATTTTCCGATAACAGTTTGTTGTACGAAACTTATTTTCATCTTGTAGCCGGAACTATATTTTTCGGTTACAGTAAATAATCAAATAAGTTAGGGACCGAGTAGTAACGAAAACTAAAATGAAAATTATTTTGAGTGTGACAATAACTATTATAGTAACGATATTACTTATAAAATTTTGCTCGAAGAGGAAAGAAAAAGAGAAACTTGAATATCTTGGGCCTTGGGTGGATAATGATTATCTTATGAAACGTGGAACATTTGTTCTATTCTTTCCCTTGGCAAAATTCCAAGCTATCACTTAGCCAGCTGCAGAAGTGGGAAAGCCGCCCGAAACTATAAAAGATTAAACTGCTACAAGCTCATTAAATTTCCTCATCGGAATTTGCGAATATGTATCTTGAAAATTTTTTCAGTACACGAAATTTCGAAAATAGCCGAAGTGGATGGAGTCAAGGTTGTTGGAGGATTTGAAAATTTTTACCACAAATTTTACAACCGAAATTGATGGAGTATGGAAAAAGTTTTCGCAAGGGCTGATAAAGTTTTTGAAGCAGATAGTTGTGGCTTACTTTTTGCAACAATTAAATTTAGACATCTTTGACAGATTTTACTAAGCCTTTTTATCATCCGTTACCCATTGCGTGTAACTAAAAATATCCCATTACTAAATAACGGATTATTTTTTTACATTATTCAACTGAAAAAATATCCGATAAGATTTCACTCCGCACTGCAGTGATTGAAAATAAATTCTTATGATACACAACGATTCTCGTAAGGGTCGAAACATCGATTTGTCAACATTATACTGAGCTGCCCACCAAGGTTATAAAATTCACGCCTAGATACTAATTTATTACGTTACTTCGCTTACGTGCTAGGCGTATAGATTTCAATGCAAAAGTTGGAAGCGATAATTCAAGATTAACTTGGGGTGAATTGATTAGATTAAACGCGTTAGCTAAAGCACAGTATTCTGCAATCTGATTCAACGTTTAACAGGCATTGATTTTCACCCATAAATCTTGATAATCTAATAAAAGTTGTTAAAAAAAAAATGGGTCAAAAAAATGAAGCTTTTCGAATCGATTCCGAAAATCTGAGAACTGGTAAATTCTCATCTTAACATCTTTAACGAAGAACCGTGTACGAAATCATTTTTAGATTTGAACTCGGTGAAAAGCATTGAATCCTATTTTTGGACCGGAAAAAAAAATGTAACCGGTGTAAAAAAAAAAGCCAAGACTAAGGAGAGAGAAGGAAAGAAAACAAAAAAAAAAAGAAAAGAAAATCATGATGATAAAAGCGAGGGTGAAGAATACAATAACGGATACAGAAGAGAAGATGAATTGAGCCTCTGCGTGCAATTTAGATCTCTCGATACAGGCTTTGCCACCACCTGAAACCCATTCGGAAGAAACGAGCAGGTGTGCGAGGTGGTAAAACACCCCTTAAAGAGATTCGCGGAGATGCGGTGTCGGCCACAATAGCATCAGGGATTCGTATAATAATGCAGACAACCTGAACTGGCCAAGATAAAATAAAACAAGCGGTAATAAAAAGACAAAAAAAAAAAAAAAAAAAAGCGAGAGGAGAAGAGCTGACGGAAAGAGGGAATGCAAAAAGGAGTAAGATGGAATAAAATGAGAAAAATGAAACGAAGAACAAGAAGAAAAAAGAAAATACCGCGAGGCGTGGCGAAACTCGGAAAGTCTAGTTTGCAGTCATGTTCGCTCGCGGTGAAATACGCGAAAGAATATATTCAATAAGTCACGTGATCGTGACGCCGCGATGTGACTTATTGTCGGTTCCTGCCATCCCGTGTACGTAGATATATGCACCTGATATTCGCCTGCAATCGGGTTTGCGAATCCTCACAATTTCAGTTCGAAAATGTTTGAAACTACAGCTTGATACGGTGTTATTCGTTGAACATGATTCTTTAGCTTGGCGTTTGTCTGTTTTTAGAGATAAAAAGAAGTTATTGCAATCACCGCGAAAATGAAAAGTTGAATTTTTACTAGTTCTCGAAGTTTCAGGCTCTAGAGAATCACTGTGTATCGACCATTTTCGTATGAATACTTGTGTGTGTGTGTCTGTATGTTGGGTGCATGTATAATATGTGATCATATTTTTTGTCCAACGATATTTCGAAAACGAGTGACCGGATTTCAATGATTTTCGTCTAGATCGACGCGGCTTTTTCAAATTTAGAGTTGATCGACTTTTGGCTTTGATCGATTTGGCATTTTGTGAATTATATAAATGACAAAGTTCCAGAGAAGCAAATACATATGATGATATATCTTGAGAATGGATGAATGGATTTGAATGAAAATTAGTAGCATGAAATTTTTTGGATCGTTTTCATGTAATGTGGTATCCCGGGACTTTAAAATCATTAATCACGAATCTGATTTTGTAGTTCGAAATTTGGATTGGATATTGTTCTTCTTTTTTTCTCTACAAACCTGGAACCTGCAATGTGAGAACTCGAAGTTCGTGGGTTGGCTCATAGCCAGTCTAAGGTCGCTTATTTTCTTCTTTTTTTTTTTTTGTTCACATAAATGTTATAAACCTTTTTGGAAACCCCTGTCATACTAAAAAGCCGATATGTTCGCATGAACTTACAAATTTTGTGAATTTGGGACATTTGATTCGTTTGACAAACGTAATTTCAGTCTGTAATATGTCTAAGAATACTTAATTTTTGGCATTTACAACAATATTTTTAGAGAAAAAAATAAAATTTACTAAATATTGCAGGTTTCTTTGAAACAAGGAAACAGCGAGGAAAGAAATTGTCCGGGCCGATAATCCAATACTTGAAATTATTTTAGGGTATAAAATCTGTCGCGTATTTTTAAACGTTATGAATATATATTTGTATCGTGAATATTTATTTTCAGTTCAAATTTTGAATAGTATTTCAATTAAATTTGAGTAAAAGATGAAAATGTCTATGCTTATTATTCAATTCTCGTAATTTGTTGAATATTTTCGTATCATAAATAAGCAAAGAGACAATTCTAGACAGCTTGAAAACCAAATAGTTGCTCACTTATATTAGTAATTTCACAATTCAAATGATTCATTCGCTTCATACGAAAGGCAGAAATTTTGAAATCGAACAATTTCTTACATCACAAGATCCACATTACATAACAATTTCTAAAAATCGATTGAAAAGAAAAACACTTTGAGTTTATTCATATTTTTGTATGACGTAATATATATATCTATATTACAAATATATATCTTCATTTGGGGGCGTATAAAATTTGTAATGAATACAATCGTCCATTGTAATAATATTGAAGCATCAAGCTGATATTTTGCGGAAACGATATTATTTTAATTCTATATTTTACAACTTAGGTATAATATTTCTTTTCACAAATGTTTTTAGTATTTCGAATTATCCAATAAATATTTCAATTTTTTCATTTTTTATATGGCGATAAAGTTATGCTGCAGGTTTCATCAATGAATTATTTTTGGACGATTTATTCATACAATAGAATATCGTCCAGTACCGAAAACCATTAATCTTTCATGAAGTCATTGGAACTCGAAATTTCACACAAGATAATAATTTTTCTCAGAAAATAATAATCTTATACTTTTGATTTCAGCAATGCCAACCATCGTTAATTACATCGGTCAACACGAATTTTCAGTCTGGGTTCTAGGCATCTAATTTCGATTTGCCCCACGTGATTAATAACAGAAATAACTGGTTTATTAGATGAAGTTTGTTTTCGTAGAAATCAAGACATTTCAGATTTTTCGAAAAAATAACTTTCTTTTGAAACAATTATTATGAATAACAATCAAACAAACTGCTAGCTTCACATTTGAATGTTTGAATAAAAGCAAAACTGAAGTTTGTTTATTTGTCATTTACAATAAATATATTTGAGAAAACAGGTAGTTTTTTTGAAAATCCGAAATATCGTTCTGGTTTCTACAAAATCAAACTTTATCTAATAAACCTATCTTTTATTTCGCTAGTTACATGGAAGAAATGAAAATTTCGTAACTAGAACTCAGACTCAAAGTTCGTGTTGGCAACCCGTGTTGATTATCATCGTAAAAAAGACAAAAGCAAACTTTGTAAGTAATAAATGAGGATGTTGGTAATATTATTTGATACATGGGATCAAAATTTATTCATTCAAATATAAACTGTAAAAAAATTACGATTTCTGTTGACCTGTGTTATTAATCGGATGAAACATCGTGGAAGGTCTAAATAAAAATTCTAGTTCGGTAAAAAAGAAGCAAACGATAGGCGGAAACCTCGTCCAACGCTTCGAACAATAACCAGACGTATTAGCGAGGACAAATAAAAGATAGCTCCAGAGCAGCAAAGCTTTAAGGCGTGCGGGAACGACAAAAATTAGTATCGCTGTATATACGAGAAGATAAGGCATCTGGCACGTCGTTGGCGAGATAAGGAGTCGCGGGCTAGGCCGTAATAAAATTAAGGTAACAGCAATTCGAGTTGTTCAACACAACGCAGGTGGAATAAATTGAAACGAAAAATTCGGTAAACATACAGCATCGAGGGAGTGATGATAAAGATACATCGTGATAATGCGCCACGAAATTCATTGACAACTATTACAGTTAAAATTATACGGAAAAGAAATTAAATCCCCGGAAAACAAGAAAATTGAATAGATAAAAGGATGAAAAAAAAAAAACAAAAAATGTTTGGCTCTGTAAAATCAGATACATGGAAAAATGTTTGGCACTGGCGAATGATTCAATTACCTGCAAAATTGTATCAATAATGGGATCGATGGGCTGCTATAAATTGAGTGTGTACGAACAACGGTGTATTCAATTCGGTTGGTAAATTTGAACGCGAATTAAATCCACCTGCCGGGACTACGGCGATAAAACAGCAGTAAAATCATTGGTGAAAAATAACGACGAATACCTACGCGGTGTAAAATAGCGAGGACGGACGTTTTTTTTTTTTCACAGATTAGATTACACCATGAGTGACGAGTGCAAATGTGTGAAGACAGCGAGAGATTTCGTCGAACCGATTTAATCGATTAACTGCACTACAGACAGCATTGATCAGCTAATGTGTTTATACAGCAAACTGTGTCGTAGAAATTAGGCGAATGAAATAAGGATTGGAAAAAAAGGACCGTCCGCGTGTGTCGTGTGTATGAGAAGCGTGACGGACTTGCGTAAGTCGATGTATACTCGTATTATCGATCTAATTATTAATCGAGCCAGGCATCCGGGTAATTACAAGAGTGCAAACAAGTAGGGTATTTGCGTTCGTGCCTGGTCAGTGAAAGCTTTCAGCCATCTCTTGGTCGTATTGCTTTTGTTTCGATTTTTAAACGTGCTTTGAGATGGATCTTTGAAGAATATTGTATCAGAGGAATTATCAGCAAGGGTTTTACAAAGAGACCCTTCAGACTGCGAAGATTGAGCTGAAAATGTTTCGTCGCTGTTTCAAGGTTGAAAATTTTTCACGCTACTCGTGATACGATCGCAAGGATGATAACGAGGACGTGAAAAAAGCATCTCACGGAGTACCGAAGTAGTTTTAACAAGCCCTTAGTCATGGTTCGCATCCAAGGAGTTTGGCAACGTCTTTTGAAACGTCTTATGCGTTTATGTAGCGTAACAGAATAATGAAGGGCTCAGAGACCCACCGAATCACTTTCCAACCGTCATGCGAGAAGACCCTTTCAATGTTGAGGTGGAATGGGATCTTCAATGCTCGGTGGGCTCAAGGCACAGGGTATTTAATGTATAGTACTGTGTAACTGACGAAAAGCTCTTTCACATTTCAGTCCGACCTTCGAGCTCTGTGACATATGCTTTTCAAAGATTTAGAGGGCCAAGATGAAAGTCGTCGAAAACGTGAAATGTCTTCTTCGATCACCAGACTTACACCGGATAGTGTGTTTTCAGAATTAAGTTGACCGTAAAAAGTGACGAAGATCAGGTTCCGCTAATGGAAAGATGAAACAGCTTTCTTCACCATCAATTGACTATTTGTTATTAGGTCAGTGTTTAGTTCACGTTAACATTGAAAGATGGGAAGTTTCTCTGTATCAAATCGCCCGTACAGACTCAAAATCAGGTTCAGTTGAGTCCCTAAAGAACATTCTCAACCATCAATCGACTAACTACTTTCTGATGGATCAGTTTCCAAATGGAAGGAATGACATAATGTTATCAATTTCATATTCGAAAATTGAACCCTTCTGATTTTGTACCCCGATAGGAAATCGTTTTTTTTTTTTTTTTGTCTTACCAGTCAGCAAGACGAGATTGTAAACTGCGAATAATGAGTTTGGACAACATTTTTGAAGTAAACGTCTAACAAATGTCGGACCCAAGATCAGGGTCTTGAACTTATTGGCAAGTAAGTAATCGATCAAAATGTTCAAGTACCTCAAACCTAGGTTCCATTTGTGCTTACTGCTACTTCCAGGAGGTTGGTTAGCCAAAAATTGATGCTCTTTTAATTGATAGCTTGTTTTAATCGAAATACTATTTTTCACACCGTCACTCAGACAAATTTCCTTCTTTTTCAATAGTCAATTTCATATTGCCATTCGTTGATTGTAATCAGCATCGATGTAATGTTGTAAAATTGAACATTAAATGATGTCAATATGACAAAAGCACACTTTGCCGTGAAATTCAGTGAACTTGCAGCAAGAAAAAGTCTTCCAAAAATGAGATAAGCCTAAGCGGAGTGTAACAGAACGAATCCATTGTACTTTTAACAAATCTGAAGCGATTTGAAATGATGCGATTAATATCTGATTGTGAGCTTTTGTTTACACCTCGAATATCATCTATCTTCGTATTTTTATAAACGTGTGCGTAAGTTACAAACAAAATAATTTTCAATTTCCAACCATCCAACATCCTTAGGCATCGAGCCTGTTTTTCGGTTCCTGGGACCCAGATAAATGGTTGAAAAAATTCATAGAACGGCGAAGGATAGACGAATACTCACGTGTTTTCCTTCTGGTCACTGTTACTCTGCTGCTGGGGCGGCTGCTTGGAGTAGGGATGAGGGTGAACAACGTTGTTGTTGTGCATGTGAACCTTGTTGGCGTTGCTGTCGGTCGGTGAACCCGGCGAGATTTTACCCGCCAGGGCGTTCAGCGAGTGGAGCATTTTCATGGGGGACCTCCTGGGGATGAAAACGCGGTGTCCGCCCAGCTGAGCGCTGGCTAACGTTGCGGAAGACAGCGTTCTGCTTGAGGTTTGAAGGTTTGAACCCCCAAACGCCGCTTAGCACACTTGACACACAACCTCTAGGACGACTTACACGGAATTTAGTGTAGCGCGGCACTTCACTTCACCACGAATGATTATTAGATAAAACGTTTTGAAAACGTCCTGCAAGGTACTCCGCCGGTGGCGAGTGGCTAAAGCAATATGGCGGAGCGGGAATCACCGATTAGATATCGAAGTTCGGAGTCCGGTTTGATCGATACACACTATCGTTGGAACGGACTAATCTCGAGAATCCGGTGCACACTTGAGGGTCTCAAAACGCTGAGACCCGGGCAAAGAGGGCGCAGCTTTATAATAAGTCAATTAAAAGTTTAAGTTTAATTAGAAACTTGGCCTGCCGTGCCGGCGGTGCAGTCTGGGTGTAGTTCCTTTGTTCCCTGGGGGTTCTTAAAGCCTTGTTGCAGCTTGAGCTTGCGGCAAAGGGTAGAGGGAAGGAGCTGCAAGAAAATCTGAACCGCTTCCGGTTGCTTCGCCGACGAATTTCCCCAACTTTTCCGATCTTCGGAGGCTTCCCGAGCTCGAGAAATTCACTTCACTAATAAACCAAAACCAGGGGGTGGGGGAGGGAAACCGGGCAAAAACAAAGAGACGAAAAGCGTCGTACTAATTGAACCACGATTCTCACGCACGAAACGATCCAAAAGCACCTGAGGTCCACGACTCGACTGAGGCGGCAAACGCAGCGCGGCTATCGCGCCTCCAGATAAGCGTTATCGGACGCGTCGATCCCCTCCATCATCTCGTCACCGTTGCGGCTCCGCCGGCACCCCTCAGCCGCTTTTCTCCCTTGCCGAACGAGCGTATTATTGAAAAATATTCCGCATTCAACACCTCGCCGAATTTCAGGTCCTGTCGTTATTTTGATCGGCTCTTCATCCTCGTTCTGCTGCGGCGCGTCGCGAGACGTCGCCCTTCTGGCTATCTGGAAGGAACATTCATTCGTTTTCTACTTTTTTCATGAACGGGGCTAAACGTTGTAGGGTGAAATCAGCATCACAGAGGTCAAATATGTTCAACGATAAGCTGGTGTTCTCGTTTTCAGGACAGACTTGATCCCACTTTTGACACCAGTTTTCACAAAAATGATGCAAGGAACATTCTGAATGGATCTAGGAAAAATTTAATAGTTCTTCAGACTATCTAAAGGGAACGTTTATTCGTTTTCTACTTTTTTCATGAATGAGACTAAACATGTTAGGGCGAAATCAGCATCACAGAGGTCAAATATGTTCAACGATAAGCTGGTGTTTTCGTTCTCAGGACAGATTTGATCCCACTTTTGACACCAGTTTCACAAAAATAATGAGAGGATCATTCTGAATGGAACCAGGAAAAATTTAAGAGTCCTTTCGACTATCTAAAAGGAACATTTGTTCGTTTTCTACTCTTTTCGTGAACGAGACTCATCGTGTCCGTATGAAACGCATCATAGAGGTTAACATGTTCAACCGTAAGTCGGTGTTTTTGTTCTCAGGATAGATACGGTCCCTCTTTTGACACCGGTGTTACGAACATTGCGAAAAAGTGATTCTGCAAGGATCTAAGTGAAATTAAATAACCCTCCCAGCAATTTCGAAGTGAAATTTTTCAACAATGGGGTCAAATGTGTCTGTGAGACAGATTACAGAGGTCAAATTTTCAGCTAAAGAGTCGTATCCTTATTTGAACTTAAAAGGCGGGCCTCGTCTGAAAACAATGTTTCGAAAATTGTGCACGAATCCTGTTGCAAGTACCAGAGAGAGATTTGATAGTCTTTCCATGAATTTGGCATCTCAAGAAACATTTGCAATAATTGCAACATCATAGGTTGTTCGAGGTCATGGAGAGTTCCAGCAGAGGAAATTGATAAGCTGTTTTATTGCGACACCGGAAATCCACAGCTCGTTTTGAGGTTTCAGGCGTTGGAAAATTTACGTCCTAAAAAGAGAATTCACCCTTGTACCCCAGTTATTTTATTCGCTGGGTATGAGGGGTTGAGCATAACGAACGACTGCACGACTTGAGGGCGAATGTTTTCCCGGATTCAGCGACATGATGAACGACCATCGCGGCGAGGAATCCACGCCGAGCCTCAAAAGTAGTATTCAAACAACTGCCAACTGATATAATGTGATGTGCATGCGTAATGATCATAAAATCAAGCCAGAATACTGACAATGAATCAAATTCGAGACAATGAAATAACGTTGTTTGCTTTGGCAACCGGAAGTAGCCCCTTTCATTATATTCTAAGTCAGCTATTTTGTTCCTTCGACCCACGATTTGTCGATTAACAGAGTAATCCAGATCTTGGTGAAGATAAAGAAATTGACAAAAAAAAAAAAAAAAAATGCTGGTATCGCGAGGAGTTTGTTTTGATTTTTATACAAGTATCGAAGGTATCGTCCGACGTACGTGTACCGATGAATAAAATGGTTAGACATTCCTTCATGAAACCGCGTCACGCCACTTGGACGCTGACTAAGATATGGATAACTTGCCAGCTCAGGTGACATCTTTGCTGATTCTTAGTGCAAAGTCAGCCGTCAGACTTTACACGACCTGTTCGTTGTCTCACACACAGTCGAGCATATAAGATAGATTCAAAGATAAGACTAACTCAGCGGCGCGATTCGGTTGGTAAAAATATCTGAATAACGAAAACTTGTTCACTGGTCTTATTCAATTTGCATCGATTGCTTCTGACGGGCGATGATGATCCGTAATGAATTTGACCAAATGCTAGATCGACACGAGCCGAGAAGTGGCTTTGAAGCGTAATTGTAACGGACAGGAGTGAAATTGAACCGTGAAAGAGAGTGGGGGGCTGGGTGGAGAGGGGAGGAGGGTAGAAGGAGAGACGAGACGAACGGGGTCTGTTTCCTAGTGACAAACAGGAGACACGGTATTCGGACGATTCATAGCTCGGATGATATCGTTGTTACCGCACAGCTAAGCATATCGCGTGTTCAACACCACAACAGAGAACCGGCATGTCTAGATAAACACGAGAGAATCCCTTTTCAGACATAGCCGTGGAGTAATAATAATAACAATACTGATGTCACCGCGACGTAGAGGCTTTGTTGTATCCTCGCAAATTTGCCCAGTGTCATATCGTCCATTCCCAACTCCCCCAAGTAATAGATTTGTTTTATTGGATTTACATCGTACCTTGAATTGATATTTCCCAATGAAAGATGTCGTGGACGTATCTCAGAGAATTAATGATTATCTGGCAGGCAGGAAAATTGAACTCACAACGTTAGAATTGAATAAAATAGAAAAACAAAAACACCGAAGTTTACATGTTTTTGAACGTTCTCATACGAATGAAACCTTTTCTGGAACTGTTGAGTGTCATAAGTTAAGCCATTCGAATTTAGTCAGATTCATTTCTAGCAGGGACATTGTTTCATTGGTTTTCACTACCATTGAGGAAAATAGCATTGTTAGAGATTTTTGAAACAATTTTTACTCTTTTCGTAACTCCTGGTTCAGTATAGTTCAGCCAAATCATCCTTAAACCCAGTTTACCATCTAACACCAGCATATTCACTTTGTCAAACTCGATTGTCACTCATGCGTCGAGTAATCGCAGAGCCGAAGGTCTACTTTTCGAAATTATTTCAATGGTAGATTGTGCATCAAGGAAGCAAAAAGACTTGGCCCTCATGGTGCACACGATACTTTATCTAACAAAGTATGGCTTAATTTTTTATAGCGGAGCACAAAAAGGAGCACTTTTTAGTAGCAGAAGGTTGAAGTGCTCTTTTTTGTACTTTCGTAAAAGCGATTACTTCACATACGGAACGCAGGCAAAAAAAAAAGGCTGAACACCTGAAAATCATTTTCTTCAAATGTAGATATCAACAAAACTTTAAATCGATACGTTTTACGATATTCTTTTAAAATTCAAAAATAAACTCCCCAACGTCATGGAAATTATTAATGCTCGACTGATGGGCAGAACTCTCCCCTGAGAGTGGACAGAAGTTCACGCAATGACGGTTTGCAATTGTAATAGCAATATTAGCAACATTAGCAATATTAGCAATACCCGGCGGTCCAATAACAGTGAGTATTATTGTGAGTTCACGAAGCGTAATTGAAACAGCATGGATATCAATAGAATAGAGTAGCGACGCAGGTTTTAGTGTAACGAGAGGTTAGAACAGCCGATGCGCAACGATCGCGCGGAAAATTGCACACTGACTAATTGACTAATTAGTGATTAGTGATGGAATCCTCCGCCGCCAACCCCGCGTCTATTGACGGATTACTGTTTTCGGTCGGCTTTTGGTTGCCGTTTATAATACCCAACGCCGTGCAGAACAGGGTGCTCCATTGAGCCTCCCGAAGCCCTGCGGGCATAAATATTGTCTGTCATTGAAGCTAGAAGCTCTTTCGCTCCGATCCGACGAACGATATAAATCGGGACAAAAATTGCAGGATAAAAAAAAAATGTTGAAAAAAAAAGAAATGAAGAAAAATCATTCGAGTACGTTCTATTGGCGGATTGGCAACTTGATCAAAGGCTCAAGATTCAAACAAGAGGGTAAGAGGAGAAGTCACGAAATTAAGGAGGAAACGAAAGATAAATAATGAATGAGCTTGCAGCCCCAGTGTCCTTAGGGATTCATTTTGCGCTTTTTCTTCCTTCGTTCTTTTTTTCTACAGCTCGTTTTCATCCTTGGTTTCTTTTTTTTATTCCGCGCAGTCGAATGATGGAAAACGGTCTTGAAGCCGACCCCAAATCGGGTCGGGTCGCAGGGCGTCAGGATCTTCAATCACCAGATTGCTCAATTATGGCTCTCTCGAGCCATTGGGAAGCTGCAGACGCGGTACACGTTGCTTTTCCGTTGACGAGGGAACATTTAGCGAGCCTGAGCACATCGGCCACAAACAAGTTCCGAAGAAAAAACAGGGACGAAAAGAAAGAAAAAAGAAGAAAAAACAAAAAAAAAAAAAAGAAGAAAAATCCACCAACGAAAATGGACCCTCTTAAGATACTTTCGGGGACTGAAAGAGAAACCGGAAATAAATGATAGAGGATACTGCATCATCGAAGCTATTCTGTCAGCCGAAAAACATGATTCAATAAATCCGCAGACGGTCACATTGAACGTACGAATTCAGCATTCTTGGCTCTGATAATCTGATTAATGGAGGAACATTTGTCCAGATGATTGGCTCGTGAATGATCGCATATCCTTTTTTGACCGCCACGCATCTTTGTATCTTAGCTAATCTTCGCTATAGTCTAAATTCTTAGATCGTTAGATCTGTTTTCAATTAGGCAGTGAACGATCTTTGTCGAACGAGTCAAGTTCCCAGAAATCACCTCATGTGCGGTTTACGTTCTATACAGACATTGTGAAAATCTCAAGAGAACTGGAACCATTCTAATAGACTGAATCTCGTCAAGCCCGAGATGAATTCACCGATAGCTGAAGATCTGAGTTTTGTGTGATTTGAAGAGAATGAATTACGTTTCTTTGGTGAAAGAACAGTTTGTGGAAGGAGGGAGGGGTTTCAATCGACTTGCGAATGCCAGCCGGATGTCCGGAACATTGGTTCAAATAATTACATAAAACTTTGGGGATATAAATTTGTGGGGGGTTGAAGCAATTTTCCGGTATTTAAGAATCGACCGGCGAAGAGTCGGAGAAGTTAGAAAGAACAATTGGTGTAATTAGTCTAATTGCAGTGTGCCGAAGTACCCGAGTCTTAGGCGGGACTCGTTATTTGCCTGGAATTTTATGCACCGCGATTATTCCACCTGGTCAGATCAATCGGTCGGATAGCAATAATCCCCCGCGAAGGATTTACGACCCTGAAAGATCGACGAGAGAATTAACGACCAGTTGGTCTTTCAATTCGCACTAAAAACCGCAACTCACACGAAGCGAAATTTCGCAACTACTTTTCTCTAAACACAAATGATTCACGGCTCTTTGAACGTTCGGTGGACTTTCTTCGCCGCCTTTTCTTCCGCTTCGTTGTCGTTGGCAAGCTTCAAGAGTCGTGACCCGTTGACTGGATTTGAAAAGTTTTAAACAAATTCAATAACATAAGTTACGCTGCGCTTGCTCCGAGGCAGTCGCAATATTTTCACCGCCCGGCAGTGTATATTCAAAAGGTGTATAACGTCTACCACGTCTATACAAACCGCCGTCGTACACATCTAACTCAATTTTTGTTAGATTCAAAAGTTGCTCGCTTTCTTCCATCCAACTTGATACTCGAAAAAGTACCGGGGACTTATTCCTCTTCCACATTGACGTTGAATAACGCTGTATAAAAGTAAGAAAGTATTACATTCTTTGGTCAAACAAACTTCATCCTCTGGCGTTGACTTCATCGAGTGATGGTCTTCTACTAGACGAATCGCAAGTTCGTGTTTTGTATTGTCATGAAAAGATCAGACTTCGATCAGGATCACTCTTTATATCAGGAGTATCTTGTTCATATCAACGCAACGGTTCAACGCACATTTCTGAACGCGTTTCACATTTGTTTAAAAAATCAGATGTCTCGAAGGGGACGAAATACTTCGCGCAGACCCGGTACAATAAACATTCCAAGCAAACGGTTGAAAAGTCACTAAAAACAAGGCCAAACGATTCTAACGGCACGAATCAAAGGCCAATCTTTTGTTGCTCTAGGTCGTGGAGTTATCAATGTAACATTTGTCCAAACAGCATAGAAGTAAAATTTTCAAAGCTTTTGAATAGTTAACTTGTCGTCATTTCGCGTCAAGCAGATCACTTATTTGTATGACTAGCTTCCGATTCACGTTAGGTACGTTATACTACCACTCGCCAGTGTACAAAACAACTCTGAGCTAATTCAAAGGCCACCGTGTGATTGGATTGGTTAGTAGGAGGTAACAAAACTGCCGTTTCTACGCGCAGTCTCTTCTTATGTATCTCATATCTTAGTCGTTTATGGAGAAGTTTGATTGTCTATTGTTATTTTCGTAGTTCGTTTCACACGCTTTGAAGCCATCATACTCATATTCATATCTGACCTTGATGTGGTAGCAAAAAAAACTGTCAATAGTTGTATTTTCGTTTTTCAAGTGTTCTGTCCAGTTTGGTTTATCTTGTAAAATAAGCTAACGATATGTCAAATTCAACTGACAAAGTGGATTTACTTTTTGTAAACTGGATGTTTCTGAAAAAAAGAAAAGAATCAACATTTGCGGAATTTTTGGAAGTTCTGAAAGTTCTCATTTTTGTTTTCAATAAGAGTCAAGCATCGTCTGCATCTAAACTGAGTTGCGAAGTGGGATTATTTTCTTTATAGTGGTTATTAAAAAGAGTAACATTGAGAAGAGTTATTAAAGGACAGAAAAAAATCCCAATTGGCAACTTGGGATGAATGGGAGAAATGCTTCTGTGTTTTTAAAAATTGATATAAACCATCAAAATTTTCACAAAAAATTCGCTTATTTTGATTTTCTTTCTTTCTCTAATAGGCACCAAACAGAAAACTATCTCACTTCGTCACTCGGGCTGTATGACGGGTCTTCAGATTACTTCAGAAGTAACGATAAAAAAAAATCTAATTGGCGAAATATCTTTAAAAAAACAATGTAATTTTTTGATAGCGTTCTTTAGTACTACATTCGTGTGAGTTGATATGTGAGTATACTGGTTCAAGACCGCGTGAAATCAGCCACAGGCATCACTATAGACAATTAAACTTTCATCTATAAGCAACCGACCGGAGTACTAAAATATCTGTTCTATCACTTCCACTAGGTAACCAACCGAATCACGAAATGACCTTTGGATCAGCTCAGAAGCTTGCACCCATTTTCAGTACAAGAAACCTGGTGAAGATCGAGATCGATAATGGTCGTTCAAAAAAGTAGTCCGTTCGGTTTGAAATGTCACTAGAATGTAAGAAGCCCAGCGCAAGAGGAAAAGATAGGATAGTCCAATGTGCAGATGTGAAAGATGAGCAACAAGTGATAAGTCTTGATAATCGAGGCGGTTCAACGTCATCCGTTTTATTCGCTCAGCCATTGCCCACCCAAAAGGACGCGATTAATTTGTTTAATGGTTCTCGTCTCCCTACAGCAGTCCATTCTTAACGATCGATCCAATTTTAATAAAAGCTCGTGTTCAAGTGCAGCGGCAAGTGCAGGCCGGCGGAATGATGGGCGACTCTTTTTCTACTGTCCAACGGCACAGTCATTGGTCCAGAATGACAATCGATTGAAATAGAACAAAGAAGTTGGTCCATTTCGATCGCCGTTGAAAGAGGACAACTTGCTTTCGAGAGTGAAAAGTCGAGAAGAACTGGTCACATCGAATGGCCTTTCTTCTTGTTGTCCAAGTAGAGTTTCATGATCGATTGCGCTCGAGTGAGGGAAAAGTTGATAGTATAATGGCGTGGCGCGAGTTCAACCCGAGAGTTTGTGAACCGAATGGGAAAGTTCGACAGTATCTCTGATCCTGAAGCGTCGGGGCTTTTCTATGATCGTTACTTCGAGGTATCGTCCCTTGTCTACTGGACAGGTCGCCTTGGCTCCGGCGTTCGTTAAAGAGGATGGCTGTTGGACGCAACACGCGACTGTGCGAATTCTTAAAGCTGAAGGCTTCGAGCACGCGGAGTTATTATCGGAAATGAATAACTAATTTCAATAGAAAGACGAAGAGCGGTACAGCGGCGCACAAAGCACTGATGACCCGGTGCATTACCATGATTGCTTCGACGAGAAACCGTAATTCTCTAATGCTTTCACGTCTCTATGGCTCGAACTGCTTCCCCGGACTCCATTCACTGAATTTAGTACCTGCAATCACTTCGGAGTTCGGAACCGTGTTTTTTTTTTTTTTTTTTTTTTTTTTGTTTCGAGACAGTAATATTCGCGGACTTGATTACAAACACTCAAACGTTACGAGAAAAAAAATAAATAAATAAATAAAAAATAAATAAAAAAAAATTTCAAGAAACACTTTTACGGCAGAGTAAAAGGAGAACGGAAATATTTTGCGAGACAGATAACTTTGTCACCGGTGAATTTCGCCCTGACTTACGACCCACGATTCGAGCCCAAGTAGGTGGAACTGTGACTTGAGTGAATTTATGGCCCGGCAATCAAAACATGACAAAAGCTGCGGGGTTAATGGAAAACAGGTTTCAGGACGTTAAGGGTTAAAATAGTGTCAACGACTCGCGACACGCACTCTCAAACCATTTACGGTGCAGGGCGTTGACTGCTCTGGGCTTTATATTGACCAGAAAACTGCAGGGTTCAATCTTAAGCTTATTTAAATGGCGCTTTAAAAGAAACTTACGTGACAACGCGATATTGCTACCGAAATTGCATCGCTGTTGAAGTGAAATTTTTTATACGAATCAAATTCTTAATGACAAAGGTTGTAGATATTCTAAATTCTAGCACAATGTTTGGCGCCACCTGGTGGCAGTAAATATCTAAAACCAACAGTCTTACTTGACCTAAAAAGTTTTATTCTCTCCTCTTTTGCGTTACAAAACAATTTTACGTGACGGAGTCAAAGCATAACAATTGGCAGAGATTTCTCCGTGCCTTGATATCTGCAAAACTAACCTCAAATTGACCAGCTGTTGTTTCCGCGTCATATTGGTCATCCACGCTCATGAGTGAAAATAATTCTTCACGAAGTATTAAAGTTTGTTTTCTATTTCCTGTTTTTTTTTTTTTTATTTGCGAAGGATTGTTATGATTTTTTTGCTATCGTAATCCGTGCTTCGTTCACGGGAAGATGTTTCAGACACAACCCGAATTTTCTACGCGGGTATTCGTATCTGAAATTTACTCCTCACTCTCTCGTCCATTTCCATAGTGGATATTTAGTGCCCCATTTTTACACCGGTGATATTTGTAATCCATGGAACCGGGCATGCGAGTTTACTGTCAAGAGCATCCCGCAGCGACACTTCGCTTCGCAGGCGAGAATAACGCCCCCTTCGTCTTATCTCCGTGGGCGGGAATTTTGTATATTATCGCCTCAAGTGCCTATGGGTCACATCTGGTGCCGGGAAAAGCTGGTCCATACGCCCCCGGGTGGTTGTCACATCCAGATGCGTTCTGATCGTATCGAAACTCTCCCCGATATCGCTGGTTTATGCCACACTTTCAAGCTTTTACGACCTGTCGAAGATGACGTGATTCTCACCATTTCCACATTCATTTTATCAAGCAAGTGCGTATCCTTCGGTCAAAAAAGGATAAAATGAAAATACCGTGACGAACAAATAAGGATCCAAAATTGTAGCTGCGATTTGATCGAACAGAATTTTCTGAATCGCGTAAAATCAATGAAATTAATCAAAAATTTCAGGATTGTTCCTGTTTATTTTCATCACATTGGAAAACCTTTACGCAAACTGAAAACCTATAATCAATATTTCGATGTACGTGAAAATTTACAGAGAATGAAATGAATTCTGATCAAAGCATGCCGTAGTTCGATTTAGAAATTATTATTGACAGTAATTCTATTACTACAGAATGATCGAATGAACAAATAATTAAATTAAGGCGTTAATGAACTGATTTAGCGATGCATCTCCTGTTCCATCAATTCTCTGCATGATGAATAAATAGAGAAATAAATTAGGAAACTATGCATTCAAATTACCGATACTCAGCTGCTGGCTGTGAAGTTATTGCAATACGCTTCGGCAAAGTAACGTAAATTATCGAACACAGCCTGGTTCGCTCAATATTCAGTGCATTTTCGCCATGTCATCTTCTCCAGTTGGAACAGGCGTCTCGTTTTCTTTTCAGGATAAAATAAATCGAGGGACGCAATGTCGGTCGCAGAATCGTGTAACAAGAACGAAGTATGGCAGTACGAACAGCAGAAGAGAACTTTGTCCAGATGCCCATTAATGTCGCGAAGAAAAGCTGCGCCGAAGGCTGGGTTGGCCTCTTATTCATCCGCCAGACGCGTCCAAGTGCCTCTTAAGCGACACGCGACAAGGGCACGAGTCCTGCTGTGAAATGGACCATCGTTTCGAGTTGTGGTCGGGAACTTTTGATGCTTTTATTTATTGAGAAGTATTAAAAACGGCAAATCGAGGGTTCGAAAGGTGCAACCCAAGTCAACCAAATTGGATACAATTGAAACGTTGTTTTTTCACTACAGAGAAAATTTGTAGATCAACGAATTCGAGCAGAAAACAAGACACAGGAGGTTCAGGTTAGTAAACTTATCAACTTACTATTTAAAGATCATGCCAAGCTATTCTGACAAGGAAAGTATTCGAAGTGTACTTCACTGTTTTTTTTTTTTTTTTTCATTTTGTAATATGTTGTTGAATATAAAAAGAAAAAATAATGGACATGTATTTTTGATGGGTCAGTTCATTAGTATAAAGGGTTAAAAATGTCCATTCTTATCTGTTGACATTGAATAACGACCAACTATAGTTTTATCAACAAATTTTATGCCTCTATGCCTCTAAATTCAGGAAAATTGATTGAATTGATTTTCAGTGACGGTTAAGAGTAAATCGATTGAGAGCGTTAGTTTTTTGTTCATTAGGTAAAAAGAAATAAGCATTCATCAATGTTTTCCGATGTGCTACAATATATTACGAAATCAATAAAATCGCGGTGAGTTACACTTCCGGTACTTTCTTTATCAAGACAAGCGATACGACCTTGACATTGAAATGGAAGGAATCGAATATGGGATCTTCTTGAAATTGTCACCAACTAAACGTTTCAAACATCGCACGATGCTTACGAATCCTTTATCTCAAGTTAACATGACACAACAACATAAAGATTTGGATTTCCGTTTCACCAAAAAGAACCGACGAGTCGACAAATCTGAAGACATTCAGTAACGGCTGCAAGACACGTTTTATATTTTGTTTTCTGATTTGCAGTAGCTGTGCTGGAGGGACTTTTGTAAAAGGCAAAGAAGCCTTCACTGCCCCATCAATTCGCGCTTTTATCAGCTCAAGCCCAGATTTATTAAAAAAAACATTACTAACCTATGTGAGAAATTTTTTTTTGCTTAGAGTGAAAAGAAGTAACGCTAGGTACGAATCGCGAAGTGCGTTGAACATTTATTGAGTCATAATGTACTTTTATGTGGCATCCTGCAGTCTATTCGTATCAAACGTACTGCACCACAATTCTGAAAACTGGACAATAAATGGTTTCTTAATAAGTTTTACAACCGCGCATTTCATTCAATGTTTACTGCTGAAGAATAACGCCGTTAAACTTATCTGGTTTCCTCGACTTATTACTAACGAATTGATGTAGATTTTAAAAATACGACGACATTTATACCGCAAGAGTTCCTGAGACTTACGGATTTGAGGCTATTTTATAATTGTGATCAAGTCTCGGTGGGATTTGTTAGTAACGGATTGTGTAATCACTTTTTTCGCATTTGTTTTTTCGTCTGGGATTTAATTTGCAGTGTACAAAAACGGTAACGTTTGAGATGAGAGGTGAGGTGAGATATAAACTGGGTCTGCGCAAGCGCAGAACGGAGGATAGAACAGATTGCTACGAAGTTATCTGGTTAACTCGACGAAACAACGGTACTAAGTTAGCACGTAAAGTTAGCGCCAGTTGGCACCAGCCTGGCAGAGAGAGAGAGAGAGAGAGAGAGAGAGAGAGAGAGAGAGAGAAGGAGAGAAAGAGAAAGAGAGATAGAGAGTCATAGCACTAGCGCCACTAACTGTTTCATTGTTTCATAATTGACTCATTTGCAGCTCCACCGTTATGCATATCTATTAACTAATCCCCGCAGAATTGTGCCGGCGTCGCGAGAGTATTTCGCGAATTTTCCAACCACCTCGAGCCGTTTTTCCTCCATCCAGAGCTTCATGTGAGAGGGAAAAGTAATCAACAAACATGGCTCCCGTTATTACGAATGAAACCAAAAATTCGGGACGTTCTCTCGAAATTGTGTATTGGCTGAAATTTCGTCTTGAGAAAATTTTTCTTAGAATCTATCCGATCTGCGTAAGCAAAGCGAAAATTTTTCCGAAAGTAAGGGTCGAAAGAAAGAAAAACCACCACCGGGACCATTCGTAACCCCTGGAAATGCAGAATGCCGGCTAAAATTCACTGCCGTGCCGCATCGCGTTGGGGAAAGGAGAGGAACTCTCCAATTTGCGTACAGATTTAGCGATTCTGTTTGTCGGAAAGTCCCTGCCCCAGTTACCATGCAAATTTACTGCCCGCCCTCCTTTCTCCGCACCTCATATGAGGAAACTGAAATTTGCGTAGGTGGAAACCAACCGAGAAGGTCACCCCTCTACTTTTACAAATAAAAAAACAATGACGTTTGCCCACAGCCTCTATCGTCTATTTCGTTGTGCCGCTTTATCCGCAAACAATTTCTTTTTTTTCTTTTATTTCTTTTTTTTTTCTACTCTGGCCCCCCGAAGACAATGGAAGTCATCTGCGAAATAGCAGCAACAACAAAAAAAAAAAAAGAAAAGTAAAATGAATAAACGAATAATAATAAATCGATCGATCCATCCACACTGACACCGGAACATGTTTCATCTGTGAAAGTGGTTAAATCCATGAAGTTATTAACCCTCGAAATACTGCCGCGACATTAATTCCGAAAATGCAACCGACTAGAGTAAAACAGGACAGGAGGAAGAACTGATTTGCAGCCGAGTAACCGTGCCAAATTGAAAACTTAAATATTTATGTTTAATTTAGTGGTTCGGACGTCGGGACAACATTTCAGGTCTCTGTCAGTAGGATCGATCTTCCGAATTGCGCGAATTGATTTACACGTTAAATTCATCCGTTGTCCCACTTAATGGCGTTCATTAAAGTTATAACCGAAAGGATTCCAATTTTGTCTGCAAATTTCATTCGCCATGCAGTTGAGCTCGCTGTCTTTTCAGTTCTCGTACTCGACTATCTCCTCGGAAGTTTCCAACTTTGGTCTGACAATGACCCGTCTATCTAATAAACACATCAAGAAATTGTTCAAGCTCAAACTAAAGTGCGGGTGGGTGGTTAATTCGCCCGCACTTAGCTGCCCACTCGGTTGTCATCCACGCGTGACACCCTCCCTAACTCCGTGGAAACTCCGGGCCAACTTGACGACCCACTTCGCCATCCTGTGCTCAACACTTGGTCCGTAATCAAGTTTGCCTCACCGGATCGATTCGAATCGATCCGCGAGTCTTGCTCGAGTGGCGATCGCCGCGCTGGCACCATTTTGGTAACGTCACGAAAATTCGACCCACTATTTTCCGAATTGATTGAAATTCTTGGACAGTCCGGCTGCATGCAAAAAATTGATAGGATCACATGTCGAGTCCGAAGGAAGCGTCTCATCGTATGATTTGAACTCGGCTGGGTCGAGTATCAGGCGAAGGATACGAGCAAACGAGGTCCTGACGTTCCTGAATGAAAGTGTCGCGGTTTTTCCGAGAGGAGTGGAATTAACGGTGCAATCCATGCGGTGCTGAGGGCATATTGATCCGGGAAAATGGCCACTTTTCCGAGGTGAGTACGTGACCGATTGAAAATTTATGTGCGAAGAAGGTGCGGTAAGGGGCAGTCAAGGGTCGATTCAAAGGGCGGAAGCTGCGGCCACTCCGCATGGAGAGGAAAAGAGAGGAGTGGAGAGGAGAGGAGGGGAGAGAGGGAGCTACTCATAGTGGGTTTATGCATAAACCACCGGTGAATTTTTTGTTTATGCAGAAGAGCATAAAAAAGGATATCCTGTTACCATAAAAGTAATACGTGCTATCTCGAGGGAAAAAAGGTCTCAAGACTAACCATGAAACATTCGATTTCGCCGGCCGGTTTCTCTTGAAATTTTTAAACCACACTTCCGCTGCATGATTCGACCTCAATTCCACCATCCAGAGTCTGATATTGCAGTGTGAAATTTTTTCTGCAATGATTTTTTACTGCTTTCACGATCAGGAAATCGTCTTCCAAGTCTTATTGCAACTTTGAATAAAGGCTGCGGACATTGCGGTACATCAGTCCAGGGATTCCGAGTGAAAACAAAAGAGTTTCACTCACTTGGTTGTAGCTAAAACAAGCTTTTGGTACAGTGAGAACGGACATTAAAGCGAAACGAGGTGATTCACGGGTAGTTTATGGCTTCTTGGGGATAAGGTAACCAATCCACCTGACATATGGTATATAGGTATACATGCATCAGGACGTAAAAAATCGTTCGATTTCTTTACACAACTGAAGAAATCGTGATTTGTTTGTATATACGCACAAATCAGTAACGCAGCGTCATTATTTTATTTATGAGTTAGCGGTAGGTCGAAGTACATACAAACAAGCAAACAAATTAGAACTCTGAGTTATTATGAATGATGAATTTATAGAACGTTAGCCATCGTTTATTTTCACAAGTTTGGCCATTCCGCTCACGCTCCGTTGCCACGAAAATTCTAACACCAACAAAAGAAACCAATGGAATTTCGAATGAATGAAGGGATATCATAAAAACGATACCTGAACTCGCGTACACCGTTACTGTACACTGGGAAAAAAAGTTATAGGATTTAATAAATATTAATTGATCCGAATAATCCATGCGTTTGGATGGTACGTAGAGTACATTCTCATTCAAAGCGACAATTTATGTAGCTTTCGATCAGAAAATTCAATATTTTGGTCGGATAAAGAATAATTAAAATGAATTCAATAAAGATAGACCGACAAAACTCACTGACTTGATCGATCGGTTTGATAGCGTGATACAAATTGTTTTTTCACTAAAAAAATATTTCCATCTGCAATGGGATATTTTCCCGTTCAAAGAAGACATGGCGTTGTACAAAATAAACTGAAATCACAATGCTAACCCTCTATTTGAATTAAAAATTCATTTCAATCATTCAATGATTCACTGCACAAGACATGCCATTGTCATTAAATAAATACGACAGCGTTACTTGAAAATAGTTTTTCGAAGACATGAATGGTTTAAAATCATGACCCAACATATCATACTGTGTAATACGGTCAGCAGAAATATGTGGTCCAAATTTACCAATTGCGAAGGGATCAGGTACAAACATCTTAGACGTTACTTTTGAAGCGGGAAGGCTTGCCATCTAGTGGCCAAAATTAGTATTACTCGGAATGAATTTATTATTTCGCTTAAAGAGCATGAAACATGCACGTCAAAGAATCAGAAGATTAACAAATCGATCAAAATTTTGTTACGGTGAAATTAAAGAGATGTCGAAATCAATTTCAAAGTTATATTTCATTGAAATAGTCAATTACTTGAATTGAATATGGGACATATATTAACTTTAGAACTCTTTCTTGGTTCCACTGAAACATACCCTCGTATGCTTGGATGAGCGTATAATGTGATAATCAAATTAATATTCTTCAGTGAATATTAAAATTTGCCTCGTGAGATAAATTCTTGTTTCAACACATTACACATTTTTTTGATTAGTTTTATCACTATTATGTCGAACAAACGTCGCATGGAACCAACTATACTATCTAGCAATAATATTAATACTTCAACTAACGTGGGAATGTTGCTTCGAACCTCTTAGCACTTTTGACTCAACATGCTCAGTGGATCGAAATCTATTTTTCCACGAATCAAATGACGTTAGTCGATTCAAGCGAAGGTGTCATTCCGAACGAATCTGCAATTATTTGAAATACATTGGACTCAAAAGTATGCAGCATTTGAATTAATGCATCACCATCTTTGTTTCAACTGTAAAGAAGTAGTTGGTTTGAGTAAGAAATTGTTGGAATCAAATAAACTAGAAGTCAAATAAGTCAGGTATTTGGTGCTATAACTTTTTTCTCTCATTATAATTTTTCGATCTTGTGCCGAAATATGTTCGTACTCGGTGACCGGATAGCAAAACGTAAAGACAGCATCACCATCATTTCACAAAGTCTCTGAGAGTGATAAAATCTAGTCCAGTATAGGAGCGAAGGTAATTTGGAGGAACACACAGTGTCTGGAAAGGCAGAAGCCATTCTTTATGTCCCATTGGATACGAGGGGCTGGAGTTTGACTGGTGGAAAAAGTTGGTTGATCGTTTGATGGGTTGTTACGAGTTTGCCGGCTAGAATATAGCGAGGAAGAGACTCTGACGGACCATTTGACCCCCGGCATGCCGCTTATACGTCATAACGCTCCTATCGATTCTTGATTCTTCCAAGCTATAACGTTTACTGCTACTGCCTTTTCGATAAACATTTCCTCCGGGTCTTTTCCAGCTATCTCGGATTCTGCCACACTACCCGGACAGTATATTTCTTTCCAGCTGGGAAGGGAAAATGGAAACCCGAGTAAAAATAATCCGACGATTCGCTGCTTTCCAGTAGCTTTCAGTTTCTGGACATTTCGTACTGGCTCTCATAAACTTCCGAGACTCACAGAGCCTTTCCGGTCTACCTTTCGCATTCCGGATTACGCAACGAAAGTTTAAAAACGAATGTAAAAAGGCAGAATAATGTCTTTAAAAAGCTTCTTCATTTTCACGTCTTATCCTGATTCAACCTTAAAGCGACCTACTTAAAGTCAACTATTCGACATTGGCTTTCCCAACAGAGTTATTCAGGCCTAAGCTCCTTCGGTTTCAACTCGATAATAAAATCACACTGCAAGATCAGTCGTTACGATCCTCTTTGGTTAGAATCGATCTTCATGGATTTATTCGGCTTTCCAAAGAGCCTGAACATCAAATTTTCAGCGATACTTCATTCCGATTTGAAAAACGGGTGAGCCGATTGACTTGAATACAATTTGAATTCGATCAAAACAAGGCGGTGTGACTGCCTATAACATGTAACTGGATAATGCAGACCATTCGCATGTTGGAGTGTAATAAATCATAACGGATATGAATTGTCTAGAAGGAAATGCAAATCTCCCGGTATGGGAGGTTAAATTTCCAATGAACTAGTCTGAGGCGGTTACCAGGTAATGAACCATTTAAAAGTAGGATTCGAATCAAGCCGGCTGTGCAAGACGGTACCAGGCGATTTGAACTTCCCGCCAGATCTTCGAAGGTCATCATTACTAAGAATCGACACAACATGAAGATGTTCTCTAGTTTTCCGCAGGTCGTAAATACAGTGATAGGTAACTAGAACGAGAAGAGATACCGATTGGAGAATGTATTCCATGCGACACACGCCTTGAGCTCGTAAATTCGTTTACATATCGGCAAAAGTCGTCATGATTGCGACGTATGGATATCGAAAAGCTCTGTGAACAACACAGTTTCGTTTCGTATTTGAAACAAGGACCGAGCACAAGGTGCACCGATGAAAGTTGGAAGCCTATTTTATGATCTGGTTCCGGGTTTTATTTTTCGATGAAGAGAGTGTCGGTTGAGTAGGCGATCTGCTGGTTTTCACACATTTTTAGAGAAAAAAGTGTAATGGCGATTTGACGCCAAAGCTTACAGACTCTGTAAGCTACTCCACCATGATTAACGCGGCTTAAAGAAACACACGAGACAAAGCAGGCAGCAACGGCAAACTTCTAATCCATGCAGGAGCCTAAGCTAGTCGAATTCCTCCGCACATGTTTAATTTCGTTCCTCGAGTTGGGAAACTTTACTTTCAATTATAGAGCAGACATTTTATTATTTACCGCGCTAATAGGAGTCGGTGCTTTTCTACTCTCCCTCTCTCTCCCTCTGTCTCTCTTTCTCTCTCTCTGTTTCGCTCCTCTGAACAACTGGCCAACGTCGTCTAACGCAATAAAGCATCCCCTCACCTTTGACACTTTCCTCCTCCGCGATTCCCGCCCTGTATTCGAGTCTCTCTACGGCGCGAATGGTGTTCCCTTCGCCACCAGAGTGGGCTGAATATTTGATGTGGCTGCACGGGGATTAAACGACTGAAGCGGATGAAGTGGGACTCTGTTTCGCCCGCGGAGTAATCATCAGGAAACAGGGTTCGCGTCTCGGTCATTTTCAACGAAATTTAAACGTCCCTTCGAACAATTTTAGAAACGAGAATAAACGCGTAATAATAGAGGGTGAAAAATTCTTGTCAATATCCGTGACGGCTGAAAATAGAGCGGAAAAAATACGACGACACGACTAATATCTGACAGATATTTATCAGACAGAAATTCGAGTTAACTCAAATGACGAGCAGAAACACTGACACTGATGCTTCTTGTCAATTTGTGGTTTTGAAGCTCTTGTCGGCCTGCTGCGTAGCCCAGAGTGGAGGGATATTTTCCGTTCATTTGTCACGAATGCGTTGATTTGGAAAGCCTTGAAGCAGACGAGACTGAATGCCTGGTTTCATCTGGCGTGCACAACAGAGACACGCCTAACTGTTATAATGTACGACATAACCGGCTAAGAGTCGCCGAAAATAAATTCACCACGTGCGAGGCAGAAGCAGAGCGACAGAAGAAGAAACGAAAAAAGAAACAACTGGCATGAGAGAGGAAGAAGAAGAGGAAGAAGAAGATTTGTCGGCTGAATGGTCTCGACGAAATTAATCCTGCGCTTTTTGGACGCTCCGCGATTTCCTTTCAAAAAACCAGCGAAACCTGGTATCATTTTTTCAGATAACCTTACGAGTCGCTGTAATTCTTCTTTTCTATTCTGCTCGGCCAAGCCCCAAGAAATTCCTTGCGAGACTCAAGTCAACGCGCGGAATTCCACGTTATATCAACGATTTGTCACCCGCAGGCAAGCAAGTTGCTTCACATTCTTTCACCGCTGCCTATTTCTGTCAAATTTCAGAATTTCGAATCTTTCTCCACTCCTTTTATCAAACTTGAGATTATTTTTGCACGAAAAATTTTATAAGATAAAATATCGTACGATTATGGATTGTGCCATGTGACTGTGTTGCAAAAAAAAAAACTAACTAAAAAACGGAATACGAAATTCACAAGATTTCGACTATTAAATATTGGAAAGAAAGTTTAAAAATCGTAGAAAGCTTACTTTTTTTAGACGATTTCAACATTTGATGAATCGTGTGAAATTTTTAAAACGATTCATCTTCTAATTCATTTATCATACTTAAAGCGAATGTTTAATTTTCGGTATGCAAACATGAAAAGTCTTTCAAGCAATTTGAAAAATTGATGATAACATCAGCGATTTATCGAAAATACAAAATTTCCAGACGATTTCTTTACCGTGTAGCTAACCTTACGTTACGTTTAGCAAAAATTCATGACACGATTCAATCTTGCGAACTCGATAGATTTTTTAAACTAAAAATGGACCAAAAATTTGAAATTTCTATGAGAAAATCAAAGTGCATAAATAAATTAAAAATAGTCATCCTTGTGAGAATTACCACAATTATACATTTGTGCTGGAAATTTAATTTTTGAAAAAAAAAGAATTTGACTCGACAGAATTTTTAAAACCACGAAACAAAAGCGAGATGCTAAAAATTGATAACAAATTAATTTTCCTTAGTCTAGAATCTCATCTACCCTTTTCATCGTAACGTTACAAGGTGTTACTAAAACGCGTTATATCTTCCGTCTAATTATACTTGCTATACACGTTGTAGCTAGTTGCTATACGCGGAGGGAGGGACATGCCACTGCGTGCGAGAAAACGACGAGAAGTATACAGAGGTGTGCGAAACACGGTGACTGCAATTACTTCACCGATTAGCAGCACCGCGATAATGCGTATAACTGGGTTAAGGTAAGTTTAACATGCTTCGTTATCGAGACATCCGTGTGAAAAGTTGAATTATGCGAACTTTGCGATTTTTTTCCGGGCTCTTTGACTCTGTGACTACCATTTCTCAACGAAAAATTGGCACTTCTGGAAATTCCGGAAGACTGTCCCCCACCCGGTTGATAATAAAAATTTGAAATAATGATGAACAGATTTTTACGTCAGTCAGAGTCTCGGACTGCCATGCCACTTTTATCTCTCAACTGTAACTTCATACTTCTCACCTTCTGCCTCTGTCTTTCACGTCTCCCCGGACTCGCACATAGATGAAAAATACTTAGTCAGCTATGTGCGACCCCCTACTTTTCTTAGCCCCTCTCCGAACATCTCTCCTTTATTCATTCGGAACCAAACTCCCTCTACAGATATTTTCCCAAGCCTGTTACTCAATTGTATTTGCACCAAATAATCTCTAAATTGATTCTCTGAAATAAACGACTATTTGACCAACGTTGACCGCTTGTCCATCCTACCAACGACCATTCAGGTTCAATTACTTTGAGCAGGAAGAACCTATCATAGTCCATAACGGACGTAACGGGACGATTCAATAATTTTAGAATCTCCTTGATCACAGTTTTGTATTCCCAGATCCTAGTCTACAATTAAATGTCACGCGCGTCGTACCTCCAAATAGTTTATCATCCATGTAATTACTCCTCCATTTTGTAAAACCTCAGTCTCAAACTGACGTCGTGCGATGCAGCGGGGATTGTTCTCAAAATAACGTATATACTATCGTTCCAATAAAGTCCATCAGTTTATTATACATGTATACTTGGGGACAATGAATCTGAGACGGCTAAGTTGTTACACCAGACAGTTATGTTGGCAACACAGAAAAACCTACAGCGCCACAGTCGGCCGATCAAGAAACAAACTCAATCTCAATAAACGTAACATAACCCATGACCGTGGAATCTAACCTTAGAATACCGCAGGGATAATGACTTGTTGGATTGACACGTCAATTCTAAGGTTAGATTCGACAGTCATGGGTTATGTTACGTTTATTGAGGTTGAGTTTGTTTCACGCTCGGCCGACTGTGGCGCTGTAGGTATCTCTGTATTGCCAACATAACTGTCTGGTGTAAAAAATTAGTCGCCTAAGATTCATTGTCCCCAAGTGTACCTCGATCCGTTTCACTAATTTCAGTCATGCAACCGCTAATTCGTGGATTCTACGTCAGTATACCACCATAGTTTATTCCTCTGAGCAATGACTACTCAGTTACTAATTAATTTCGACTCCCATAATTTCAACCCCATCTCAACTTTTTCAGAGCTGCGAGACCGCTGCTGTCACTTTGTGTCGAAACTGAATCCATTTATCACAACTAGAGCACGGCGATCCCATTTGAGGACTTGATGGGTATCAGTTTTCGGTAGGCTCGCAATATTGCAAAAGCATTGCTACAAAATATGTTGATGAATATGCAGCTGCACAATATTACCAAAATGTTGGGCAATAGGTTTGAAATATTTTAAAACCTTTGGAAGTTGCAATATTGTCGCGCTGTTTTCGCAAAGGATGAATCTTGTATATTTTAAGTCTTGCAAATTTATGTTGCTGCAATGTTTCTACAATAACGCGATTCAATCGTAAATGTTCCAAATCTTGCGAAGTTATGTTACTGCAATGCTTGCGCAGTATTACTTAATGAGTCTTAAGCATTTTAAACCTTGCAAAGTTACAATTATTACTACGATGTTTCTGCAATGTTACTGGATGAATCCTGAAGGTTGTAAATTTTGAAAAGTTGTATCGCTGCTATGTTTTTCTCAAACATTTCGAACAACTTTAAAAAGTTACATTGCTGCAATGTTTCTGTGATATTATCCATACGCAACTGAAAAATTCTAAACGTCGCAAAATTGCCGCAATGTTTTTGCAATATTGAAAACGATATGGGATTATATAAGATCCCACAAATGGTCCCATCATCCTTTTTCCAGACGACTTTTGTAATTTGGCTTGAACAAAACGGCAGGTACATCGACCAGAGCCTAACTCCTTGACAGAATAAATCGTTAACTGAATTATTGCACGGTACATAACAACAATTCAAAGTCAAAATTGAGTTTACTATTGATTGCGACCACGTGTCAAAGAGTCGACTCGAATTCAACCGTTTCTCGAATACTCGAGATCATTGTGCTCTTCCTTTTTCCCTGATTTCTCTCCCTAATTGAAGGTATCAGCTATCTTAACGAATTCTCTCTTCCCTCGAATGGAGGACGACCAGGTTCCCCTTATCGATTCGACGAGAGAGAAAGTAGACGGTTTCTTTTCATTGGTATACCGGATCTGGAACGGCGGGAGAAGAGAAGCGAAAGGTAGAAGGTATTGCGCGGGGAGGAGAAGGTACTAGGAAGAGGAAGAGGAAGAGGAAGAGATAAAATACACCCCTGAGCCGCCCCCAGCAGGCCGTGAGCCTCCTTTGCTGCGGTTGTAACCAAATCTCGGCGTTGGAAACGCAAACAACGTAATAGCCCTGCACCCTTGGCATGTTGTCGTTACCCTTTGTTATTTATAATGAGGCGAAGCGAGGGCTGTGTGTATTCATTACACGTTTACAAATTAACCAACTATGGGAGTGAGGCTGCCGTTGACGACGAAGGAGGAAGAGCAGAGAGATAAATAGAAGGAGAAAGTTGGATGGAAGGAAATAGCCGAGGGTGGAAAGAGATGGACACAGCCGTGTAACCGACCAGTTCTGCTCTGCTCTACTTCCCAGTTAAGTACCCTCTAGCCACAAATATTTCCGCTGTAACCGAGTGGCTCGCTCGCTCGTCGAGGAGGATGCATCGGCAAGCCAAGTTGTAGGTAAAGTACTTACGATTTTTTTATAATCATATTCAATCTCTTTCAATCAATGCCACGTACGAACACTGAACATTATTCACACATAGAGATGCTTCTCTGTGCGAATAAACCTACGAGAATCGAGTCGCATAAATATTCTCATTTTGCATAACTTGGTCACGAACTAATTAAACATATTTTATTACAATTATATGCACACTGAGAGAAATTTTTAGTTCCGGTTACCGCTCAGTCCTTAACTATTTTCATTTTTTACCACAATCGAAAAATATAGTTCTAGGTACAAAATGAAAATTAGTTTTCTAGCTGTTACCGGAAAGTCTGGTATCCGTTACTATTCTTTCTCATTACGATCACTGTTACTATATTTTCTTGTAACCGTTGCGAAAATTTAATGATTGTGCAACAATAAATTGACGTTAAAGCCTTATTTAACTAAAAGAGTACAGTAAACTAAACAAACTGATTTTGCGTTGCAATTACCAAAAAAGGATCGGCAATAACGGAAGATGGTTACGTGTACCTCATTTTTCGTAATTCCAAAAATATTCAAACAGTCTTTTTGACGATACCTGTCTTACTGAATTTTTCTAATTACTATAACAAATAAAATTATTCTCAGCGCAGTTTTGATTTCATAATTTTATATTCAGACTGTTGCAGGAATTTTGCAACGCATATTTTAATTTCCTAATTGTCGTCGAAATATTATAAAAATATTGCGGTGATATTGCAAAGTACTTCACCTACGATGTTGCTGCATTGTTGTCAAATTTCTCTAAGACATATTCCAAAATTTCGAGAATTATATTATTGTAGTGTATTCGAAATATTCTGAAACTAGTGAATTTATATTGCTGCAAGGTGTTCAAAGTTACATGATTCCGCAATATTGCGAGTTTTGTATGTATAGGGGATGCAAATTTGCAAGACTTTCATTTTGTTCTTGGACAACATTAATACGTACAAAAATATATGCTCCGATTTTCAACATTTTCTGCATTTCAATCCTTATTGAATTTTGAGACATTTTTTGCATAATTTCAGTCGATCTTTCGTTATATGTAAAAAGAAATATAACTTTAGTAAGAACGTACAATATTTTCGTCTAAATCTGATGGGACACCCGAGTAACGCGGATGTAAAAGCAATATTCAAAAATTGTTCCTGACACTGTTTTGAGAATGTTAATAAATTCAAAAAATCGTAAACATCTTTTTATTTTCCAAAGCACAAAATAATTCGTGCATCGCTTCAACAAATAGCTGTGAATGCGAAATTTCTCCAAGCGAAAGAAATACCTCAAAATTTTTTCACCACCTAACAGTGATTAAAAAAAAATTTACCGCCTTATTTTATATACTCGATAATAATTGCCATAGAACTTTCTCGAGTTCAAAAAAAAAAAAAAAAAATAAATAAATAAATAAAAGAAAAATAAAGGCATTGAACACGAGTTTGAGTCAAGAATGAAGCGGGAAGAAAAGCAGACTTCTCTGAAGGTCAGAATTGATCCTCCGAGTCAACATGCTCGCCTGTCTCTCATTCGCGCCTGCAATGTCTAGAAATAATAATACTCGATACCGCGAGAGCGGATGTGCGATAAGAAATAAATATTCCAGTGTCTGCGGGGTTTCGAATTTCCATAAAGAAACAGGCGGAGACAGAGGCAGCATTTGCTTCGCCAGTCTCTACAAACGATGCGCTTATCTTTCGTGCCGTAAGCATTTTTGCTTGGTGTAAAAAAATACGTGCAAATACTTGAAAACGGTTTTTTCTCTCCAGGAAATGAGACGGCAGAATACGTGCGCTTATTTTTTCTCAAAATTTTCATTACATAATTGATGGATATTCTTTTAAAGGTAATGTAGTACTTCTACGCTTACCGACCGAGCAAAACTCAGCTAAAACAATTTTTACTCCTCGAGCAAATTTCAGAGACGGTAGAAAAAACTGCTGGGTTTCTCGTCATTGTAGTTCTTACTTGTTAGTATTATAATACGTAAGCCAGAAGTTATTCAGCTGCGATCTCGGCATAAGCCATGCTGCAGTTCTTCATGGAGATTGTAAAAAAAAACAAACATATGGAATGCAGAAGATACACGATGTATAAAAATAAATGACAATACTTGTGCTGTGCAGTTTGGCAGCAGCGAGTCGATGTGTTGTTTCAGCGACTTCAAAAGTGACCCAAGATACTCGACACCTGTTTATTTTTCGACGTTCCTACTTTCTGCCTCGCTTACATGCAACACGATTCAAAAGGTTACATCACTCGGCTGTAACGCTGGCTCAAACAATCCATCGATGTTCAAATTGATGTTGCATTTGGGGCTGGGTTGAAATTTCGAATTTCAAAAGTTCCCAAAATGCCAAATTTTGAATTATTTGGTAGCAAAACTTGAAGTAAAGAAATCAAACTTTGACGAAACATCAAAGTCACGAATGGTCCTGAACATGACGCTCAAAGTTCCGAAAGAGCAAAATTCCGAAAGGACAAATGCGACAATGAGGACATTCAAAAATCTAAAACGTCAAAGTTCCGAATGATCGAAGATTTTTAGTTCCGTGAATTTCCAGCTTGGTGAAATTTCACCACTTTCAACTTTCTTTGTTTTGGATTTTCGATATTTTGACGTTCGGAATCCTGGTTATTCTGATTTTCAGTTTTTCTGATTTCTTAGTTGAGTAAACTTAGTTGAGTATCACTCGTTGAGTATACTACGCTGTGTGAGTATATTTTAATTTTCAGAATTTTACTCTATCGAAACTGCGGTTTTCGGAATTTTCCTCTATCGGCACTTTACATTTCGGAACTTTGCTCTGTCGTATCTTGAATTTTCGGAATCTTGCATGTCGGGACTTTTAGCCGTCAGGTTTCCGACCATTCGAAACTTTATTGTTTCGTAAAAGTTTGGTTTCTTTACTTTCAGTTTCACCAACAAATAATTCGGAATTGAGCGCTTTCGAAACTTTGAGAATTCGAAACTTCAACTCCACCCCTCGCATTTCTGTTCGTTACTTCATTTTTTTCTGACACACAATATAGATATGAAAACAGCGGTTGATTTTCATCAGAATCAATTGTGCGGGAGTATACGTTTATCGTTAGGGAAAACCAGATCACGCGCCGGCTGCAATCAAGGTATGAAAATAAACTGAGGAAGTCGCGTTGCTGTCGATTTATTTATAATGTATGTGAGGCTTGATTTTAGGAAGATGGAAATTCACTGGAATTTCCCGGTTACAAAATATTACGATGAAATGGCGCAGTTCGATGCTTTTTCACGGTATTTTCTCAAAATCAGATATAATGTGTCAGATACACAGTCTAGTGAAAAAATTTATTCGTGAAAATAATTTTGAAATCAATGTTTAAAAAGTAAATCTCAAGTTAATTGATCTATAATTTATTACAAGAATTTCCTCCATCTCAAAACCATCTCAAAAATGAATTCAGTTTTCAGTAACTTTAAAAAGATTACAGTATTCATGTTTTTTTGTTTTTATAGAAATCTCATAGTTTTAAGGGCTTAGATCGATGAAGGCTAATTATGTATGTTAATTTTATACACTATAAACCATCTCAAACGAGTTTTAAACACCGTTAAAATGTTTCTTGATAAATCATTATTAGTTTATTGATTAGCTAGGAATAAAAACTGAGTCTACAGAAAGAATTTGTACCAGAAAATCCATCATGCAAATCTCAGAAATTCAGTATTCAAAAAAATCATTTCAAATTCAGTGATTTAAAAAGAGTTCTGAGCTTTTTAAATCAAAAAAAAAAATTATAATGGAGCTTTCACGCAATCGTTTCAAAATTATTAACAATTTTATACTTGATTATTTTTTTACAAATTCACAAGCTTAGACATTTTCTTTGTACATACTAAGAAAATCGTTAAAGTTGACTTGAACAGGATCAACTTGAAGTACACTTTGTAAGACTTCGATTTAAAGAGGTTGAAAAAATGAAACATAAATGATATTGATAAAAAGGTCTTGCAAGTTCTTACTGACTCCGAATGACTTTAATTGAAAAATTACTAAATGTTTGTGTTTTCTATAACAGTTCACCGAATATCCATCCTGTAAAAGATGCTACGTGAAGATTTTTTATAAAACTGCATTGTCGTCTCTTTAATGTTAACTCGCTTCAAACCTCGTTCGATTTTACACACTGAGATGAATTTACTTTTTTATAGAAGTAATGATTTAATGTGATTAGACCTCAACTATAATTGACTGCAGCACCAACATCAAATTACCGAAACAATTAACAGACGAAATATAGTACAAGGGATAGTAAATTTTCCTGTCATAGCTATGAAAACTGATTTTTATTTTGGGCCCAAAACTGTATTTTCCAGTAGCGATAGAAAAATGAAAGTAAGGATTGCATAGTAACCACATAACTGGAAATTTTTCTGGTTGTGAGTGAATTTTTTAGTTTCGATAGTTTCATGTTTAGACTGTACGTCTCGGGTCGCCCCGAATGACCCTCCATGGTGAAAGGTCGAGCGAAAAAACGAGACCTGGACGAAAGCTGTAAAAACTGTACGAGGCGTGGTGGTACTTAAGTACGAGTGTGACTAAGTACGGGTCCTTGAGATCTGGCAAAGCATCAAGGATCTCAGTTGAAAGCGAAAAAGAAACTTGACTCAGTCAGAAAATCACGCAGAGTAGAAATTGTCAATTATTACGGTCTTGTTAAGGTGTAAATTCGTTCCCTCCATCTAGTGAACAGCGATTTTCATGATCGTCGTTCTATTTTTTTTTTATTTTATATCTAATGCCAAATAGGTACTTATAGCGATCAAATCATGTACCAAACGAAATGCCTTTTCGTTTTGTAACGTGCCAGAAACCGTCTACTATAATTTCACTTGTGACTTATTAGAATTCACGCACTAAATTTGCACGATTTCATTAATTTATTACGCCGATCGGCAAACACATGAGCTCGCACGGTAAAACAGCGATCTACGATATCTGCCGGACCACGTCTGGCAGCGCCGAGCTTCACTCGATCTGCCGCGTGGCGCCGACTCCCTCGCTTATTGTCCCATAAGCAAGTTAGCATATTGTTATAAATAAGTAGCACTTAAATTATAGGTTATGGCAGCCAATCAGATCTTCTCACACACAAATTAATGACGTCGCAAACCATAAGCTGATCCCTCTGTCGGTCAACATAGTCCAACATGTTGTCTATAACATTTTGAACTTGAGTCCGAAAACTCTCCCCACAGGAAAAACATCGCGGATCGTACTTCGGTCCTCTCTCATATCGAATCCTTCAGTATTACGAGTCAAAACCAACAGCGGTGTCCGCAGATTGATTTCGGCCTTTCTTGCACACTGAACTCTTGATGTTTCCAAAGAGCAGAATTGAGCTTTCAAATCCGGACTTTAAAATCACGTCATTCGTCCCTTCGAAGCAAATACATAACTACCGGGATAATGTATTGTTACGTTTCAGGAACAGAGAGTCAAAATATCACGGTGACGTTTGTAATTTCAATTCCGAAGTTATTATTCGTCAGTGGGTCCTCTCCTAAAGATTAACAGGAACAACCGAAAAACGAGATTATTATTTATTCTCCAACCATCGGACAGCGGAGGTTTTATCAGTAATCACCATTTTAATCCTGTGTACAACTTTCCAATATTGGAGGTTCCGTATTATCCTTACATGTCCAGCTATCCGCTAGCGGAAGTGAAATTACCCTGAGTACTCACCCATCCCAAATACAGTTGAAATGGTGCTAACTTTTAAACATCCAACACCCTTAGTCCAAACCACAATATGTGTTCCGCTTTATCTCGTTAATTGCTTGAATAAACACATATTAACTTTTCATCGCATATAAATTGTATGTCTTGTCTCGTTAATTTGTTGCCTACGCTCATTCACCCAACCCAAGGTCTATTCACAGGCCATGTTACAGTCCAAGCGTCCTGAGAAGGATATTGTCGCTCTCCGCATCTATATTTCCACTCTGTTCTTAATTATCATTGCAGAAGGCAATTGGTGCCCAACATCCATACTTTTAATAAAGTTCACGTAACCGGAGTGTCACAGATTCATAGACTTGCTATTTGCTTGAACCAACAACGGAAAGAAAAATTACCAAGACAACAATTTGCAATGTTCAGTGAAATCGCGTCCATTTGATCCACTGACTAAACAGTTCCTTCGGCGTCTTTGATAAATTCAACAAGTTTGTTTTCTGTGTGCGTAAATACACAAGCTTTAGGAATCTGTAGATACAACTGATTGATGATCAGGTTTAATTACCCCCTTGATTCATAGCTATGTACGTTCTACCAACATAAATTTCGAATTTTTAATTTCACTTGGATCCGCGAACAATCATGGACAATTCCAATAACAAATATCAAATTATTAACGGTATCAAAATAGGTATCACACATTTGCCATCTAGTAAATTTTGCCTTCTGTGTTCAGAAATTTATCTGATATTTGCGTAATACTTTAATTCAAATGAATATAAATATACTTGTATTCTAGCTCTTGAAACTTGTTGAAACCACCAGCGAGAAAATAATAATTTTATTCCGTAAGTTTTTTTTTTTTTTTATCCCAGTCTCTCCCTTTTATCCAGAGTGTGAATAATGAATAGCTGTAAAAGGTGATGATAAAATGAATTGAAAATTTGTTTCGCCTCTGCGGCGTCGCATTAATGCATCAAAGAACATTACATATGACGCTGAAGTTAGGTACCGTTATTGCAATGATTGACGTTTGGAAAAATCGTTATTTCACAATTCCAAAAATGTCTGATATTCAGTAAATCATGGCAAGTCAGAACTTATTCGTACTTTGAAAAACTAACTATTTCAAAGTAATTATAAACTTACCAAATAGTAATCCCCCACCCCCAATCTTTTGTTCCGTTTACGTTACCAACTTCAGCCTCATTAGTAGATACATAGAGAGACGCTCGGGTTGAGGAATGAGGAAAAAAGGAAATCAGTAACCTGCAGTACTGCAGCGTATAACTCGGAGTTCGATGGAAGGCCGGAAAAGGAGGGAGGAGGAAAGGGCGATAGGTATTTGCCCAGACCTAGACATCATGACGTTTCGCGCACCCAAAACTAATTAACTAATTTGCCACTACGCCGACGCTGTCGCTCTAAACAAGGTTGAAACTAGGTTTTTGCCAGTTAACGAACACCGAGTTCACCCGCTCCTGGCACATGTGCTGCATCAGGGGCTGCGTAACTGCCACCCGTTACCTACCCATTGCAGTCCGGTCACTAGTGTCAAAGACTAGTTAGCCACGAAGAGGGTCGTCTCCCCGTCTGGTCTGAGTTGGAATTAGACGGAGAAAAATTACCGGCCACGCGGTCATTCCTGACCGTGACAGAAAAGTTTGGTTCTGAAGTTGATTGGCCGGTAGTCGGATTCAAAATAGTATCTTCTATGGCATACCCGTAAAGTAGGTGTTCTCAGGGCAACCATACCGATTTCAGCACGAGCTGAAGTCGATCCAAAAGCGAACAGGTATTAAAATCATTATTGGAGGTAAAAATTGTTTACGGACGCGCTGTGCAAAATATTTACAACGGCACAAGCATGAAAAAGTCAACAAATACGAGTCCAGATGATTGAGGTTATGGCGACCTTTCGGTTCGGCGACACGTGATAGCAGTACTGGGCGCATGCGTACTTATATGGTATATTACGCAACTAGTGCGTAAAACGTACGCACGTATTTTATACGATATTTTTTAAACACAGGTCAATATTGATAATATAAAATTCAAAATAGGGGGGAGTTAGGGCTGAAAAATATATTTTCAATAATTAAATAAAATAAAATATGTATACACGTCATGATAATCATCAAAATCTATGTATACGTACCCAGTTGTTTATTTACGGAGAGTAATAATATGAAGAGGATTAACATAACGAGAATTTCTCATGATAATAATTCTATTTTTCACGTCTGACGTAAACGTAACCATTAACGAATATGGAGAGTAATTATTATCAGCACAGTATAGCATCAATAAAAAACAGAAGGAATTCGGAAACGATATGAAAACACAATATTCAGTATTACATGCGATACGTTACAATTATATTATTATTTACGTGAACGGTGTAAGAATACATCATTGCGTTTATTCTACAGCTTACTTTATTGTCAAATTGGCTGAAATTGACCTTTGGATTTTACGCACACTGTATTGAAAAGTGCCATTTTACGCACTAATGACAGTGCGTAAAATCTAATTTTACGCACAGTATTGCAAAAGGGTTTTTATACGTCAGTTTTTTTAAACTGAGGTTCAAAGTTGCTTCTTAAAGACTATAATACCGCAACTTTGAACTTAGCGGTATAAGGCATCACTTTACGGAACGGAAACAACCAAATGAAAGGAACTTTTCCATTCCTGTACCGTAGAAAAAAATGTATCAGGAGATAGTTGCACGGAAAGTATTTATTAAATCACCAGCAGTTCGTTGCGGATCTACCCGCGATTAGTTTCAACTACTTTTTGTGGCAAAACTATATTAGCCATAGCCATATGCTCTCGGAACATTTTTTGTGGAGCTTATCGAGAGCTTGAAAACTTTCGAACACAACTTTTCTGTACCTTTAAGTGTTAAGTCAGCGTTCGCCTAAGTCTGTGATTCCCTTCCAAATTTGTATACAAATATCATTACATCTAAGAACAACTATTGATCTGGTTATAACAAAATATAGTTTAAAAAATGGATTGACATTGAAGCTAGCCACAAAAAAAAAAAGTATCAAAATCGGTTCGGTAGTTCTGGGGTTACAAGCCATTATACGGACAGACAGACAGTTTAATTTTAGATATGAAGGGAAGAGCAGAAGACAGAGATAAAGATTTTGTTCAAATAACCTATTGCACGAGTTAAGATCTCTTAGAAAATACTAAATTAGAAAATACTGAAATTATAAAGGAAAAAAGTTAGATATCGATGCCTTATTTCAAAACGACAATCTTCACATAACGATTTTCCAAATTTATTAACCCCTTTTTCTATGTGATGATCTCGAAAATGATGGAATCAAATGTGAATTAAGACAACTGGAGAAACCATTTTGTAAAGAAAATGAAGCATCGATGCCAAAATATTTTGATCGTAATTGATGGTAGTTTCATTAATTAAATTGGTATGTGAGGTGATTTGGTTTAAATGGATTAAGTGATTATCAGGCTTGATTTCCCCGGAAAAATTAAGTAAACTAATCGTACAAATTGATATCGGAGTGCGATTACCAGAAAATTTAGTACCGACAACTGTAACCACATTTAACAGCTGCTCATATCACATTTTCTTGCAATTCCAACTACATCTAAGCTATGTTATAATACAATACTTGTTCCACGTTTCAATTTCCCGGTTCCTTTAACAAATGACTGCCAATAATTTGAAACAATATGATTTTTCTGATTGTCAACAACGTACCATTCGTTTGATTTTCACGAATTCGTATGTGTATTATAGACTTTTATATGTCACTTCATTCATGAATCAAGTTATTTTTACAAATTGTTAACTTAAATAAATTTTTGTTACAGGTTCTTCGTTTTAATATGCATCGAGTTATAAAAATGGTAAATGCGAAACCACTACACATGGTATAACAAATAAACTCATGCTTCGTTAATATTGAGAAACACATATTTGAGGTTATTTGAAATATATTTTATATGACACTAGAGATAATCGGGCCAATAATATACCATGTTGGTATTGTAAAAAAGAGAAGAAAAATTTCAAAACGCGACCTATTCAAAATGATCGATATCTCAACTCTCGTCAACCGAATCTACGATCAGTAACTTCTTTCTTTAAGAGTAAAATATTCATTTAATTAAAATTCCACGGAATAAATGAAAATATCACTGTCCAATTCACTGATTCGATGTTTATATTTTTCTCTCTTTTTTGCTCCAACATTTAAAACCATATAAGTTTAATGCCGTCCCACAGTTTTAAAAATTCCTTTCGCAAAGTGACAAACATAGTGAGCAGTTTCAGATTTTATATTTCATGCAATCGTCACAACTGCGGTGATATTAATTACACTTTGTCAAAAACGCGAATAATTTTTTTGGAACCACGTTTAATAGACTTCATTGTACAAAAAGAGAATACAAATCGTGTTACACATGCAATGAGATGGATGCGAAAGTTGTTGAAATTTCGTCTCAAGTGCAATCGTTTGCCAGTGTATACTGTGTATATAATTGCGTAAATTCCTTGGCAGCAATCTTAGGATTCCCGAACACCGTTTCGGCTATTTTCACGCTCGATTAGACGGAAGGGATTCGAAATTAGCCCGAAACAAATCACTCCTCAGGCTATGGCCGTTCTTCATTCTTTCTTCCACCCTTTTGCACGTACAAATCTCCCCCCTCTCACCACCCTCCGCTGTATAATATTAATCCGAGGGGTGAAATCTCCTCCAATATCAGGACCCTTATACAAGAAGATTCGACGCACGCGGTTCCAAAAAATTACCAAGCATAATTCTTGCCGCGATGCCAAATGATCATCTTTCATCATTCGTCACTTCCATTATCATCCCTCTTTTGTTAGTAAATTTTTCTCCGAACACTTATCGGAGACAATTGATTGTTAACGATGATGGATGCTGAAAAGTTTTGAGCAAAGTCTTTAATGGCGTTTGAACTTTTTTTTTTTTCACGCAGCACGGTAATATATTAAGATAAAATTGCTTTACTCATTCGCTGTTTTTGCAAAACGGCTAAATTCGGAGAAAAAAATGCCAGGTCGATATTTGCGGAAGAAAAATTGAATGGATGATTATTAAAACAGGGTTTGAAAGTGTAATTGTCTTCAATTTGCTCGAGTTTCAGTACAGAAGCTGCACCGGAATTTTCGATCGAATCAATGAAGTCGGAAGTTTAAGCTCGAAGCTCGATTATTCCAAAATCGTACAAACGTACACGGTAGATTTTTCTTTCCTTCATTTTTATCTTTGAAGCCGTGCTTTACGACAAGTTTCATCTTCTTCCCGATGTCATGTGTATTCTACTTTATTGAATACACCGGCGTTTCTTTGTGCAGCGGGCGAGCTTTTTGGCAATAAAACGTTTTCCGTCCCGGCACGGATCTTAGCCAGCGAAGTGAATCGCGGCAACGGAGGAGTTGAAAAGAGGAAAAGCTACTTACGATGGAGAAATGCTGACTGCGCTGTTGGCAAGCAACCTGACATTTCGAGTTGGGTGTGAGAATATTTTTATACTTATTTTTTCCTCCTCGTTACCGATCTACATCTTTCCTTATTTTCTTCTTATTCTTCGCTTCTTCTCTCTCGCTGCTCATTCAGCGGGTGAAAATCATTTTAGAAATACATGAACGGAGTTTTGAATTGAATAATTGAAAATTTAGGAAAAATCTACTCCCTCGTTACTTTTCTTCGAGAAAGAAAAACATCATTTCATTCTGGGGAGCGAATTGAAATGACTGCAATAAGTAAGCGAGACGAGGAGCGACGACTTCCTGAAGCCGGAAGCAGTGATTTTTTCCCCTTCTTTATGTACGTTTTCCCTTTTGCAAAGTGAAGGTGCAGCCTCTGAAATTTCAACCTAATCTAATCATTCATATTAAAATTTTTCTATTCAAAAAGGCGCCGCCATTGTTCGCCGCTGTCGCTTTGCGTCTCGAACAAACCGACCCTGAACAGGATAATATATAACTTCCTCAAAGTGATTGTTATACTGTTTTTCTCCGAGGCGAAAGAAAGTTCTGTATTACGCTTACCTACATTCGCTGAGAATAAAATATAATGTCAATATAAAATATTTGACCCTCAATGTTTTGTCTTCATCAAAAACAAAGGAAAACATTCCTCGATTGCTTCGAACATTTTCAAGAAGTAGAAAACAGAAATGAATCTAGTGAAAATTTCAATTCAGCGGGTTGAAGTTTATTGTGTTGAGCAAATAGCATATTTTTATAAACGATGAAGCATCGCAAGATTTCCCTCAATTATTTTTGGTCAAAGTTAAAGTTTCCACCTGTTGAACAACCAGCGAAGAATTAATTTATACCTTCAATTCGTTTCACGTCGACCTCTTTTGCAAAGTTTTTTATGTCAACCTGTAAACATTTTATATTCAGATTTGATTATGAAAATAATTCGTTTACGGTATATCAAAGATTATCGTTGTATACGTATAAGAGAGCCCGATTGTAAAATAAACTTTTTATATTTATCCCTCGTTCCCACGATTTAGCGGATTATATAGACCTTGTGAAATTTATCAAATGTACAATTTATTATACGAACATAACCTGTGTGTATAAACATATTTTTCAGATATTATAAATCAGGTATTTCTAAGTAATCCTAACATCAATACAGCAGACATCATCACCGAGTTATTTTTTAATTACGGTCATCGAACAACTGTTAGTTTAGTTCGATTTGTACAAAACTCGAATTTCCACTGTTTTCAGAAGCGGCTAGTAGCGTTAAAGATATTACAGCAAATTCTCGTTTGCATGAAAGGTCTAATAAGTAAAAAAAAAAATGCCATCGTGGTCACGTTCGTGAAGAAAAAAAAAAAAACAAAAAAAAAAAATTCACCGGAGAATTAGTTTTAATAACTTGCGTGCTATGAACAACAAATGATTGTATTCTCAAGGGAAATAATAAAACCGAAGAGTGCGTAATGCGATTTTCATTACCGGTCTGGAGGGGAGAAAGAAGAGTTATGTCCATACATATGCAGCTATAACCGAAACTAGTTTATGGGTTCGCTATTCTAAAACGTAGGTAAACAAGTTCGAAACTACTGTACAGGAGATCAGAACGTTACTCGAGAGGCACGTTCCACCTATTCTGCATGACACTCAAAGTTTTGAATATAACAATGATTATTTCAGCGTCGAGCGACGACGAGAAGGTTCACCCAGAGAGTGAACTGAGAGCTATATAGCAGAAAAATTTGAGTGATGGGTTTTCGCAGATTTAAAATATTTCAGATACATCTAGCAATATTGTCAAAATATTCTAGAAAACATTTTTGCAACCTTTGAAATGTTTCAGATAGATTTTCAAAATATTGCGGATACATTGCAGCAGCACAAATTTTTGAGCTTAAAAGTTTTTCAAACACATTGTTACAACATTTACTTAGAATGTTTGAAATATTGCAGAAACATTGCAGCTGAAGAAATCCACAACCTTTCGAATAATTCAAGCACAATGGAGCAATATTTCTTTGTGAAATTCAAAGTATCGTAGAAATATCAGAGTTTAGCTAAGTTACAAGGATTTGGATATTTCGCATACAATGCAGCAACGTAAATTTGCAAACCTTGAAATATTGCAAAAACACCGAGGCAACGTAACTGCAGTTTTTAATGTTCGAGAAACATTGAAGCAACGTCAATTTGCAACATGGATGTTCGAAAATATTGTAAACACATTGCAGCAAAACAAATCTGCAAGTTTAAAAATATTTTAGACACAATACAGTAATGTCATTTTGTGAACTTCAAAGTATGGTATCAATATTGGAGGAAAGAAATCTTACAAGGATTTGGATATTCCACGTACAATGCAGCAACGTAATTTTGCAAACTTTGCAAAATTGCAAAAACATCGATGCAACGTAACGTTGAAGCTTACAATATTTCAGAAACATGGCAGCAACGTTATAACTTACAGAGATTGGAAATCTTGCAGACCAATAGCGGATTGTGTTACACAAACATTGTAGCAACGTATTTTCAGGCAGGCAGAATTAGAAATGAATTCAGTTTTTCCGCTACTAGCGCAGTGATCTTCGCCGCACTGAAATTGGCACTTTGTAAGTATATGACGTATTACGCAACGGCAATTTCAACCGAGTCTGCGGTCTCACCTGTAACACTTGTATCAACACCTGCCGCTAGTCGGCCTCTAAGTCGGCGATATAATACAGCCGAAGCAATGAAGTCTGCCACTGCAGTGTGAATAAAACCACGTAGTAATTTTTTTTATGTTTCAGAAATTTTTTCCTCTCCCCTTTGTCGTTGCCTCTCTTTTATCTCCGTAACAACTCGCGTTGCGTAAGAATGACTAGGGACGACTTCTCGTCATTCAATAAACATTCACGTCGGTACGTCTCCGTACGACCTACTCAATTGTCTACCAAAGCACCAGATCAAGAAATCCCGGGGAGAAACTTAAATTTAGAGTGCCGGCGGAGTCGCTAATAACTCGAAATTCAGTTCCCTCTGTTAAGACAAAAGATAATCTATCAGCGTGGAAAATTATTTCTCAATATTTTCGAACAAACGTTATAAATTTCGTCAACTTAACTCGCACTCAATTTCGTTTCCAGAAATTTATTTCGCGTTGGTTGTTCAAACGCTAGCAAAGATTTCCGATACGATTCGTTAAAAAGCCCCAAAAGTATAAGGTCGTATGTCAGCGCTCATCCACATCGAAATTGGACAAACTCTACGATTCAAACATCAAATAAGAACTGATTAAACAGATGGATGAATAATTAGTGAACTATCTTGACTTGAATCACCGTATTTTGAATATTCCCTGCGATAATCAGCAGGCTGTTTTTTACTGCTTCGGTTCGCGCTGCCTGCCACTGATAATAAAATAATGAATAACATATTGAGATATAAGCGCTTACGATCAACTTTCAACGCGCGTTTTCAACTCTGCCATTACATATTACGTATCATTCATATTGCTTACTCTTTATAAACGTGTAAAAGTTCAACACATGCCTGCAACGATACGAAATGACGTCCCACTAGCTAACCTCGAGAGACAAACGTCCTCCACCTCCCTAACGCATGCGGCCAACAGCCGTCTGGTAAGAAAATAGCATATGTCTGCTGTCTGACTAGTATTTTTCAATAAAAAGTGATTTTCTACTATTCCAATTTTTTACATTTTTTTTTTCCTCATCTTTTTTTGTCTTTGTCTTTTTTTACGCGACCGAAGGGTTTGGATTATTTCAATATACCGAAATTACGACGCGGTGATTATTATACTAGACTTCTCTTATTTTCAGTACCATTATAAAATGGAGAGAATAATGTATTTTCATTTTACTGGAATATTGAAAAATAAATGATTGTTGATAACCCGCCTCAAGTCACGCGAATGAAGTTGATAAGGTTACTGTAACGATGCATGTTTAAGAAAAATCGCTACTTCGCATCATTAGGAATGTCCGGGATTTGGTAATGTAAACCATTGAAAACAAAATATACTTCAATTCTGAAGAGTCAACTTCTTGAAAGTCATCTTTAAATTTCCCAATAACAGTGATTTTTAGCCCGAGGTTTCGTTACGTCAACGTTACTAACTTCAGCCTGATCTCAACTCATGGGAGATAATTTGTGAAATAAAGAAAATTGTTTGATCGATTTTGTCGGACAATAATATTGAACGGATAGAATTCGACGAAGAACTTGTATTATGTATAGGTAAGCGAAGAATTTGAAGGGTATGAGACAGAGAGAAGAATAGGGGACGGGGAGAGAAGGACACTCGTGTGTGTGATTATTGATTATTGACCGATGCAAAGGTTTGAAAAACCTTATTGTTGTGGCGCAATAATAGCAGTATATGAATATAGATATCTACCGGCGTAATAACAGCTCAGCTTACAATCAGCTCAGGTCGATCCGAGGGACGATCAAGTAACAAGCATCAGCAAAACATCGGCAAAGTTTATCATGGTTTCGTAAGTACACGGAGAGAGTCAGACATGAGAAGAGCTTGCAACGCTTTCGTCTCAGCCTAATTACGTTCAAATTTTCTCCTGAAGTTTGATCACGAGAATTCGTGATAAGAAGAATTATTCTTGTGGAACTTTGATTTCACATTTTCTTTGAAGGTGGATTACCAGAATGATTAAAAAGCGAAATTTTGGTGAATGTGATTCTGGTCGAATTTAGATTCCGTAAACGATGTACTTTATAGAAATGACAATAGATAAGTAAGATTTCAGTAAAATTTTGATTCCTTCTCTGATCATCGAAGTCGAATAGCAATGATGAGTAAATAGGAGCGTGAAGAAGTGAGATAATAAGAACAATTCATTGGTTGAAATTAATTTGCGTACCTAAGCCAACAGAGAAAAACATGACGTTTTCCGTTATTTCAACAAGTTTTTCCAGACTATTCCGTCCACTCAATCATATATTTTTTCAACCATCAACGACACCTGTCCACTCCTCTCTATAGGTGACATGCGGTGTCAGAATAACTCGTTGCTAGGTGAATTTACACAACTAGCTTGTTTTTAACTATCTATGCAAATAGCGTGTAACTTTTGACCTCTGTGAGTATTTGTGGATTCTTCGAAGTAAAATCGACCAGCTTATCCATTCTCTCGATAAAATTATAAAAGAGGTATTGTTAAACTCACGAATCTTACCCGAAAAGCATAATCCAATGCGCCTCACTGTCACTTTAACGCTTATTTTGACACTTTGAAAAATTTCTTTAGTTACACGTGAAATGTATAAACTTTCGTTTCGGTCACACTTCTAACCGCGGTGAAATTTCACTGTTCATTACATACGTCGAACTTGTGTTTGATAATTTATTGTTTTTGTACACTACTTTGAGTCACAAGACTTACGTAACGCGGGGATTAATAATAACAACATGGCGGTAATATAAACGCGACCAATCAACGGTCAAATATCGTGGAAACTGCCAGTAACACCGAATATCCAAGTTAATAATTTCGAATCGATTGCTTTACCGCGGTATAAATCGAAAATCTGGATATGGGGGAGCAAGGAACAGCCCGGGGGATGTTCTCGCTACGAAACAGTTGAGCAATGAAGTATCAGCAGCGAAGCTACCGATGAACACTTTGGCGAACAGGTGGTTTTCAGATACGAGCCCCGAAATGCGGCGAGCGGAGCACCGAGTATCGGTCACGATTTCGGAACGATGGACGCGCACGTCGCGACGGCTTGACGTCGACTGAGGAGCGGCGCCGAGCGCCTGTCCGCCCCCGCGGATTCCCACCCCCACCAGACGACGCCACCCCCGAGGCGCAGCGCGAAGCCCGCCGCCGCCGACGCCGACGCAACGCGGGGTGAAAAGCGCCACGCGATCGAGGGACGCGAGAATCGGTCCAGACGCCCCAAAACGTGGACTGGCGTCGCGACGCTCTCCGGCGCCCAACAGCGATATTTTTCATTACAAAACGTTCCGATTTTTCATTCGATTTATATTCATTTCAAGAAGAGAACAATAATTGTGTTCGATTTTAAACACAATGTTGCAGGAACTTTGATGCCATATTTTTATTTTTTGGACAGGCGTTGCGACGCTTTTCGGATTCCAACTACGAAATGTTTCATTATAAAACGTTCCGATTTTTCATTCGATTTATATTCATTTCGAGAAGAGAACGATAATTTTGTTACATTTTACACATAATGTTGCAGAAACGTTGATACGATATTTTTATTTTGTTGGACAGTCGTTGCGACGCTTTTCAAATTCCAACAATGAAATTTTTCACTAGGTGCAGAACGTTGCTTTTTCTTATTCGATTTATATTCAATTCGAGAAGAGAACGATAATTTTGTTACATTTTACACACAATGTTGCAGAAACTTTGATACCATATTTTTATTTTGTTGGACTGCCGTCGATTTTCGCCGCCCAAATACGAAATTTTTTACTAGGTGCAGAATATTCCTTTTTCTTATTCGATTTATATTCATTTCGAGAAGAGAACGATAATTTTGTTACATTTTACACACAATGTTGCAGAAACATTGATACCATATTTTTATTTATTTGGACAGGCGTTGCGACGCTCTTCAGATTCCAACAATGAAAGTTTTCACTGTAATACGTTCTGATTTTTTATTTGATTTATATTCATTTCAAGAAGAGAACGATAATTTTGTTAGACTTTAAACACAATGTTGCAGAAACGTTGATACGATATTCTTATTTTGTTTAACTGGCGCCGATTTTCGGCACCTGGATACGCCATTTTTTACTAGGTACAGAACGTTGCAACTTTTTATTTGATTTATATTCGTTTCAAGTAGAAGACAATAGTTTTGTTAGATTCTGAACACAATGTTGCAGAAATATTGACAAAATATTATTATTTTGTCTTATAACCTGACGCGCGGTATAAATAGTACGGAAATGCGTATATTTGAGTTCAAGATAAATTTTCTTACCACACCTGTCATACACTGTTGCCAAGTTGCGTTGATGCAATATTTTCACTTTGTCGTTGCAGCAAAGCTGGACTTTTGTGAGCTGTGTGATCTAAACAATACAGAAGTATGTTTACTTGAATTGGGGTTTCCAATGAAATTTTTTTCTCCATTTTTTGGGGTGCATAACGCAGTGCAAGCCAAAATAATGAGGACGTATTTTTTGTTTTTCGTTAAAAATGATAATTTTTCATGTTATAGGTGATTGAATTTCACTGATCTTAATATATAGATATATCTTAACATGGGTGACGTCACAATGTTATAGTTTTCAATCTGTTATATTAATGGCAATTTTGATTCAATCGAAAAAATCAAAAATACTTCAAAAATATTTTTTTCCAACCTACAAGAATATGAAATAAAAAAATATCATTGGAAATCCTAATTACGGAAACGTTCGTTTTCTCACATTCGATACACCATGTTGCGGAAATGTTGCTGGAATATTTTTATTTTGCAAGTGCAGCAATGTTGAAGTTTTATAAGCCGTGCGTTTCGAATAACATATTCGGAACCTTTGCGTGAACATTTTAATGCCACGTTCGCAGTGGAATTAAAAGAAATATACATGGCAGTAATGATATTGAAATGTTGCGAAGTATTTCAAACCGTGCAAAATGATGCTAGACCGTAATGGTTGTGAAACGTTTGAAGCTCTGCTGAAAAAGTCATGGAAAAATCGTTTCTTTCCGAGGGCAATTCGGTTCATTTACAAATAACTGACAAAAAGTGAAGTAAACATTGAAATTGAAAATATGTTAATTAACGCAGTTGCGAAATATCGACCTGACAGTGTTTCAGGTATCGAAGATTTCGGGTGGGAAAAATGATATTATAATTATTACTAAAATATTATAGGAACTATGCAATTCTACATCCAGCCATATTCTCTCAATTTACCGTAAAAATTTAATTACAGCGATTGTTATTTTTCTATTTTTTTCTTTTTCGAAGACACTCCCAATATCATTCGGGAAAAATATAAAAAAAATTCTTGCACTTATTATCACACTTTCAATGATACATACAACATACTAAATTTCGGAGAAACTTAATTACTGAGTTTTTTATGTAAAAGAAATCTAATCTGTCTGAAACCCTTAGAAAACTTTTTCTCCAAATCATTCCAAGAGATTCGCGAGTGTTTTTAGAATTTTTTTGCAAATAGATTGTTGAAATTTCAGGCAGTATAGTCGAAACAGAAAAAAGTCGACCAAATGTCTTTTAAAATTCAAACACGTTAGAAAATCGGATTGGTTTTTCATCATTATAAAATTGTATGGAACGATTATTTTGCAATCTGAGTTCTCTGGAGCTGCACTGTGGAAATTTTGATAGCCGGGAATTTCAGTCGTTTCATGTTCTACTTCAGCTCCAGCTAGAAGGTGGATTCAAAGCTTTGGGTCACGTTCATAGCTTTGATCGTTTTAAACACGCGCAGAACTCATTGTGACACTCAAAGCGTTTTATTGTTAGTCAAGCAGAGTTAGTTCCGAATAGTATTTAATTACATTCCCTGTCGCAGCAAACCAACATAAACAGGTTCTGCTTTGCTCTAGTAACCCTAATTCGTGATTTCATTTGAATCTCCAGCCCCTCTCCACCCTTTCGAACACTTGGCAAAGCCACCGTTCGCACTTTTCGCCTGCGCCCCATAATGGGCAGCGTAACCGCAAACAGGAATTTATCAACCGTCACCGCTGACCACTGAGGCTATCCCAGTGGCATGTTCCTTCTCCACATAGGTCAGGAATAGTAAAGTATTTCAAAACTTTCCCGGTGAAAAAAAAAAATCCTCCGAATTTACTGTTCCGTGCCAGAAGCATTTTTAATTTCCTACAGCGATGGGTGGGTGAATATAAATCGATCCTCAACTTCAAGGCGCTAATATTGTGTGCATTGTGATGTAATAAACACATTTCAAATTTCTCGAATTATTTGCTTCTTTGAGAAACGTTTTTTAACTCAAAAAAAATATTGTTGTATTAATTTTTTTCACAATTTTTAAACCCATCCCTCAGACTTCTTTTCGCTCATCGTCGCGAAAAAAAAAAATCAACGTTTTCAAAATTGTCCCCACGTTTTTGAATTGTTAAAAAATTACCGTTGGGATCGCAACTTTGGATTTAGCTTGGTTTGAAGTTTCTTAAAAGTGAAAAAAAAAAGAACCAACAGGTACGTGAATGTTTAGTTAACTTGACATTTTGATTGATCTCGAGTTGCATTTATCGAATTTTGATTTGTTAAATCACCCTCGATCGCTCGATCGCTCGCGTTTGCTGCAGCTTGAAGCTGTTTCGACGACGCAATTTTCAATCACAATCCGGGAGGGTGATTTGCAATGTGAATGTCAAGGGGGCCCATAAATATCTCGAACAATGGCTGACTCGGTGGAGAAGCGAGTCTGCGTGTATGTTTCGAAGACATGTCAAAATCAAGGAAGGTTAGATCTTGTCATTACGAGAGTGGAGAGCAAGAGAGAGAAAGAGGAAAGAGCAGAGTAGAGTAGACAGAGAGAGAGAGAGAGAGAGAGAGAGAGAGAGAGAGAGAGAGAGAGAGAGAGAGAGAGAGAGAGAGAGAGAGAGAGAGAGAGAGAGAGAGAGAGAGAGAGAGAGAGAGAGAGAGAGAGAGAGAGAGAGAGAGAGAGAGAGAGAGAGAGAGAGAGAGAGAAAGAGAGAGAGAAAGGGCGGGAGAGGGAGGGAGGAAGGTTGAAAACGGGAGGGTGGAAAATGGCGAGGGCGGTACAACGGAGAATCAATCTTCTGGAGAAATATGGAATATCCATCATCGCGAAGGTGGCACGTATCAGGAATACCTGCTTAATATTCATAACATATTTTCCCTTGGTAAGACGCGCTGCTGCCATTATAAACACATTTCAATACAAATTTTTTCCACGAACGTTTTCCCGCCAATTGTCAACGGCCATTTACCAATTTCAGGTTTCTCTCATATATTCCTCAAAGCTTTCGGTCCACCGAAATTTAATCAAATATGACTTCTGTAGAATATACGCTGTATAAAATTGGCGGTGTTTGAATTGACAAAAAGTGGCGGGTGTCGACTACTGTAGGACAATTTTTGTGGTCGATTCGGAACTTGAACGTCGGATAGTATCGGATTGACGAAAGGTGGTATTAGACTGATATAAAATAGTGTGAGATTGACAGTAAAACATATTTTATAAAAGTCCACACCGAATTTTTCTACAGCGTATCGCGTGTCTATCGGCAATAAGGTCGTGACCACAAAAAATGCGATCTTAGTGGCAAAAAGGCGTGAAACTTAATTTTTTTTTCACCATTCGCTCTGAAATTGATCATAACGTATAATTCAATTTAAATCAACCGTTCGAAAATATGAAGGGAAAATAAGTATACGTAAAAAATAAAGATCGAAAAAGAAGCTCCTGACCGAAAATTCTTTTTTCTTCTACAAACGCTTCGAAGCCCAATGAAACGTATAAAAAATTAAAACCAACAAAGTTACTTAGTTACGTCGATTATTATCCATGTCGTTAATTATCGAAATAATAGGAATAACAAGAACAATTTCTGGCCGTTATGCCTTTATGCAATTATCGTAGTAGATAATTTTTTACATTTTCATCAGGACCAAAAGGTCGTATCTACCAGCACACACAACCTTTTGCTTTTAATTGATGAATATATGCTTGAGCCAAAGAAAAGTGAGAAAAATTATTTTTGGTAGACACGACTTTATAGAATTAGTCGAAATAGGTTTTTATCGTTGAATCAGTAGCAGAAGATCGTATCTACGAAGCACGTACGATATTTTGCTCTCAATTAAACTCTTATTCACTTTCAATGCTTCTGACCATATTTTCATGTTTCAAGTCTCGATACGATGAAAACAAACTATACGCCCTTCTCATTAGCAAATGGTCATATAAGATGACGCCTACGACCTTACGCCATTAGACATCCGATATGCTTCAATTAACTAGTCTGTCGTCAAAATACGCCTCACTTCGAAACGCTCTATACGATTACGTGCCTCTTACGAATGGCGAACGTCGCGATCTGGGATTTCCACAAAGGCAAGTAAGACGCAACGATTTCGCGACAATACATTCCCAAATCGCTTCCAAAGTACATGTGAAATTGAATGAAACGTGAGACACATCCCGACGATATCATTCGAGGTAGATCGCACCCAAAGAAAATATGATAATTTTATCAAGAATATTTCAAAGCCTCGATTCTATCCGATTTCGCAAAAAATAAGGCCGTACGAACGCATTGCGGCGAAAACTGTCTATGTATAATAAAGCAGACGTTTTGCTCAGACGTCTTTCTTCAACGATGAATTCAAATCAGCTTTTTTTTTCCGCCAATTTCTCCACCTCCTTCTGATCTTATCGAAAAAAATGATCGGCACTCCCTGGGTGGCTTTTACGGGAATGCGGGAGTCAGTTGAGGTAACGAGGTACCATCTTATTGCTCGGTATGGAGGGAGAAATTGAATCGGCATGAAAAGTAAATTTACGACGAAGGTAATAAATTCCAAACGGATTTGTTAAGCAGTAAAAAAATAAAATCCACCCTCCTCTAGGCTTTTTCTCGGGCACCCGGAGAAAATTTGTTTTCATTTTTACGCGGTTTTACGTACGTGTAGCGTAATCTATGCCAAATTCAATATTCAAGCTCGATTCGGTTAGCTTAGTTTAAATCCATCTCCTCTGACGTGAAAAAAAGTAGACATTCAACGTGATTCAACGAATTCATTTCCTTCGATCAATCGAGGACTAATTGAATCAATCAAACCTTTCGTTCCATTGACTAAATATTTAGCTGGAAATCGTAGAAATGGTTTTTCCCTCGTCCGATCGACTGAATTTTTTACACAGCTTCAGGAATTAATCGAACAAATGAATAATAGAACTCTCATTATAATGTGTATTGATTATAATGGTTACCTACATTCGAGCCGACAAAATGAAATGAAGGGAGGGGGGGAGGGGGGGGGCAAAAAACAAGGTGACCGTAAAAGTCGACCATGAAATTAAATACTGCAGCAGTTTTCAATACGCGTGCAAATCTATTCGTTTGTAAAAGGGAGAAATTTTTGGAGGGGGAAACACGCAGCGTGCATTTCAACTTAACCCAGGTCCCCATAAAGCACGGATGTAACAATGAAGTTATCGACCCGCGGCTCTGCCGTGACCAATTCCCATTGGGGAAGCCCCGTCAATAACGGAAGGGTTGAAACGATATATCTCATCCCTTGGTAGTGTTCGACAGCACGTGGCTCCAGCTCGGTCGGATGGCTCGGTCGATATTTATTATGTTTACTTGGAGCCAGTCGCCACGAAACAAATCTGGCCAAGCAGGGGAAAAAAAAGGAGAAATAAGAAACAGAAGAAATAAAAGAACCCTGTACGCGCCAGCCAGTCAAGTTTTCCTTGTTAGGAAACTAACCACGTTGAAGAAAATGACGGAAATTGACAAATCACTTTCAAAATTACTGGAACATGTGGAAATCTTTCGTTGAAGGAAAAAAGGTCAAAGGATACTGCCGTTACTATAGAATAAACCTTTTTTTCACTATGCCGAACTGTCATGAATCAAAGGAAAACAGTGAACTTGATTTAATTTGGATGTTCTCGACTTGGAATGTGAATTCATCGTGTCATTGAATATTGCAACTTGATTCCAAGACTATTGAGACGATTGAAAAACATCATATTTGAAAAGTTTAGCAGGTCTACCCGATTTTTCGACTTCTGGACGGTTCCAAAAGTGGTTTGACGAGGCTTGAAAAACTTCTAAAGTGCTGCAAGAGGATGAGTGTTGAAAAGGTCGAAAACGAGGTAAAAATCAGCTTCGCTCAGTTATAACTGAGTTCAAATAAGACGACGAGTCATCACTGCAGTATCTATATTTCCAGGCGCCAAGGTTTATCCGGTCTGGTCATGTATTCACTTTTTGCCAAATTGATATCAAGCAGTAGAAATTGCCCCGCTTTGGAATTCCAGAAGTTTCGACGCCAGGGTTAAGAATGTCTTTGCAGATATAGTCGCTTCCAAAAACTTCCTCGGCTCAGCGACTCCGTTTAAAATACGAAATTCCAAACCTCGTCGATTCGCTGTAAGTGTTGCATGAATGATGAAACGACTAACGACTGGCTTTCTATAAAATCTTGCTCGTAGAACAGACTCCACGAGAAAACGTTCGGCTTGCAGCGTCTGATACGTTTGCCACGCACCTGTTCCTTGGCGTAATGGATGGAGTGTGGGTGGAGAACGCTAGTGACGGTTGCCAAGATCTCTGTCATGCTTATATTTACTCGCTGCAACGCCGCGCATATTACAGTAGGAACCAGCCGACCTCGTACCCGCCAAAGCAGCCGGCTTCTGCTCGAATGAGTTATTATCGAACGTCTTCCCTGCGATGTGGGCGACTCGAAAGAGTTGATTACTGTTTAGAAAGACAAAATAAGGACTTCACTTGCATTCTATGAATCGTAGAACGGACACCTTCTACTGTTGATTGGCACGGTAGTGTTTCCTTCGTTTGTGGGTATTTGAATCCACAGAGTTCTCATCGATGTTAGGTGTCGACTGGCAGGAATGAGGATAAGAAGGTTTGTCACACGGAGTACAGATCTGGCATATGAATATCTTAATGCCATGCTAGAACGGTAAACAAGAGTTGGAATAGTTCATTTATGTTCAACAAAAAGACATTGTGTCTTGAGCTTTGATTCCAGAATGCTATTTTCATACTCCCGAACAAAGCTGGAAGCAAAAATTTGAATTAAAAAAGCAATTAACCGAACAAAGAGAAGTGATCAACTTTGGGACTGTTGGCTGCAACATTGTTGGGTTATTCTCCGACTCGGCCGAAAGCGAGTTACGCTTAATAAATCCTTTTACGCACTCTCCGCACTGTGTCCACTGGCTGGCCATTTACTGCGTCCAGCTGTGGTTATTTTGTTCAGTATGCATTCACTCCATCGTGTGCCTTGAAATGGTACATTTGGCAGTACGACATCCGGACCACCAAAGGCACGTTTACAATTGTGACGAACAAATGCATCCCGTACCGTGCGGTAACTGAAAAGTCTAGATGTGCTTTAGAGCTTGGTAAAGTCAATCAGAAAAGTATGGGTGAAAGAAACAATGTTTCCATACGTTCCACTTTCGCCAGTATTGAAAGTTATAACATCGATTGAGGCATTTGAAATCAAATCTCTATCATTTTCCATACTGCAATGATTGCAACACTGCTGACATAGTAACGGATCTTTGATTCATTTCGTCATCTGGGCTTGTGGAAGTAAGCTCAATAATTACAATACTGCTCCTAACTTGATGGATATGAACTATACAGTGGAAGATCACTGCTGTGTTATCAAAAAGGTCATGAAGTGTGCGCCGAGCGGAATAACGATATCAAGAATTCCGATTGCGCAAATATCATATCAGCTTGCTGTGAACTGATTTATTTATAATAGACGATGAGTTCAGTTACGGTGTGAACTAGAAATAAGAGATACTGTGCAATTTCTATGAATAACTAGCATTGTATGTCCATTTCTATTTCTAGAGGGCATTAGGACCTCAGACTGATAATCGATCGACTTATTTAAACATTAGGTGATACACGAACTACAGAAAGTCGAAAGAACATCACGAGAACCGTGATTCACTCTTTATAACTGGGCGTTGAATTACTTCGAGACACTCTCCAGAGCTTTGTAGTTATTCAATCAGATTATTTCGACACAAGACGTACGGCTGGAGTATTTTAGAACGATTTTGTTACGCCGAGAGAGCTCTCCACCTCCGTTCGAAGAGGGAAACGAAAAGTGTGTCAGTGTAAAGAGGTGTAGGTGGGTGCACGGGGTGAGCAGGTGTTCGGTATTTCAGATCCCACCTCACACAGTGAATTCTCAGATAATGTATCGTTTGTAACTGTCACCAGTGGCTCACTTAGCTACGTGATATTCACACAACTATATATCAATCCATGTACAGTAGAAGCTTTACCAAACAGAATTCATGATCGAGCATACCGTGCTCAATAGAGGATTGAATAACCGCACAAAAATTATAAGGAGAACCTGACCTGGTAAAACTTTTCGTTTCGAATCAAGACAAGAAATGTACGGGACGCTGACGATGATGTCTGTTTCAATCCAAGTTCATCTTGCACATTTTCGTGTTCGAAAGCTTTCCAAAAGCTTTCAACTGTGCAGACCAGCGGATGCCGATCAGTTATCGAGCTTCTACTGTGTCTGGAAGGCGGCAGAGTGGGGCTTGATAGACGGATGTCAGCGCGTAGACCTTGCATAGGCAGGCGATACTACGGAGGACAGAAAAGCTCACCCGGAGGCTCTGAGCTTTCCTTCCTCTCCGACGGCGTGAGGAGTGACTAATGTTGCCTGAAGATGGATTTGTATACCACGTGAAATCGACGAGAGAAGGAACGGACGATTTTCTGGACCTGCAGCATGGTGATCGGAATGGAAAAGATAAACTTTGACCGATTCGATGTACATTGTACGATGATTCTATTTCACGCGATCTTCGCGAACGTCGTTATTGTTATCGTGAACATGGTGAATTTCAGATTGGGAATTCTACTGAATTATTAGTGGTACTGATAACTAATCGTTATATACTTCATCTTGAGATGATCACGTGAAACGTTTTGATATTCACTGGTGCTTGATCGGTAATGACTTTGGTATAAATCTTGAATTCTGTGATTTTAAATCGTCATGGTGTGAATTTTTCTAATGAATTCAATGAAAGTAGCTAACTCGGATTTCATCGATTAATTTTTTCTTCACCATTGTTTTTTCATTCGTAATTCAAATTCGTTAAAAAACTTCCTACAAGCATTTATCAGTGCACCTAACTTCTTCTTAGTCATTCGAGTTTAAGAAAGCACGTCTACTTTTCTTTTTTTCCTTCCTTATCATTAGAGTTCGTTAGAAATTAGTATGAAGTATCATCCTCCAGTACATTCACTTTGTCCTTGAATTTGTCTGCTTCGTCATCATCACTCAACTGTATGCATGTCATGAACTGGTAGAATAAAGCTTCCTTCAAAACATACACTTCAATTTGCTCACCTTCTGCATCTTCCTCGTCATCTTTTCCACCGACACGAATTTAAAATATGTGATTCGAAATCGCACGATTGCATCCATGCAGTGTAAGCATGATCCAGCTATTGTCCATAGTTGATATCTAGCTCTAGGAGTGAGACAGCTGTCTACTTCGATGGAGTGACATCTATTGTCATTCAGCGTGATGGATGTAATACTTTAGTAGGAGGATGAGACGCGCAGAATTTACAGGCATTTGGTCGTGCACACGAGCGTCTGCAGGCTCAAACGATCATCAAACATAGAGCCTGACGTTTATCCCTTCCTACGCGAAACTGTCCCGCAGGTCTAAAATGTCGTTGCAAGGCTGATTCAAGCCTCACACACAGCTGTTACGTAGAAGATGTTTCGTATATTTGTTTTCACCTTCGTAGAGCTTTCGATGTTGATTGACTGATAATAGTTGAGAAGAAAGAATGGTAGGAATCCACGCATCAACCAATTGTTGATTTGACGTGTTCGCTCAGTTAAATCGAGCTTGAAACCTGTGATATCAAAATTTTTTAGAGCTGGAGGATAAAAATATGAAGCCGGGTAAAAGTCGTGCCGCTTTAAATCCTCACGCATCGAAGCTCGCAGACATCGTCGTCAAGCACAGGGAAATAGTAAAGACGGCGACGAGAAGAAGCTGGGGGGTAAAAATTTATAGGCTGGATCATTAACCACGGCGCCATCTAATGAGAGAAGTGATCAAAGGGCTCAACACCAAGCGTATGGTTTGTTGAGCTTCATTTTCTGAGGGTGATGATTACATCGAGACTCTCGAGCTTCATGACACTTTAATTCCCTGATTTTCTTTCGTACAATGATAGCCAGATCGGATTTTGTAACTTTGGCTTTTGTAACAAATAATTGGTGCCGATAATTAATAGCTGGTTAAAAAACCAGAGAGAAAATTCCGAATGACTGGTGCTTATTGTTATTTTTTCTTGTTTTATGTTTTTAATTTTTTGGACAAGAATTTTGGCAAGTATGTATTATGTTTATTGGAACGGAGCCAGAACGCTTCAGGTTCAAAAAACGAAGAAATGAATGAAATAGCCATGGCTTAACTTATTTCCATGTACGAAAGAGAAAAAATCACTCTAGTTTAGGATATCATCCCTTAGCACCAAATAACCACAATAAAGTACCGAAGCCAATATTAGAATTTTATTTCTCTCCATTCCCAGGCCAGTTGCGTAAGCTATCTAAATAAATGAATAATGGAAAAAAAAAGAAATTGATCAAATTACGGTATATACTATTTTTTTTAACTGTGCAAAAGTTATTCACGGTTTGTTCATACATTTGTTCATACATAGTTTATGAAGGAAAGAGATTACCTTAATTAGAGTCTTTATTTCTCCATTACAGGATTCAAACAGTATTTTTCCGTATCAATTCATCAAAGATAACGAATGCAAAACGAAGTATTATTTATAACTCACCAGCTGCCTCTGACTTTCTTGAATTATTGCCATGATGATTACTCAATTCAAAACTAATATTTGATGTGCAGTAGTTGAAACTTACCTGAAACAAGAAAAAATAGAATGTTGTTTACTGTTACTTTTTGGCAGTACATTGTAACAGCTACATTTACCTTATGGGAAAACATGAGGGGAACATAAGGATGCTGAGGACTTCTCATCACTACAGTTCATTATGAAAAATAGGGTGGAGATGGTGGTCCATAACTTGCGTTATAAGCGCAATGTTACAACCGATAAAATAAAATTTCGGGACTTCGTATAATGAATGAATAGTTTCGCTTTGCACTTTTGTTAACTACTTTGATTTTTTTGCCAATTAAAGACTAACGGCATGAAATCATCGAGCAACAGTAAATAGTTCGAAAACTTGGAATTTCCATGGGGAAATCACCCTCAAAGTAAGAGCGGTATTGGGGGATGTAAAATTGCAAGGTAAGCATGTCGAATGAAATGCTGTTTCAACCCTCTTCACCAAGTATTAAACCGAATATCTGAGATTCATCAAAATTCTTTGTACGGCGCAATTATCACCCCGTTGATCGATTCTAATTAAGCCTTGATAAAGCCAACCTCATTAAGCCTTGATAAGGAGCAGCCTGAGCTTTAAGACTCCGAGTTGAATGCTCCTGAAGGATAAACAACCGTCGAAAATTGCAATTAATAATCCAGGAGAAATGTGAAAACACCAATAACTTCTTGTTCTCAACCCAGAGCTTCCTTAGCATATTACATCGAATTTTTACAACCGTAGGTGAACCTCGATCAATGTAAATCGGTCCCAGAAACCTAGAGAAAGAAATCGAGAATCGTTCTGAGGGCCATTCGGAAGCTTTCAAATTTAAACTTGCTTACGCGAGAAGCTCTATCACGTGTGACTTTAGACAAGCTTCGATATCTCGTCACCGGCTGACTGCACAGACAAAGAGCACCGATTGAATTGCGTCGTTCTTGCAGATAGATATTCAATATGACAATACATTTGAATCGTGACAAAAGAAGAAAGAAACGGATGAGAAGAAATTAACAAATTCCCACTCACGTGACCCTTTTTCAAGCTCATTGGAAGGTTTGTGATCAGTGCAAAAAAATTTTACTATAGCCTCTGCGTAAATTCTCACTTTTGGGGATCTAATGGAGAAATTGAGTATTTTGAAAGGATAGAAGAGTTACGGAGCGCGTGCATTGAACATAATTAAAGAGTCGATTAGTTTTCCCGGATGAAATTTTCAGGTTATCTTCTTCATTTGAACCAGTAACGAGTCTACGACTGACGTCATTGGCACTTTGCAGGGAGAATCGAATTCGTCGATAGTTCGCCCCGGGGTCGACGCTTAATATAGAGCCGCCTGTCCCTCGGTCGGATTGCCGGGGCTAGTGGATATTTGCAGAATTAGCTGAGCTGGCAATTATAAGATTGCTGGGGAGTAGCTAAGCGACGACCGGACGTGCAAAAGTGTAGGCGAACAGCACCCTCATCCCCTTGCTTGGAATCCGTCTCCCGAATAAGGTTCTCCGTAAGAAAGGAGATGAGCGTTTGTCTTCACCGTGAGAAGAGACTCGCGTGGTCAAGTATTCCGAAGCCGAAGACCTTTCATGAATAAATAAGCAAACGGTTCTCCCGACCGAAATCCGCTTCGCGTTTCTGATAAGCAGAATGACAAGGGATCATAATTATTGTAATGGGGTAGCAGGTGGCCGTACTTCTAACCCGTCCTGCAACATGTTTTAAGCAAATGAGTTTGATATTAAATTTCGAGAGGTACCGCTCTGGCTGTTCAAGGACGGAATCAGTTATTACCTAAAAGCATCCTCGGCAAAATATCCACCGCTATACAGCAGCTGGAAGCTCCGCATAATATAATGCCGGGAAGCGGTTAATTTTCAACACTGTATGCGCTTGGCAATTAGCTACACATTATACCAAGTGTGGCGAGCCTCGAATTTCCGGTAGCTTTTTAGTAACCAATTATTCATCGATGATATCGTACGATGAACTACCAATTTCGAACCTTGGATTCAGACTGGCATCTTATTCTTTGTCAGCAAAACCCTTTTGACATTGATCCTCGAGGCATTTCCTTCAACAGAACAACAAAGGGTCATACGAACGAGATAAACGTGGAATTACTTGATCGGAGTCAAAAGTTTTGACGTACCTACGTCAGAATCCTTATGGCACGAAAACACTTGTTTATAGGAAATTGGGAACACGATATCGATTTTTGTTTTCGATTACCATAACGGTAGAATAAAGAGAACGGAAAATATTTGACAGCAGTTGCAAAAAAATGGCGAAACGATTTGGATGACGCTCATTTGGCCTGATCCTCTTGCAGGCTGGAGAATATAACGAGCTGGCTCGCTAACGAGCAACTATGTAGCAGATTTTATGGGCAGATGGAGATGATCCCTGGGTCGGTGATTGATGCGATCTTCGCGCGACATGGGCTATTCTGCTATGTAACAAGGTCGCACACTCGCTCATCCTAGCATGCGATACACGGGGTCCTGGGAACGAACGATTCAACTGTAACCGAGTTGGGATACGCGAATCTCGGCAATCAGGGTTGGTACTGATTGAACGCACCGAGCTTGCCATTCGACCCCGAACGAATGTCCTCAAGGGACCTGCAGACCCGCGAAAAAAGCTCGACGAATTGATCAGTGTAGAGCTTTGGGTGGAGCACGGCATCGACAAACATGAAAATACTCTCGGACCCGCAGAAAGTCCTCATTGCTTTGCTTTGGCGGAAGCCTGTATTAAGGTGATGCTTTACTCGATTTCGACGTAGACTTAGATACCACTAAATATTCCAGTCCACGGAACACGAACGTGAAGAAAGGAGTCGCAACCAGATACCACATGCAATTCGGTTTAATAAACGCACCGACACATTTTGATTTTACGCAAAGATGTGTTCGTGTGTTCTTGTTCAGAATTCCATGCAGAATATGGCTGTAATGTCCATTTTACGTTGCGATGCATAGCCTCGATGATAGTCCAAATACAAGACATTCAACGCGGTCAGTAAGGTAAGGACTATTGAGTATAGCATCCCCTTGACAGAAATTTACGGTAGGTGAGGTTAGTTTTACACACCGAGAAAATGCCACTTAAACACCATTAGTCCAGCAAGTCACTTGAAAGTCATTTGAATTCACTTGGGTTTTTCGGAATTCACGAAGTTACTTGAAGTCATTAAAGTGATTTGTAATTATTTCAAATCATTGGACGTGGTTGGAGGTCACATAAAGTGATTGAAAGACTTGTGAGCTTATGAATTTGTTAAAATTCATGAAACTTAAATAGCAATGTAAGTGATTTGAAGTCATTTGATACGAAGCCCTTTAAATTCATAGATTTGCTGGAAATCATGGAGTCTTGAAGTCAATTGAAGTCACTGGAATCCGATTCAAGTTCTTTGAGACCTCAAAGTCACTTGGTCAGCAGTGTGTATTCGATTCCGAATATTGAACCGCTGCTCAGGCACAAGAGACTCGAGTACTTGGCTCAACACGAGCAAGACTGGTTGCTTTAAAGATCGGATCGATTCGCACTGACACTTGGCCAAGAAGAAAATCCACCGCGGAGACACGGAGTGGCTTGAAATCCGGGAAAGATTAAACAAGGATGAAACAAACACCAAGAGTTGACTGGATAGCGATTTTCGGGCATCATTAGCCACCCGTCAAGGACTTCAAACTGATACAGTGGAGCGTCTCGAATTTCGCCCGACTTCACGTTCCTTGCTACCCAAAATCCCTGAAGAAAACAAAAGCAAGCCTAATGAAAAATGCCCGCCGCAGGCGGTGGCGCTGCAGGATAAAATCTCCACCATCCTCTTTGAGCTACCCGCTTCCCACTGCGGGAATTCAGCACCCTGTCTCTTTTGTTTCCACCCAACTGATAACGTCACCCGGACACGGAGTAGGTACTGATTGAATGAATGGATAAGTGAATGAATAAATGGATGAAAGGATGAATGAACAACCGGTTCGGTTGCAAAGCACTTCAACGTCCCGCGACGTCAAAGCAGATGATTATTATAGAAGGAGGCAGTGCTACGTGACCTCGCAATGAGCTTCAACAAATTTTCATTTCTGTGAAAACCGATAGCAGCTATTTGACCGTTTCTTCCATCGGTAGTTCGAGTATGGAATTGACAAGGTCAGGCATTTATCATCGTCGCTGGAGTTGGTGTGAACAGTTACTGTTTGAAAAAGGTTCTCCAATGTGAAGTTCATAATAGAGTCCTTTGATACAAAAATCAAAAATGAAAGAGCGAAATCTTGTGATGTGACAAATTATTGGGCAGGACCGGAGCTGGTCGTGAAATCATTCGTTAATTGATTCATTCATTCGTACATCCCTCCGATTTGCAGGGCGATTCTTTACCGTCTGTATTAAGGGAATAAGAGAGAGAAAGAGACAGGGAAGATCCTGGGGCAAATATCCTCGTGAGAACACAGCGGGGAGGAATCGATTCGGTGGGCAGAGGGGCTCGTCCCTCACTATTCATGGTCTTCGGTGGCGGCACGTGTCTTCCCCGAGACGTGCGCGCGCTTTCCTCGTGCAGACCGCACACCGCATGTGTGCATATATGGGGCATTCCGGACTATTCGACCTGGCCATGACCCTCGTCACTTCAGCGTTCATTTTCCTGCTTGTACGTCGCAGAGGGTCACGTAAAAAATGTGGTTTCTTATGTTTTTCATTTTTCAAAAACGGGTATCTCATTAAATGCGCGTTTATTATTTTTTTTTTTTTGTAAAAAAAAAAAAAAATGGAGGATAAATGAGAAATTACCATAATACAGAAAACAAAACGAGAAATATTAGCAGGATGAAATTCTCTGTGCTACAGATTTTTTATTTTCTGCTGAACTCTTTTAGCCTTCTCAACTTTTTTCATCAAACTTTTTTCAACAAATTTTCTCCCATCCTCCGAATCAAATGCACAATCATCTCCGTTCTTGGCTCAAAATTTTTATTTTCTCACAAAGAATTTACCTTGCAGAGTTCATTAAAGTTGATTGTGGTTAACAATGATTTCTCTAATCGAGGCATTACTGGAAAAAGGATTTCTTTGAAAACTCAAAACCGCGAAAATCGACCTTTATTGTAACACTCTGCACCACAATGACTGTGAAAAATTAAACTGGGAATGGCGAGGGTCACGGCCGATTCGGAATGGTCCGGAATGCCCCATATATGTGCGCATGTATTAATTCCTATGTAGAAGCTGAAAAACGCATTTCGTATGTGGTGAATGCTGGTGTCCCCTTCCAGTGCAATCTGAACCGAGCTCTTCTACATCCTGCGGACAGTTGGTTGGTTTAATCTTCATACGGCACGTTCAGATGTTTCAATTTATTTCATCCTACATCGAAATGTACTAATATAATACTTCTCGCTTTGGGCAAACTTCTCGGTCTTTATCGCTCTCCCTTTTCTACAATCTATCCTCTTCTATTTTCAGCATGTATCACTTATTTCATGACGAGTCAATCGTCTTCTCAACAAATTGCTTTCAAATTATTTTCCACAATTTCTTTCACCTTAATGGTAAAAACTGTTCGGATTCTCGTTTATTTAGACTCATTATTCTGTTCACTGGATTAAACTTATGAACGTTTTAACGTGACGACTAGGAGAAAATCTTTTTAACTTTTCTCGAATTATTTTTCAACGCCTAAATTATATACTGTCAAAATCATGCATTCAAGAATTACGAATGAATGAAATAAAAAGGAAAAAAATTGAAAAATAGAAATCAAATTTGAATATATTACGAATGGATTTATTAGAAAAAAAAGTTTTACTCGATTGTACCATACAAGTATTTTCCTATATTCCAATCGTCGCTTGTTTTGAATCACTGAATAATTTGGAATTATCTATCTGAATAACGAATTGGGGCGTTTTGAATTGCATTTTAAGATCACTAAATACGAATTCTGGTGAACAGAATAATGAATAAAAAAAATCAACCGTATCATTGCAACTTTTTTGATTTTCTTTTTTTAACGTTTCGTTTCTCTATTTTGGGAAAAAAAAGGAAGTATATAGAATATGTATTTATGTATAACGATTTACCGTATTCCAATGATTTTGGTCTGAATCGACGCGGCTTTTCCAGACTTGGAACTGACCAAATTTTAACTTTGATCACTTCAGTATTTGTTGAATTATTTAAATAACTGAATTGTAAAAATTTGTTGGGTGGCGAATTACGAAATCCAAAACGGCGATCCAATATAACGGAAAAAAAATCTGAAAATATTTTGATTTTCATAGAAATTGGTAGGTAGAGATTTTTTGGAACACCGATAATGAGGACTAAGGTCAGACTTTCAAAATTCGTAACGGCGATTCCATTAACGTGGTTCAAACTAAAAAATGATCATATTTTCGTGTAATATCTTACCCAAGGGCTTCGAAATCGTTAACAACTAATCTGAATTTGTAGTTCGAAATTCGAATTGGATATTATTTTTTTTTTTCTGTGAACTTGGAACCAGCAGTGTGAGAACCGAAAGTTAGAAGGCTGGCCAATGGCCAACGCAAAGCGCTTGTTTTAGATTGTTCTACGCGCGTGGAGCTGCTGGTATTTTTTTAATTCTTTTAGCGTCGAAGGGCGCTTTGGAAATTTTTCCGAGTTCCAATTGCCGCTCCCCTTTATCACGGGGTTGCGTTTCGTCGTGCAGCCGATACTGGACAGAGTTGCCGGCTAGAAGCTCAAATTTGTCTTCGAGATTGAAGAGGGTCGGATACTCAAATAGCTAAAGGGATATAAAAATTTTTTTATACGCAGATTCCGCGTTAGCCTTAACGGCGCGGGAATTCGTGTAGATACACCGCGTGTTCGCACACAACGCAAAAAAAAAAAAATAAAAAAATAAAAAACAGGTAAATGAAAATGCGAAATTCTTCAACCCTCACCGCAGTTTCAATTTAAATTTTCAATATCACCGCGCTTCGCGATTGGCAAATATCGTTTCTCTTTTCACGTGTCTCTCTGCAGTAGGTACAATAACGGAATAACACGGTTAAATCCCCGGACAGAAGATAAAAAATGAAATAAAACAAGAGTTTAAACAAAAAAAATAAAAAATAAAAAAAAAAAAAAAAAACAATTCCCCAGAGCTTCGGCGGCAATCTCTGCGGGGTAACGAACTCGTGATCGTATACACGTGGGTTGTATTGCATATCGTACGTGTGTTTGCACAAGCAAAACGCCATATCTTATCTCAAGCTCGGCAAACATTCCGGAAAATTTTCACCTGTGCAACGAAGATGACTCGGTGAATGAAACAGGTACTGGCGAAGAATAAATTCTGAAGGTGTTACTTTTTATGTATGAATCCGAAAACTTTATCTAAGGGTGATTCGATGACGCTGAATCGAATGATGACAGTAATTTTCAAATCAACCACCGAGATAATTATACAGAAAGTGTCAAGCTGTTTAATTCGGAATCTAATGAGTTTATCAAAAAATATGTGAAACAAAAGTTGCTAGGGACACAAAAAAAAAAAAAAAAGGATGAAAGAAAAACGTAAAAAAAATATTCCATGTTCATCTTCGTATTTAGAAAAATAAGAGAGAAAAAAACGAATGAAAATTTATCGTTTGAATGAAAACTTTTGAGCTTTCGCCAAACTCGTCCCTGAATTAAATGGTTTTTGGTTATTTTCTCCCTTAGTTTTGAATATACGTAGATGAACATGGGATTTTACGTATTTCTTTTTTTTTGTGCCCCGAAAAAATATTGTTTGACATATTTCGTGACAAAGTTATTAGGTTTCGAATTAAACGGTTTAACCCTTTTTTTCAAAACGATCTCTGCGGTTGATTGCAAAATTACCGTCGCCATTCTATTCAGCGCAATCGAATTACCCTGAGATCAAGTTTCCGGATTAATACTAAAAAGTACCAGCATTCCGTGCTTATTTACCGAGCTAAGACACCGTCTATTTAAGAGCTTGAATTTGGGAACATAATTGATTCGTAATTTAGACTCGGTCAGCGTATTTTCCAACTGTTTTCCGACCACGGAAAATTCCGGCACTTCAAACTTACGCGAACTTATAATTTTCCCTTCATCGATTCATCGTCGTATGTAAAACATACACGTCAGTTCTTGTAGCGGCGGCCCTCCACTCGTTTTATGCATATTTCATTTTGCTGGACTTGTAATCGTGCCAAGGACACGTAATGGCCGCGTCGAGTTATCCGGCTGGGAAATATCGATACCGAATGTCGCGAAGTGCGTATTATTATGTCCACTGCGATATATGGTTCTACGATGTATTCGTACGAAGGTAAAGTAAAGGTTACACAGACTGGCGCTGCGAATGATTAACGCAAAAACCGGAGATTCGAATTTTAAACAATAACAAACAGCCGAATTAACTATGCTCCAACAATCAATGAACGAAAAAGTCTAAGAGTGCCATTTTTTTTTTTTTTTACCAAAAATCCGAGTCTCAATACAAACAATATCAGACACTTCAATTATTTGTGCAAAAGGAAAAGATGCGACATTTGCAAATGTTTCAAAGAATTTCAGATTGAACGTTCATTTACAATTATAGATACAATTATTGACCAAAGTTATTTTCTAACTTCAGTTTCAGTTCTCGATTTTTCACACAGTGGACAAACTGGTTAATTGTAAGGTTGGCTCGTGATCGATAATTTTTTTAATCTAGCGATGTCGTTATAAATTTGTGTAGTTTTTTTTTTTTTTAACCTGAAAATAGCCAATTACGCTGGATAACTGCTTCAGGTATGTTTATCATGTGTTTTTCATACACCGCGTCACGCTTACATTGCATACATAACTGGATAACAATGAACGGAACAGTTCGCGCCACTCGTGCAGGTCTATGAAATGCATGGTTCCACGTGTCTGGGTTAAAGTTACATGCGTCCGCTGATGACACTGTTTTATTCAGCACGTTGGTGCGATCTCGAATATTTTTCATTTGACGCGATGTAAATATTCCGGTGAAAAGTTTAATTCACCCTGTGGGTGGGGGTCAAAATATCGAAAGATCAAAAAGTCGACCGATCGAAGACCCGAAATTTTGGGAACATGAGTTTCGAAACAACGAACGATCAGTCTACCGAAATTGGGATTATCGATAAATCAACCGGTGGAATAACTTTTTTCCCGAAAGCTCATTCAACCGAACGCTCTTTTATGCGAAAATGTATTTTTTGAGCAGTCCGCATTCCGAATGAACAAAGCGCAGAATTCGAAGATATAGAAAAACGAAGGTTCCGAATTAAAAAATTGAGAACGGCTAATATTCGAACAGCCGAAGAACCAAAAAAAAAAATATTATTTGCCGAAAATCAAAGTTCGGATGGAGCAGAATCTTGATCCGCAAAACCAAAATCGCCGAAAGGTCGAAATACTCGATGCCAGTTTTATCAAAATCATCTCATTGTATTAAACAATCGTCTGTGTCATCAAAGAAAAATGTAACGCAAAGGAATGGGCAACATATTTCTAATAACATTTAAAAAGTACATCTTTTTGCTCGAACGTTCGATTTATTCAAATAAAGTTGGAACGAATAAAAGCGTTTCTGAAGTCTTGCAACTTTTCTGTGTTCTGTCCATTCTGCTTAGTGGGTTTCGGGATTTTGACCCTTCTAGTCTTCGATTAGTTGTTATTGATAAATTCGGATTCGTCAATTTTCGCAGAAGGGGCGAGTCCGACATTTAAAAAGTTGACTTCTTGACTCTTCGGTATTTCCGCAATTCAATATTTAGCACTTCGTAATCTTGTCCATTTTAAAAAAGGAATTTTGGTATGAATTTATTCATACAGTTTTGCGTTCGCAACTTTTGTCCTTCTGCAAGACATCTTTTTGTATCGAATGGTCTTTCTACGTTTTCAACCGTCGATTATTCGACTTTCGGGATTTCGTCCCGTCGACTTTTTGCTCTTTCGTATTTTTGTACCCCACCCCAAACTGTTAACAACAATTCCCACGACGCATTTGACTGATTTTAACCAATACTTGAATTCTAGTAACGATTTTTTTGATGCTTCTGAAACATTGAGGGTCAGTGGCTCAAGTTTGATACACCTTCGTCGTGGAAGGATAATATAACTTGGAACCTGGTGATATTTGAGCTGAAACGGTCGGTGAAAGTACGAAACATTGACTCTCGTTGTATTTTTTTATGACTTGTACGAATGGCCGCTTATTTACTAACGCTGACACAGTTGCCAAATTGATTTCAAACAATCGTTACTAGGTACTACTGAAAACGCTACTATCGATGAACGCGAGAACGTTAATTCTTATGAAATTATCAAAGCTGGTCGCTTATGAAATCCTTGAAAAGGGTTTCGTTTTTAGATTAAACCGTATCGAGAGCCTGACCGAAGCGGGGCTGAAAGCAATCATCAATTCTGCTGAATTTGCATCGAGAGGAGTTGGAAAGGATCGGATGATCCCTTTCTGGTCTCAGAAAATCGGAAACGTCAACAAGCGAACGGCCCGCAGGACAGTGGCTAACCAATCAAGGGTGCGAATATAAACCATCTGATAATGGAACCAAACACTTCGAAGCGCTCGATACGCATCTGACGTCACATCCTGCCAGGCAAGAGCCTCCCGGGGTTCAAGGAAGGCACGAAACGAGCAACGGGGAATAAGCCCAAAGATAACATGACCCGAGTTGTTTGTTACCTACTGTTTTGGCTGATGGCTTTTAATGGAACCGGATTACTCCGGAGCCGATGAAAAACCATGTGGGTGTTGTCCCTCCGTCGCTACCTGATCGAACTTTGCACACTGCTTAACGTGGCAAAGTCGCCAGGATCGTATTTCTTGGACGCCGTGAGAACACCACGTAAAACGTGCCATTGTTTGTCATTGGGGATGAATAAATATTGAATAAAATTTAGCGAACTGAATCAATTTCACGAGTTGATAGTTTTGAGCTCGCGATTGCGGACAGAACTCATTTTCGGAATTTAATATCGCGTGTATAATGACGCAACATCGTAACCACCAAAAATACGATCTTAGTGGTAAAAGGGTGTATGAATTTTTCTTCACAATTCGCTCTGAAAATTACGCGAAGATGTGTAATTTTATTGAAATCAAGCCTTTGAAAATATAAAGGCAGAAGGGCGTATGTTGGACAGATACAATGTTTTGCCGTTAATAAGTGCACGTGAAAAAAATGGTGAAAACAGGATGCAAACGCTCTAAAAACCATTCAGACCCTCCGATAAATCGTGATATGCAAAAATTCAGAAATGTCAGAAAAAATTCTTCAATACGAAAACAAAAAGTCGTAACCACCAATTTTTTCCGAAGCATCGAAGACTGCTAAAACGTATCAAAATTTAATCCAAAAAAGTTTTTCAGTGAGGATGAACTAGACTTATTTTCAAAAAATTCCGTCCCCCGGAAATAAATTTTACTAAAGAAACAGTGCTTTCAATATCAGTTTCCCCATAAGATCGTGTGTTTATAATTTAATTTCCAAATCTTATTTACCTTATGAGATCGACGACTCAATCTGAAATTTAGCCAGCGTGAGGACACAGTCTTAAATTTTATTGTGCCAGAATATAAATAATTTCAGTCGGGATAGAATTCGTGACTAATCAGGCACGAAGACGTAATAAAGATACATCAGACGGTGTTTTTTAATGGCTGGTAATTGGTGGAAGTGAGTTCTCTTCTTTTATGAACTTTTCAAGGTTTGGATTGATTGGCAATTGGGACAGGCTGGGTACTTGCCCCAGCGAAGAGAAGAGAAGAGAGGAAGCTTTTTTTTTTTTTTTTTTTTTTAAACAAAGATGAGGAACATCGTTTGGCACGTTTCCCGAATAGTCAACTCTGCAGGCACCTCTCTACACCTTCCCACCTACTTTAATCTCGTCTCGGAAATTCTGTTCGAGAAAACTTTAACACTGTTTCGAAAGGGGGCGAGCGATGTGTCTCGTTAGTATAGAGAGAGAAAGAGAAAGATAAAGAGAGAGAGAGAGAGAGAGGGAGAGAGAGCCTTTTTCAAGGAGTCAACTGTTCCGAAGAGTCAATGAGGAAAAGGAAAAGAGTTCTTCTGAGATCCGGATGGTCTTCCATCTCACTTGGCTTACGTGATGCTGGCTGACGCCGCCTACGACACGCGATCGGAATTACAATCGCCTTTTCAACATTCCATCAATACTTCAGACTTCACAATTAACCGCAGCATTATCCTAATTTTTCCATCAGGGATTAAAAATTCATTAGAAATTTACGTAAGCCAAATGTTGAGATTGTTGCTATCATCTATTAAACGCGGTTACGAATTGGGCGAATAAACTGTATCCACCTGTAATACGATGACTGAAAGTTAAGCTGGAAAGTGAATTAGCCGCTTGACTTGCAAAGAATTTCAATCCCAGGGGATCAGAGTTGAAATCAGTTGTTTTTTTTTTTTTTTTCTTTTTTTGTTTTAATTTCTTTCTTTTTTGTTCTTCTTATAAAGAAGTCCAGTCCAAAAAGTTTTTGTTTATCTTTCAATTTCAAGCTTTTCTTCAATTTATCTTGGGCTAAGATTTTCCGAGACTCAAACGAAATTCAAGGAAACCAAAATAACAGAGATACCTTATTCCGTAGGTTCTACGGGTATGCTCGAAATTATTGGAGTGGTAATTTGCTCAACTGTTTGAAACTTAGTCAAGTTCGGAAGTAAATAATTAAGTTAAAACAACATTGCCCACTTTTAATTCTCCGAGTTAATGAGGATAATTTGATATTGACACGGAAACATTGGAAAAGCACTTCACGTTATTAGTCACTTTTGAATTTTTTAAATTCTAAAAACTTATTCAAAATTCTACCAAGGTAGGTAGAAAAAGTTGTCATGTTTCATGAAACGTCGTGGCATACGATAATTGATTCAAAACACAATTATCTAAACCGATATAATCCCTCTGGACCTGGCAAAAAGAAATTATCGTCTTCGAAAAGAAACGAGTATGGAATGAAAACGATTTTTCGAATCGGTGAACATTTTTCGAGCGTATGCTCAGCTGATTTAGAAGCAAATTTTATCGTTCCGGGAGAAGATGTTTATCAGCGATAAACGTCGGTATAGCGAACCATAAAAGATACGCTAGAAGAACCGGGCGTGGAGAAAATTCGTAATACAGAAAAATCTGAGAACAATGCATACAAGAAACGGCGGAGAGAAGAACCGAGGAATAAATAATGCGATAAGGTGGATAAAACCAAGCGGTTATCACATCAGTTATCAGGCCATAATCTTGGCGTAATCGGAAATGAGACGAACAATTTAGGGATAAAAAAACATTGGAATATTGTACGACCTAACTTTGCGAGGTTCCCAATATTTCGGATATACTTGTTTCACGAAATTTCATGTGCTGCTTTGAAATCTTTCGCTCCAAAAACGCTCCAGAATTTCAATGTCTGCCGTCTTTCGCACAACCTTTTTACAATTTTTTATAAAAAATATTTCTGAAAAATTGCGGACCGAAACTGAAAGATTGTTGCAATGTATCAGCAGTGCTCCGATCGAAGACGCATGATCAAGAATGCATAACTTCCGCAATATTCTAAAAAACTGCAACTGCAACACAAAAATATCGTCGCGATGTTTCGACGATGTTACGGATCCCAGAATGATAAAAAAAATCCCTAATTTCTCGGCATTGTAGGGAAAAATTTGTTTATTGAGAGGATAGAAAGCTGAACAAAGTTGCCTTGATCTCGAAGCCTTGACTTGAATTTCTTCATCACGCGCCTTCTCTGCATCCTTTTTCGAGCCTTCTTTCCCCCTCTAACTTCCCACTCTATCATTTTCCCGCTTTCAAGTCCCAAGGGTGTATCTCGGGCAGTGTTTCTTTATTCTCCACACGCCTTTACATTGTTTTTCCATTTCCAGTCTCCGGGGTGTTCAGTTTTCAGTTTTTGAGTGCTTCTACGAAAACACAATAATATGTAAGTGGCGTCTCGATGTTTTCACTCGGGCGTTGGCGTCTTCGACACTCGGAAAGGGTGCCTTCTCTCTTTTTTCACAACTTTCTCCTAATAGCGAGCGCTCTTCGACAGCCGTTCATTTCTATCGTCACACTCGCAGTTACCGTTCCTGTATTTTCTCTATCAGCTTTTGTCCTGAATTAGAACGCGTCAAAAGCTCTGGTATTTCCTTCGCTCATCTAAGCACGCCAAAATTTATCCTCATCATTTCATTCCGAAGTGATCATTCGACGATTAGTGCACTTTTCCGAGTCACGATCGAGATCGAAAAATCACTGCTTCGGTAATTCGATCGGCCAAGAATATTATAAGCATCGGTCGTGAACCGTCAAACCACGGCCAAAATTTTCTCACCTGATCCTCTGGGTATTTTCTACCTTCCTCTATTCATCGGGACATGTTACACAAAATGGGACACACATAATTGCACCGTGCAGTATTGCAGCAGGTTCAAGTACCGCTTACTACCAAAGGAAATTTTCTTCGGGGGCGAATTCCTTCAGTGCCGTTTACTCGAGAATTCGCATAGCAAGAGAAGTGTGCAATCCCCGTTTAGTTGCACACGCGATGAACGCAGATGCCAACTCGGCTGGACCTGCAGTTGGAAGTAATTAATCGGGACATCCACGCCTTCCCTGCAGGGTCGCAAGAGCTGAAATTATATTGCATAAAATGACCAGGTTCAAATTGGAAAACAAACGTTGCTGAAATATGTCTTGGGTGTTTTTGCATTTTTTAGAAACATACCAGCAAGTCATTGCAGCAATATTGCAAGTGTGCACTGAGAAAAATTTCATTTGTTATATAGTAACTGGAAATATTCAGTAAAACAGGTATCGTTAAAAAAAAACTGTTTGAATATTGTTGGAATTGCGAAAAACGAGGTACGCCTAATCATTTTGCGCTATTGTCGATCCTTTTTTGGTAATTGCAACGCAAAATCGGTTTGTTCGGTTTACTGTACTTTTTTAGTTACACAAGGCTTTAACATCAATTTATCGTTGCACAAGCATTAAATTATCGCAACAGTTACAGGAAAATTTAGTAAAAGTGATCGTGATGAGAAAGAACAATAACGGATATTGGACTTTCCGGTAACAGCTACAAGACTAATTTTCAATTTGTACCTAGAACTATATTTTTCGATTGTGATGTTTTTGAATTGTTTGAAAACCTTGAAAATTAGTTTCGTCTATTTTAAATAGGAATATTTCAAATGTTGCTAACTCACGCCGTTGCGACATTAAAAGCATTGCAAAGTTACGTTGCTACAATGTTTCCGCAATGTTGTGAAAGATTTTTGAAATATCTCCAATGTTTCCGTAATACTTCAAATTTTGCAAAGTAATTGCAACATTTTTCTCCTGTCATGCAATTTTCCTGAAATATTGTGCAATTTTTTTGAAATGTTTTGAATGTACAATTGCTGCATTGTTCCTGAAATATTGCAAGCCTTGCAAAGTAACACTTTACGAGAAATGACGTGTGAACTTCGTATAAAAAATTTGTAGGTGTCAAACGATAACGATCTGACGCTAGATTTCTAAATCGACGACAAAAACAATTCTATAGTAGTTGACACCGGGCAACGGCGTTTGGTCAATTTCAACAGCGTCAATTTATTGCAGGATACATTTTGCAATGTTTCAACGACATTCTTCGATGTATCTGCAATATTTCAAATCTCTCAAACTTACGCTGCCGCAATGTTTTCGGAACATTTCGCATGCTGTGTGGTTAGAGGAGCTAATCGTAAGCCGAGCGAGCCTTGGTTCAAACTTTTGTCACTTAGCTTCGCTGGGCCGGATCGAAAGCTGTCCGAATCCGTCACGATTTGCCCCATATCCAGACCGGGCCGGGACTGAGTGTTTGGCTGATTCTGGTAGCGCTAAGTCACGAGATAAGTCTCTGCCTTGCGCCTGGTCGGAATGATAACTGACACAGCATCGACCCCGAACACGAGCCAAGCCCCAATTCCAAGATTCAACCGAAACGGTGGAGAATGGAAGGGAAGAGGGGTGGAGGGGTGAGCAAAGGATTCTACCAATCTGTGAAACTACGCCTCCACAGTCTCGATGCTTGCGATTGACCTTCAAAAGTCACAGTAACGCGAACCTGACAATTTGAAACTCAGAAGCCGGTAACGATTCAAATTTCATCCGCGTAAAATCGAAATAAGAACCGAATAAAATCGAGTAATCGAGGTGCCGATGGTGTTTGAATAAAATGTGATGTTAAAATTCTTGGTAACGAGCCAATCGATGCAATATCAATTTCTAAATCGTCGATATTAACGAAGATATTCACCGTTGACAAGTAGTGGAAATGAAGAGCATCCGTGTACAACAAAAATCGATCGATTGATCTTTGAAACCTGCGAAGGTGTTCCATCTTCACACGACTGATATGTTTAAACATACGACTTTCGTGCTGCGGAGTAAAAACTACGATGAGTTTCTCTGTAAATAGAAAAACGATATTTACAGCTTTTATTTGCACAGTTATTATTTTTTTTTTTTTAATATTTTGATACGATCACACAGATAATTTTTGATTATTTACACGCGCTCTGGTCATCGTTCAATTCGCACCTGTGTCCGTGAGTCTCAGTCGCATTTGTCATTGACTACCAGAGCAGCGAATTTCTTATTAGAGAGAAGAAATATGACGACGCGAATATATATAAACAACGACATATTTCTTTGCACATATAAAAGCTAAGTGAGAATATTCAGAAAAGTTTAGTGAAAAAAAAAACAAGTTTAACGTGAGGTAGACAAATCAAATTTACAGTTTTAAAGTTATACATCCTTTTGACATGTAATTTATAAATTGAATAAGTGATTATAAACAACCGAATGGCTGAATGAATGATTTTGTTTACATATCTAGTTTCGGTACGTCAAATTTTGTTTAAAAATTGTTAAACCTTAAATAAACAAAAAAATAAAAAAAATTGATCGCACCGTTACGTTTCATGTAGGAATAGAAAATTGTTTGATATATGTTTTATCGTTATTGATTAACCATTATTACAAGCTCAAGCTGGCATTATTAATAGTCGAACTAAACAGTCAAAGCAGACAATCGTCTTTGCAAAATTCAGATGATGTTTGAATTGATAAATATTTTGTTATCGATGCATTGGCAAGAAAAGTTCACAGCCATTTGACGTCATTTGAACCGTCAGCGAAATATTTCATCGAGATGATTGATTCGTCAGTGAGGTCTGCCCGTTGTTGGAATTCTTTTCATCCCTTTTACTTACGACGAGTGACAACATAACGAAATTCACGAGTGGACTCGCTGATATCAATAACATAATACACCGTAACGTGAAGTCCCGGACGACGGAGGGATGAGCTTTTGTGCAAACTTTCGTATCTTTGTTTGAAAAGCCCGAACCATGTAAATATAGGCTCTGCGCAGGCATCGGCCTGGGGGCAGTATTTAATTTCCGGACTGCAAGAGCGAGTGACTGGACTGGACTCGACGTCGCGACGCTGTCACTCCGTCGACGGACAGGTTTGATAGATAGATGGATAGCCATTCCCTTCAAAACAGCACAGTCCTTCTATATTCATTGCGACAACTGTACGCCGGGCGTATCGCGGTGATGATGATAATAACGAAGCTGACGGTCTCGGCGTAAAAAAAGAAACCAAATTAACACCAACATCGTGTTACGAGTGGAATAAAGAACATCGAGTTCATTTTCACCCCCCCGATACATACGACACGTAATGTCGCCGCGACGCCGCAGCGATTTAATTTTTTGACGTTTCAAATGTTTCACAAATATTTGACAATATTGCAGCAGCGATGCTTTGTAATCATTGAAGTAACGCAGAAACATTATCGCAACGTGAATTTACAAATTTAGAAATACTCGAGCTACGCAACCTGGCAAAGTTTTTAATATATTTCAGATGCGTTTCTCAATGTTTTTGGAATTCTGCACGCAGCGCCATTTCGACTTTCGCTCTTCGATTCGCGATTATACCAATATAAATTTTTAACATTTCAACAATGTACCGAGCTCAAGTGCAAGATCACAAAGCATTTACTCCGGTGTTTTGTAACTGCTATTTGCAGTATAGAAATGTTGCAGCAACGCCACTGCAGTATTACTACACGATTATTGGCTTCAAACGATGAGTTTTGGTGCTTTCTATACATGCCGAGTACTAAAACCGGAAACCCGGTCCTGGGCAAATTCGAGATCCACACACTGGCGGTACGCAACTGACAACACGATGAACGAATACCACTCGTCCTCCCTCGGATAGAGTCAATACCAATCTCATCTTCACGTACGTCATACTTTTACAATGTTTTATGATCGAGCGGCGAAACTGTCACTCTACTTCTACCCTCGCTATTCCCAACCCTCGAGAATACGCAGTGACGTCGGGCCCTCGTAAAGGGACGAGAGTGTGAGTCGGTGAGCTGAGAATGATCGTGAACAAGTAAGCAGCAGTCGGTGTGTGAAAAGTGATCGGAATAAAACCATGGATATCTAATTTTCGAGCTCATAAAAAACGACTCGACATTATGAAACGGGGCGGAGTCGACTTTCCAAATGTGAAAAGTTCCGAAAGCGCCTGATTTCGAATTATTTGCTGGCGAAACTTGGAGTAAAGAAGTGAAACTTTTGCGAAAGAACGAAGTTTCGGACGACTCAAAGTTCCGAAAATTCAAGTTAGCGTAGAGCAGAATTCTCCAAAAATAAAGTTTCGATAGAGTAAAATTTCGAAAGTTGAAATATACTCACACAGCGTAGTGGGTGTGAAAAATCGGACTCACCGGGATTCCAAACGTAAAAATATCGAAAATCTAAAAAACAAAGAAAGATCAAAGTGGTGAAATTTCACCAAGTCAGAAATTCACGAACGGAAAATCTTCGATCATTCGGAATTTCGATGTTTCAGATTCTTAAATTTTCTCATCTTCCTACTTTCGGGACATTGACTTGTCGCAGTTTACCACCCAAAGTTTACGGACCCAAAGTTTAATTTCTTTACTTTAAGTTTCGTCGTAAAAAAAATCGGAATTTGGCGCTTTCAAAAATTTTCGAATTTCGGAATTTCAACCCTGCCCCAATAACAAAACCATGGAAGACGCAAAGCTGGTCGGAAAATTACACCTACACCATCTGGCGACAAGACCTACGACAGGGGACCGATCGAACGATACTTCGATCCGCAGGTAAATCGGATGGGACGAAACCGTTCCCGATCGTAAATTCGCAGACACATTCAGCCCCGGTCGGGCGAATGGTAAAGCAGCCGGTGAAGTTATATCCGGAGAAACTCACGTGGCGGGATATTCGCACTGCGGGCTAAATAAAGAGACACCGGTAATATATATATATATATATATATATATAGCCAAAATCCTGCGGAACGAATATTATTACGACAGGCCTGATAGTGCAGGAAAAACGGAATATGGGGGTTCAATTTTCTTGGGAAATAATTTTCGAAACTTCCGACAATAGGCGGCTGATTCGGAGAATGAAATAACAGGCCTCGGGATACGAAATTCAGACCCGGCAACAAGAAGAGAAAGGATGTGAGACCAGATCACAATGCAATTACAGCGATATAAAAAGCAGGGTGGATGCTGAAACATTTTTCAGGGGCGAGGAAACACTTTATTAATTCGAATCTGGATCGCAGGGGGTGGAATAAGCGAGAGGAGAAAGAAAAGAGAAGGATAGAAGAAGAGGAGACGCGGTTTACGCACCATGCAGACCGTGGGGCGTTAAAAACAATCCCTCTCGAATCGTAAAGATCTTGGGTTGGATCGACGGAATCCGAGGATGATTCGGTATTCCGTTGAGTCGGTGGAACCAGATCTACAGCAGCATTCTCCTTATCCTCGAGATTTCAATACCTACCCGCAGCGCAGGGGAGGAAAAAACGGCGCGCGAATCGCACGCAGAATCGTCGACACCCGACTTCGGCTCTCGGTTTAATTAAATGTAAATTGCTGGGAGAATACGATCAACGATATTGTCGTCGTTTCCACTCCCCAGCAATCTTTAAAGTACCCTTCCCGCCTCCCGGCCCGCCGCTACGCCATTCCTGCTGGATCTTCGGGATCTCCGGGGCTTTCTGGAGCGAAACTCACTGCCGGGGTGAACAGAATCACCGGCAGACACGTGTTTTCCAAATCCAGTAAGATATAGTTTCACTCCGTGGGTCGTTTCTTTATAACGGTTCAAACAGTCCGCGAATCTGATCCGAACCAACCAAGGATGATGAAAAAAGATCCGAGGACAAGATGATGACTCGATCTCTGAATGCACTCATTTGACGATCAAATGATCCGGAGTTTTGAGGTTTATTATGCGCGAAATGTCATCTTACCAGGTTTCTTTCTAATTCTCAAACGCATTCATTTTTAGTCAAGTCATGTAGAATATACAATTCTTTAAATCTACTCTCTCTACTGTAGGTAGTTTGATCTGCAGAGAACGGGACAAAATAGGATGCTTATAAATTCTTGGACTTGTTAATTTGCAATAAATGGTTTGAAATTTCGAGTTTTGCAGTAGAAATGACTCAGGGTGGGAAAAAATAAAAAACCTTTGCGTATTCTTAGAAATATGAATTCTCGATCAAATTGTGGGAAATTTTGAGTTTTGCCATACGAATTCCTGCAATAAGGTCTAACTCACGAAGAGTAGGACAAAATGGGGTGGATGTGAATGTATCCTCGTTTTTTCTGTCCCCCTGTAATCCATATCATCAAAGATTATTCCCAGCTGATTTAAGACACATCGTAACTGCTCATGGCTACTTTTGAAATTTCATGAAAGATGTTTTAGCAGTTTTTCAGAATAGAAGAAAGAATTTTCTTATTTCACTGCCGTAGATACATACGACAAAATGAGTCACGAACTTTCAGGTAAGTATAAATTCACGTTGACAGTTTTCTATTTATATTAAACTCGACGATATTGTGAGTAATTTTTTGCCGGGTCGTTAAGGTAAAGAAAAAGTGAAAGTGAAAAAAGGACGTCAAGGAAAAATAATAAGAAACGCGGAGCAATGTATAGGGGTATAAAAACGAAACGGTGTACCCTCTTTTTTTTTCCATTTTTTTTTTTTTTTTTTCTTTTTGTTGTTGCAGGGACCTTTGGCGCGTGGAAGAAACGCTTATAACCGCGTCTCTGCATAAATTTCGGAGGACAATTACGACAACGAAAGATGATTTATTCCTTGACATTACTATGATAATAATCGTCGGGGTGGAAGACCGCAGATGGGTGGATCCGGGGCCGCGAGGAGGAAGAGAAGTCGGGCAAAAAACGGCTCTTTGCTCGCTGTAAATCTGACGCGTTAAAACAGCGAGCGGGCCATTAGCTAATCCTCGACGGGTAAAATAGAGTTGTGGCCGTCAGGGATTCGGGAGCTGCTGCTGCAGCAATTGATTGGCGCGGTGATGCCGCCGCCGATGGTGCCGGTTGATTAGAATTGAACAACACGGAATCCCTCTCTAGCCGGCTAATGGCTCGCCGCAAACGGTGTTTACCATCATCTCTCTCTTCGCTCTATGTTTCTCAGCAGCCGACGATCATTTGACATCTGCAATGCCAATGAGACCCTCACCCCCTTCGCTCCCGGCCCGAACCCTTACTTCCCTTCGGCAAACCATGATGAAGCTTACACTCAAATTTTTCGCCGTTTTGTGGCTCCGAAGCCAATGTCCCGAGTAGAAGTTTGATCGGGTTAGCCTCATTGAGTCACACCTGACTTGGACTTAGTCAGGTCAGTCTCAGGCATTTCTTACCAAGGCACGACGCCCTCGTCAGGTTGTCATCGGGAATCCTTTACCGAGGCGTGCCTGACGTGGCTTTGGTCGGGTCAATATCAGGTATGTCGAGTAGAGCATGTCTGATCTGGGCCTGAGCAGGCTTTGGTCATGCAAGCTCCACTAAAGCGCGCCTGATCTGACTTTGACGAAATCTGACGCATTGCAAGTACCGCGAGCAGCCACCAGGCGTCATGGAAGTCGTAAACGTTCTCACAATGAAAGTATGAAATGACTTGTAATTAAAGTGTGGCCACCCACTTGCCAAATTGTACGAATTAAAATTTTGCAATTTTTTATTTTCGTAGATCGTAGATATCTGCTAACAGATATCAGCTGCTAAGTTTTGCTAGCCTTCGCTCTGCATCTATGTAAATAGTACATTATGTATCAAGGGAATAAAGTCGAAGATTATTCCCGCGGGTGGATTTATCCCTGGGGTGAGTTATCATTCCAGGGAACAGGCGACTTTTATTCCTGTGTTACATATGCGACTTTATTTTCCGACTCGACTTTGGCAGCGCAATATTTATTTGAAAATTGGGACTTTTAAATTAGGCTCATATTTCCCGCAGATGCGTTTTAGGGAAAAATGTGCCACTTTCGTCTCGCTTTTGAGGTTAAAAAAGTTGACTTTTTATGGTTGAGTCGGGAATAAACTAAATAATCTGCAAGGTTAGGAGACCCTGACCTGGTTCTCATCAAGGCCTGATCGTATCTTATCTCAGTCTGATCACGACATTCTAGAACGGTACGCGTTACATTTCTGGTCAGACCAGAAATCACATCTTGTGATAAATACGTATTCATGTATATGTATAAATTCTGAAAATGAACAGACGTCTCACAAGTCATTTTTCAGAACCGCTGATTGAAAATTTATTAAATATAAATATAAATACAATAGGTCTTGGTCTAGCAGTTTTATCAAGTAACCTTCCTTACGATTGTCAGGTGTTTTCGATAATCTAATTGGCTATTATCGTCAAGGAAATACATAAGTTGTGAGATATAGTGCCATAAGCATTCGTATTGACTTTGAACTCATCATCGCCGCGGACGTTTTACGTGTGAATAACTGTGTGATAAGATGTAATTAATCATAGTTAAAACAACTGAACCCAAGTGTAAAAATTCATAATTCAATAAACCATGGGATCCATACCGTAATCTTTACTTTCAACTTCAATTGATAATATTGAAAATTGACTTGTGAAGGAAACAAAAAACTTCAATCAACTGATTTCGTTACATATTACACCAAGAGCTGTTCTTCAAAATGGCGTCACAACTCAAAATCAGCTGATCGTTTTGGGTCATCTCCGCTAATTTCAAGCTTCAAAAAACCCCGTTCAAAGTTGTGTACTTTAATTTTGTCGCCTCTGATCGATTCATACTGACATTGATGAAGAAAAAATACTTCTATAGTTGAACACGACATTTCTCAAATTTTGAATCAGGTTATCTTCTTTAGATTATCAAATTTCGGATTGATTATGTCTCGTTTAAAAAAATGGATCTGTAAACTGGGCGCAGAAGTTTGTTCGTTTGGAATATTTCACCGTCGTCTAGGAGGTGCGCTTATAGACGGATAGCAGCCTTGAAAGAAATCGAACCGATAAAGAAGGTTGTAAGAAATAATTCAGTACTTGAATGTTTTATAGCTGGACTGAGTCGGGCCCAATCGAATGAAACCAGACTGAACTGACCAACCATTTTGTGGCGTGTGTACGAGCGGTTGTCCCGAATTTATCACCCCGCAGGCAGACTCGATCTCGGTTTTACCAGGAACCGTGCTTAAAAGGCGCGAAGGCGATTCGGAACCGGGTATATAATTTATTGGCATCACGTCACATCTCGAGGAGGAAGAATTTTTCTTATTCTGCACGAGACAAGTAATAGTCTTTATTCGATATCGCAGACCGCGTAAAAAATCCCTTGAATAAAATTTTTCACCTCCATTGTCATCCGAGAAAAGAAAATCGAACTATGTTCTCAAAGTTTCCAATTAATGCTATAAGCTAACAAAGCGTAGTCCAAGATTTTTGCTTTCAGAAACTTGATAATTTTTTATAAGATTTTATTCATGGAAACTGAAACTGTAATTGGTACGTCGAAGAGGTGCATAAAATGATCCGTGGTACGGAATATATGTGATTTATGAAATGAATGGACAATTGAACAAGATTGACGCACGCGCATTTCTGAGAATTGATTGTCGAATTTTGCAGATTCGATTCGACCGGAATTCGTGTGTACCGTCGCAATATACAGGGTGGTCCATTTAAGTTGACAAACGCGAATAATTTGGAAATTAAGCATTTTCGAGAAAAGTGTTTCAAATAAAAAATTCATCGTTTTTGAAGCGGGATCAAATGGATATAATTTTTTTTCAGGTCAGTTCAGTTTATCATGTTTTTCACGTGGTTTGTCCGAAATATATTTATTTAAGAGGTAGTGTTCGTAAATTTTACGAATGCCTGATTACTCTCAAAAAAACTGGACCGAAGAAAAAAAAAACGTTCGAAACGAAAAATTGTTTATCTTTTCACATACAATACGAATCTGTGATAAAAAAAAAAAAAAAAAATGGGAGAATCTATTAAAAAAAAAAAAGAACTTGACCTTCGTTTCTCCTCCAACTCCTCGACTGACCTGATAAAAAAATTACGTCCGCTAGATCCCGCTACAAAAATGATGAAACTTTTGTTCCAAACACTTTTCTCTCAAAATGCTTTGTTTCCAAGTTATTCGCTTTAGGTAAACCTAAACGAACCACCCCGTATTTCAACGGCGCTGATGATCGTACGATAAAACAGCAAGATCATCCCCCCCCCCGATTTATTTTCAACGGGTTCCACGGACGTCTGAGCACCCCCTGGCTGGATCTCAATAACAATTATTTCCGTTATTAGAAATTTGATAAAGGCTGGGTCGTGGGCATGGCCCCTTGACGAAACGACACGACGCTCAATAACGTACCCCGTAATGCGCGACGGCCAAGGGGGGCGAAAGGGGCCAAAAGGACGAAGGAGAGTCGACTCGGGGCTGTGAGGCTTGGACGAGGGATGGAGGATGAGGGGGGGGGGGAGGGGGGAGGGGGACAAAAGGATGTAAATGAGGCACGGGGCTCAACGTATGCGTCCGCATGGCGAATATGTACATGCCGAGAAAACGGGGGTGGGGGCAGAAAGAGTGAGAGGTGGGGATGGGGGGGGGGGTGAGGGTGCGACGAGGGGTCGGAGCAACTGAGAAAAGACGGAAAATGGGGGAGGGGGGGGGGGGGGTTAAGTCGGGGTAAGTGAAAGCCTGATAGATTCATCTGTATTCCAGGTGGTGAAATCTCGAGATTATCCAGACACGAAAAGCGCACGTGACGCTCGAATCCACCGGCAAAGATTTCACTGCCAGAGAATATTTCAACGAATTCCAACCGCCACCCTGTCGCAACGCCTACACACTACGTTCCTTGGTAGAAGAGATTTTCGAGTTGCTGCGCCTTCTAACTTTTGTTAAACTCCAAGAATTATCCCCCTCTTTTCAAGCCTCGGTTAAGATCCACGCCGTTCTGTCATGGAATTTCTAATCGCGTTGCTGAAATTTCACCTCCGACTAATAACGACATTCCGCAAGGTCTCTGATATTTTTTGGTTAAATTTTTTTCGGCAATGTAATTTTTAACAAAATTCTGGTCCTCGGTTTAAACAGTTGAAGGTAGACTGTTGATAATTTCTGTTGTAAATTCACTAAAAATTTACAGGATTATTCGGGTTCGTTATTGCGAATTTACTACACACGGAAAAAAAAATTCAGCTCGTGGAACTAAATATTAGATAGTTACTTGTAAACAGTTCGTCGAACTAAACGTTCTGTTATTGGAAGAGCACTGCATGGTTCGTATAACTGACTGTTAGTCAGCTGCCATAGCTGTACGTTGTTCAGCTCTCTCAGCTAAACAGCTTCGTTCGAAGAGCTAGACCAGAATTTTTCGGCTCCGCTCACAGCGCTTATTATTAAATAGTACAATTATATTGCTATTAGTATTATTTTTCATCATTATTATCATTATTTATTCAGTGTCATTTACATATTTGAATGGACTATTTAAACAATTATCTATCAACTGTATTTAAATCATACTCATGAAATTTGAAGGTTATGAAATATGTCAACGCACCAGAGCACAGCGCAACTTACAGCTCTTAGAGCAAAACCATTCAGCTGTGAGAGCTGAACAACTTGCAGCTATCAGAGCTGACTAATATATAGTTGCTGTAACTACAAGATAGACCGTAGAGTGCGTATAGTTACTGCAGCTGTAGAATACAGCTCGCCGAACAGAATTTTTTTTTCCGTGCACGGAAAATGAATCATTTTACTATTAGTAACTGCGTGATTATTAATTAATAGCACTAATAAAGTCAATAATAGCTTACGAATAAGATATTTTCAAAATTCCTACTCACAATACAATTTTTAGTGAATTTACGAACTCAGTTACTGGCCAAATTCAGTCAGTTTTTGGAACGTGTCAGTCAATTTACGGTGTGATTGTTATAAATTTAAAATTTGATTACCAATTCGAAAATTTACATAGTTATTTTTTGGGCATTGCTTACATCTGATATTGTTAGGGATTTCGTATAATATTTATACCTGCAGAAGTTGAGTGGATTCAGAAGAAAATTTCATAATTTCCAAAACCCGGTAAGAAACTTTTCAAATACAGTACGTTCAATATTTTAGAATACAGTTTTAAGAAATTCGAAATCAGACTAAATGTAGAGCAAAATTAATAGAGATGTACATCCATTCCTTTTGCCGCAATACATTTTTAATTTCAACAGATTCGAATCGAATTTTTTCATACATGTGTCTGGTAACTTCAGCAGCATGTTTGGTAAATTCCAAACGCCGTGCAGTAAAAGTATAGTAAATTTGCGAATATAACAAATTCACCATAACAATTTAATAAATTCAAAATAGGCTTTTGTGTTTTTTTAAGCAAGAAGCAAAATTAAGATAATTGATTGCAAATTTAAAAAAACTGCCGACTAATTCACTTTTGAACAACAGATTTCCGCTTTTGCTAGAATTTTGTGTAATAAATGTGCAGCAAATTTACGAACATTTTTAACAGTGATGTCGAAAACTACTTTGATTGTCCCTCGCGATACTTCAGTCGAGTATATAAGGGTATTTAATTGGGAATTAATTGTTGAGTCGAGTTTTGGAAAACCTGACTATACATTTACAAGTTGAATATAAAATATTTTGTAACAAAATTAAAAGTATTATCATTCGCAGTAGTTTATAAATTTAAATCGTTATAGTATTGATGTTGATATTGACTATTCGTTTATTTGTTGAATTTGTGATAGTTTCGAAATAGTTGCTTATTAAATAGATCGACATAATTAGTTGGCTTGACAGTTAGTTAGGTTTAGAGATTCGGTTCATGCTTGAAATTGTTAGGTAATTGTTGCCGATGCGAAGACTCGACGTGTACTGACTTTTTGGTGATGATCGAAGAAGGAATTTGAAAGATTTTGGAAACGCGACGGGTGTAGGAGTTTGCTGATTGCCAGATTTTTCGTATTATCGATTATACTGATTGGTGGGAATTTGAGATTGGTCAAGAATTTGTACCCGAAATGCAGACTAATGTTCACATCCGGCAGCCAACTATGTCTTGTAGATGAGTAAAAGTAGAAAAAACTAGCGCTGAAAGTCACCCACGACTTCTGAACTATTTTGCAATTGTTTGATGTTATTTTATTGTTCAGGTTCGCAGTTCCTACAGCGCAATATTATCTTGCCAGATCTGAGAATCTTGCCTTTTCTCGATAGCTTAACCTGGCTTGGGATCCACCTACCATGAAAATCCCAAGCATAGAAGAATGTATAGTTTTAAGACCAATTATTGTTCCTTGTTATACTAATGAAATTGCGTTGATACACAAAACTACTTGTTTCAAATTTTGTTCAGTAAAACATACGAGGTTAGGATTTGAAGTAGGTACTAGGAAACCTTTCAAGACTTCTTTTGCAAAAGAACATGGTGTGCATATTACTCTCTTTCGCGATTGGTTTTCGATACATTTTGAAAGAAGGATATGCATGAAGTGACTCGAAGAACTTGAAGAACTGAAGGCTTTCCATTGGTACTATTTACCGAACAAGTTTTGACGTTCAGGCTTCCACTGGTGTACAGTTAGACATTGCCAAGGCACGCGTTCTGACACGTGGTGCCGTTGGAGTGGACCGCTATAATCCTCTTACTGTTAGTACGATGCAACTTCATTACGCATTTGAGGTTTAGGGGTTGGATCCGAGGGAGTAGAGAGACAGAGAGAGAGAGAGAGAGAGAGAGAGTGAGACGAGACAGCCCGTCCTAGCAAACAAAAAAGAGATGTACGTGCGCATTCCACGAACTCCGACGAATACGAGAGACAAAATCCGCTTATGGCGAAATCCTTTTCAGGCATTGAAACGTTCCAAAACGCATTTTATGACCAAAAATAGGACTCCAATCATTTTCGAGGAATTAGTGGTCGGTAGAGAGAATTTGTGGATCAGCGATATTTCTGAATACCATCATCTAACGATTCGAATATACCCGCTTGGTAATCAAACCAAGGGCTCATCAGAATTTGACTCATGAAGTTAGACACGTGGTATGTTTCATCACCGGTTTCACCTGCCTTCATGAAAAGCTGGTATCTCTGCGAACAACTCTCTTCGGAGTAAAACGTACTTAAGTTCTAATCTCTCGGTGATGAATAAGTTTATTCCGAGTAATTCGTCTGTGATCATAATTATAACCAGTTTGTCAAGCAAAGTTTTTCAATGAACTGGGTATTAGATATCAATTCAGAAGAACATGTCGCCATTGTTAACATCACCTGCCGAAGATCTTCGCTAACTGGTAATCAAAAGTTGAGTAATAATCGAGATAAACATTTGAACCGCAAAAAGTGAAAACTTCAACAAAAATATAGAAATTAAAGAGAGACTATTTGAAAAGAGAAAACAATATAAATAAAGTAAAATCTGAGAGACGAGTGCACTGATGAAAAATCAATTAGTATTTACAATTCTAACTAATACGGAATGAATGAATGATGGGATGGATTAAAGAATGAAGATTAAAATATGTGTATAATTTATTCTCAAATTAATTAATAAATTCAAACAATTCTTACTATCAGAAGCTGACGGTGGTTGCTTTTTTTGTTTTTTTTTTCTTTCATCTGACAGAGAAGCTGAAAATGCTACTACACGAGATCGATACTTTTCTCATTTCGTATTTTTCGTCTGACCTTTTCAAGTGGTTTCCAACAAGTGCAGAGCTTGAATCACGTCACGAAATAGTTTCCAACAATAAGTGTTTTCCAACCAGCCCGAAGTTTAGGCATAACTACACCATACTTCGACGTGTTTCGAAAGGTCTATTATCAGTGCTTATTTTTCAAAGAAGATGACGAGCCTAGTTAAACAATGCGCGACTAATCACATCTCAAGTAGATGCCTTACAATGCAAAAATAATTTCTCTGACTTTGAATTCTGTCTCACATATCTTCCTTGTGTTTTCCAACGGCCGAGAACGGGAAAAAATTCAAATCTCGTTTATGAACAATTGGAAGAATAAACGCAATTGTTTTTTTTTTCATCAAGTTCTTAATTCCATGTTTGGTGCTGCAAATAATTGGTCGTTGTGAAAAAAGTAATAATAATAAGGGGAGATATTGAACGTTGAAAACGACGAAACGTTTCACGCATTGCTCTCGTTTTACCACAATTCCAAGTAAATATGTAGATCCTAATTTTTTAAGTTTTCAAACGGCGTTGTATTCAAAGGATTCACCTTCCTAGCCTGAACCTGAAATTTATGAAAACACTCGAAAACCAGAAATTGAGTTTGAAATCAAAGAAACACTCATACACATTTTCATTTGAATTCTACGAATTTACTATTGTGATTTTATAGAATCCTTGCCATTCCATTATCCTTCCGTCGAATGAAAATGTTTTGGAGTGTTTTTTTTCAGGATTGTACATAGAATGGTGCTTTTAAGCCGTTTTCTGGTTTTGAGATACGTGGACTTTGATATTTGGATATTTGGATACGAAAATGTCGAAATCGACTCGGGAATCTCCTCAAGAGGAAGTTCCAGTCGATTTTGGCAAAAAATGAATATATTTCCAAAACAATGCTAAGTACCAGATTGTCTCTATGGGATTTGATGATTTATGATTAGGTATTGGTACCTAACGAAATCACGAAAATCATCGAAATCCAGAAAATACAACATTTTCGTGTGTACGTGTCACTTATTTTGACTGTTCTCCGAGTCATTTCTTCTAGATTTCGATGATTTTCATGACTTTCTTAAATCCTAGTGCTCATAAATCATCGAATACCAAAAAATCAATCTCCTACGTAGCATCATTCCGGAGCTTTATTCATTTTTCGTCAAAATCAAATGGAATAAGCGGTAAAGCCACTGTAAAAAACTAAAAATTTGATGCTTTTTGTTTTTTTTCTTGTAGATGGGAGAAAAGAAAACAGTATAATAATATTCAAGGGAGTTACTAGGCATATATTCAAGTATAATATAAAAAATTATTTTCAACAAATATTAAAAATGAGAACAATTAACTTATAGAAAATCCCCTACTTATTTCTCTAGCTAAGACACGTGGATTAAGTAATTCTTTTCCAGATTCAAATTAGTTGCAGTTACGGTGCATGCCGCAAAATTCATCATGTCACCATATTTTAATTATCGTTGACAATAATTTTTTGCATTATACTTAAATATGTGCCTGATAACTTCCTTGAATATTATTATCTCATTACCTTTTATTCCATCAAAAAAAAAATGGTCAAATTCTCAGCTCTTTGCCGTGGTGTTACTTCAGAGCACTTGGAGGTCCCCCGTTGTTCACTTTTTAAAATAAATAAATAGCCGACTTACATTTGCGGTTTAACGTGCGACGACGACGGTCGGAAAAGACAACGTTGATGACAATAGTACGGCTTTATGCAGAATGGAGCAGAAAATACGGTAATCCCAGTACCGCAGGGACACCATTCGCGTATCAGTTTTGTGTGCATTGCTGCCGCCGCAACACGCGGAGTTAAATTCTTACTTTGTATGCCCACGGCGCACATGTGTTTGGTTTGATGGGGCAACGCGAGGGGATAGTAGTTCAAAGGCAAAGGCAACCTGATATCGGAGGAACTGCGGGATTTGTTATTTCAGCATTACCAGAGCAAACGCAATAACACCCAGATTTCACGATTATTTACAGTGATTCGCTTCGCCGGCTGTCAAACTGCTCGTGATGGAAGAATCTTTCGTTCAAAGCCAGTTCTCCTTGTACGCAAAACTGATGATTAGCTCAAGGTGAGCTGCGATGATCCAATTGTCGAAAGTTGACTGAAGAATTTGGATTTTTGAGACCAACGATTTTTGGATTCCAAAATTTGACTCACCTTCTCTGCGAAAACCAAGTTTTTCAGAAATTTTTCTTTATTGAAGGATCGCAATCTTCAAGCACCAAAAGCTCTTTGCCACAAGCAACTTTTTCGCGAGTAATTATTATCCTGTTTATTAAATCAGTGATTTACTGTCACGCTTTACGTCTACCCGTTATACCAGAATATAACTAATTAACAAGTCTCCGCTCGCTTCTATACATCTTGACGCCGGTGAGCCTCTGGAATTAATCCAAGTAAAAAGCTAATGCCACGAGGGAATTTCATCGGACAAAGTAAGTACACCTCTTCGTCGAAACACTGTCAAGAAGGTGGAAAATATTTTTGAAACTTGTTGTTTCGTCGTAAGTTGTGTTCAAGTTCTGATAAATATCGTATTCATTTACCGTCCTCGAATTTCAAGGTGAATTTCAGTCATTGTACGAAGAATTTAAGCCCCAACGAAAGCTTGATTCGTCATTCAAAATTGGTTAAGCTTATGCAGAACCGAAAATACGAAAATTTTTGTGATCGTTAGTTCGATTTTTGTTCTACAATAATTTGCACGATTTCGATTATCGAAAATATTGTGCCAGTAGAATATTTGAAGTAAGCTTGCGCCTGACAAGCCCAACGATATAAAGGAGTTCTCGTTGCGGTAGAATTTGTCATTCGAATTCCCGAGCGTTTCAAAGCTGAAAAGTTCGGACTGTTTCCAGTTGAACACCGGACGACAAACCAACCCATTTGAATTACACCCGCTACGAAGGCTAGAAGCAATTATTTAGGCGTTGGCGGCATAACAATGAGGGTAAATCGCGAAATTGGTTCAACCCCTGGATCTTTCTGCCCAGGGTTCTTATTTTCATTTTTATCACAACGGTGGAATTAAACGTTTGTTGAAAACGTGTTTACTCAAACGGGCCACTCGACACGAAGTGCTTCAACGGAGTGGAGAGCTTCAATCCGAGAATACGAAGCTCCGAAAACCTCGCGCCTAATGGGGAATTGAAAATGGGAAAGGAAAAGCGAACCCTGGATGATGGAAGAATACGCATTCAAATCCGAGCAGCTGCTGCAGGCGCAGAGGGATGAAAGTGGAACGAGTCTGTACACATTGCAATTATATGCTTAAGCATCGCGTTTGAAATCCCTCTCCTTCTTCTATCTGCTCGACCGTTCATGGGGCACTAAGGCTTAGATTAAATATTGCATCAGCGGTTTCGAATCCAGTTTATCCTGTTTACCTTTGCCAATTTTTCATCCGAGCCTGCCTCTCGCCTAAGACCCGCTTCAAAGAACTTGTTAAAAGTAGAGCTTCTATATTTTTCATAACAACCGGAGAAGAGATTCAGATTTCAAATACCATAGTTCCACGTTTCAAGGAATAGCGGAAGGCCTCGGTATTCAAATTTATACCTTACGCTTCGAGCTGTGGATATTTCGGTAAGATCACCAGGAAGTTTATATCGAGACGTGTTTAATGATGTCACAATGTAACGGAAGTAGCGCCACGATATTTAACTTGCGTTTCTCCGTTTTTGGGGAAGAAAAGAAATTATTTCAGTCACCCCGGAAATGGAATGTTGAGTTTTCACTAGATCTCGACGTTTCAAGATCTAGTGAATCAATTGTCATCTATGTGATTTGACATGTTTGTGTGATGAATTTTTTTCTGCGACGATATCTTGGAAACGAGTTACCGGATTTCAATGATTTTCATCTCAATCGACGCGGATCTTCCAAACTTGAAACTGATTGGATTCTGGCTTTGAGCGGTTCGTTACTTTTTCGATTATTTGAATAACAAGATTCCAAAAAATCAAATACAATTCTGGCTTTGAGCGGTTCGTTACTTTTTCAATTATTTGAATAACAAGATTCCAAAAAATCAAATACAAATGATGATATCTCGAAGAGAGAATAAATTGATGGATTTGAATGAAAATTAGTACCGTGACGTTTTTTGTGTCGCTGAGAACGAATCCAAAGTCAGATTGCCAAAATTTCAATTTGGCGTATTCAATGAGCTGAAAAAAAAAGATTTTGATTTTGATGAAAATTAGTAGTCGTAGGTTTTGTTGAGTGACTGATCACGAATCTTAAGTCAGATTGCGAAATCCAAAATGGCGATCGAATATAATGGGGAAAAAATCTAAAATTAACTTGATTTCAGCGGAAATTGATAGGTGGACGTTTTTTGGGTCACCGATAACGAATCCAAGATCTGACTTACAAAATTTGTAATGGTGGATCCATTATAGTGGTTCAGAATTTTAAAAAAGCGTCAAATTTTCATGTAATATGGTATTCGAGGGCCTCAAAATCGTCAATCATGGATTTGAATTTATAGTTCAAAATTCGAATTGGATATTATTTATTTCATTTTTTTTTATTTATGAACTTAGAACCCACAGTTTGAGAACGGGATGTTCGAGAACTGGCTTATTCTATCTTGCAATCAAATTTTCAGGAACATTGCCGAAATATTGAACTTTCACGCGTGTTATGAAGATAATTTGTATTGTTGTAGTTTTAAATATTTCAAACGGCGGACATTGAATTTTTCCAGCAACGTTGCGGAAACATTGCACAATGTATCCGAAACATTTGAAATCATGCTGCAATGTTTGTGCGACAACGCGTGTGTGTAATATTTTAAACTTTGCACAGTTGATTTGCTACAACGCTTACGCCATATTGTTCAACGTACCTACTTGGGAATTTGAAACCCAATGAACTCTCGGCGTCGATGTTAAAGATTTTTCAAAATTATACGTTTCAACAATGAAAAATGCCTCGTGATTAATATTAATATTGATGATGCATATCCGCATTTCAATATTAGACGGTCATTGACTGTCTTACGAGCTTCGCATCAAGAAGCGTAAGATTCCAAAATGTAAACACACTTACAGACATTCTTACAAGTTGTGTCTCGAAGAGGAAGAACACTTTCTATATTCACACAGATGTTAAAGATTGTCTATTTCCTTGGTGGAAATCCGTTTGAAATCCGATGCAAGCCACCGGAAATTCATGCATGGATAGCGCATTAAAAATGGATCGAGCAAACTACGCCGAATAAAGTCTGGGCCCACATCGAGTGGCTTTAGGGCCGAGTCGCGGCACGCGACTTGTACGTATAACCTGAATGTCTGAAACGAGCCCCAGCTGGATAAGCCGGGTATGCTTAATCGAGTATCGGGGATCAAATATTAACAAAACCAATACCAAGTCGTAGTAATTTAGTGAGTAATTCGAATGATGGAAGGCGGATCACGCGGTGTGCGCGGGCTCGTATTTACGGTGCATAATAAATGACCATTCGGGGAAATTTCATCCTCACTATAAATGTCGAACCTTCGTTGCTGCATACGCGTGAGGAATTTGATGGTTGATTTACAGAGGCCGTAATTGCGTTTTTCGTCATTCCATCAATCAGTTTGGTCAAAAGGTTGGGCGTTTCGTTATGGAAAACGAATTCAACAAAGGGTGGAATACTGACGATGATACCACGAGCTGTTTGGCAATGACGCTGCGATAAGACGCGGCGCGAAATGAAGAAACAAATTTGAATATCAACCGCGCGTGTAAAAATTTCTCAACGTTATCCACACCATTAGGTTAAACGATATGCCGCACAGTGGCGTAATCTACAAAGTGCTTAAGCGCTTTTAACGTCCGCATTTCTGCAGGTTTTCCCATATGCACGCAATATCACTGTAATGATCAACGCGACGGAATTCATTCTTTCTCATTCTCATGCTTCGTATTTTTCTCTTCCTTAGCTCGTTTTCCATTCACCGTATAAATTCAGTTATCAACTGAATATTACAACACTTGGGAATTCACCGTTGCTACTTTTTGCGCGTTGCGTCTCTGTCGTCTGATTCCAATTCCAACGGATTCCAATTTGTTTTGAAATTGTAATTATCGCATAAAAATTCAGACACTGTAGTAACGAGCTTTCGGAGGCACCTCAATATTCATAAAAAATAACATCGCCCAAAGAAATTGGACATAATTACTGTAGGTATATTTTTACTTTTCTTCAATCATTAAGCTAATATCTAATTAAGCTTCGCTGCTTTTATTAAACAATACAAAGAGTTTCACTACGGTGTAGATGAAAATTTCGCAACAGCAAATATAAAACCCAAAAGAATTCATCCCCTTGAAGGTAATTTTGTGTTCTTGTATTTTTGCGATGTTGATCTAACCGAGAGATTGACGGTACAATTTTCTATTAGCGAAAGAGAAAGAAAGAAGAAAACAAACAAATAACCATAAAAAATCTTACAACCAATCGCGTCCACGGTCCATGCTCGTGATTCCATACACAACCTTTGTGTATGAATAAAATCGTAATTAAGGCTGAGAAAATCACGGTTAAAAAATGACAGCTTAATTCAATGATATAACTCGGAATATTTTTCTCCAGCATCGTGAAAGCTCTGGCGCATAAAACTCCGTAATATATACGTCGAGAGAAGAGGCATCCCGTAACTGCCCCTCATTATTCCAGTAATTCAATACCGCATCCTAGCTCGCAACTGTGCAACGGACGTTCATTTTTCTCCACTCATTCCTCTTCTTTTCTCGTCATTATTATTTGAAATGAGTTTTCTTTTCTTTCTCTCTTGCGTTCGAGAATTTAAAACCACAAGGAATAATTCAATTTCCCATTTGATTATGATTATTAATTATACCCCTAGACTACAGCAGTATTGAAATACCTATTACAGCGACACGTTTTTAAGAATCTAAATTCAAACGTAAACTTGAAATACCGTTGCAATATTTTTACATCATTTTTATTTCACCCATAAAACAGCTTTGTTGCATTCGTAATTGCGATTTAGAAATATTTCGGGCACGCTTCTGCAATACACATGTTTTTTTAAAATTACTGGAATGTTGAAGCTGCAATATTACAATTTTGAAACAATGTAGCAGCGTTCCGACAATATTGCCGTAATTTTGGTGGAACTGAATTGCATTGCAGAAATAATTCAGCAATATTCACCCAATGTAGCATCTGCGAATACAACATGGAAACAATGTAGCACTGTATCGAATAACGTAGCTGCGGTACAAAAACGCCGTTAACAAAGTTTAATATTTGCTCGAAAGAATTCGCTGCAAATTAAATTCTCGACACGATCAGTCGTTGGGAATTTTGCGAATCGTCTAACATTTCGAGATAAAAATTAACAACATTATCGAATGATTCCTCTCCTCTACAGTTTAAGACCGAAAAAAAAAATAGAGGAGAAAATCAAGTCTGCCGATCAAAACTCGATCGAATGCTTCGAAAATTTCACCAATGACGTAACGATCAGAGCTGATATTATAATGACCGGGGGGGGGATTTTCACGGATATTCCATTGAATGTCTGGAATCAAGGATTTCGGGGATAAAAATCAGAGGCCTTCAAAGCCGGGGGTGGGGGTGGAGGGTTGGCAGCGCCGACGTCCCGACGCACCGAATTGACGCACCGCATCGGTTGATCGATGGCGGCTAATATTACTCCCCGTTATCACGATCACATTATAATATGAGCTCATGGATCACCGACGCCCACCTCGTCGCTGTGTCAGGCCTGTCCGCCAAAAACAAGTAATAATAATAAAAAAAAAAAAAGAAATTTTAAATTGAAAGAAAAAAAAAAGAAAATCCGTATTCGTTCAACGTGGAAATTGCGTTTCAGACTATACAGCGCGGCGTGTGTAATAATCTCGATACAAATATATGCAAATGTTACCATCGATTTTTGTTCACCTTATTTTCCGTCCTTCGATATCGGAAGTCACTTTTTTCCTGCTCTGCTGTTTTTTTTTTTTTATTTATTTATTTATTTTTTTTTTCATATAATGTTTTGCAATAATTCTTCAATCGATTATAGTTGTCACGAACATTCAAAAACAAAATAACGAAACATCCAACAAATTGTCAAGCGGTTTTCAAATTTATTTGAGGTTGAAAATAAAATATCGGCCTCAGTCTTCTCAATTTCTGATTACTGTCAGAAAATGTGCAGATGTGGTTTGAAAATAATTCATCAACAATTGGGAAAGTAACAATTAATTATGCCAGTTCAGTGGTTCTGGAATCTTATTGTCTGTCAGTGAGGACTATCTTTAATAACGATTTCTAATTTGTTCGAATAAAAAAGCTCGGATAAACAATTGATTCGACAAAATATCCTGATGTTTAAAAAGATTCGCGTAACGGTAAATTTTTTACAATACAGCAAAGGTTTTTTCTACGTTTCAAAAAATATTCTCAAATCCCGAGCAGCCCGTTCAAATTTTTGTACACGAATAACATTGTAAACAATTTTTATCAAATTAAATTCGCATTCCTCTCAACCTTTTAACCTATTTTTGTCAGCTTTGAAAAGACCACAAAACAGAGATCCAGTTGAAAGTAGATTCTACGAACAAGTCGACTGTTTATTTCGGGAGTAGAATTCTTGGACGAAAGTTTTTCTACGCGTCGCAGTGAAATTTGTATTATACGTTCAATTAATTATCTCCACGCAAAATTTGCTGTTGTAAATTGAAGCAAGTCGAGAAGTAGCTCGAACTCTGTAGCGAGTGAATATTTGTGTTGTCAGCGGCGATGCTGTGTAAAGCTCATTGAAAGCTGCTGACAAATGTAATTATTTAGCAAAGCGAGGGAGTTGTAAGTATGCAAGGGTGTCTAATTACTAGCTGTTTATCTTCTCATCCACAACGACTTGAATATTATAATTTTCTTCAATTACGCACTGCTTTCGCTGCGGGAGAAAGTCAAACCAAACCAGAAGCTTAATAAAGAACGATAATTTCATACTACGAATTTTTTTCTTCTCAAAGCGACTTTTTTTTTTTTTTTTTGATTTCTAGAACTAGTTTAAAACCGTTCGAAACACGTGGATGCGATTGTTGTTGGGTCGTATTTACACCAAGCGAAGAATTCGGCGACACTTTGTTGAAAAAAAAAAAAGGAAAAAAAGTGGAAAATATTGTAGAAACGTTCGAATCGACTCACTAACGTAATTATTTTCGCGAAAGCCGAAACTCCGAACGATCATTGCGGTTCGAATCACGGCAATTATAATTCGGAGAACGGATTGATTTCTAATTTTCTAAAATCACTAACAACCAACCCTTCAAAGGTGATTCAATCGGATTATCAGCTGGTCTAGACCAGCGCCGGTCTCAACAGGTACCATAAATTAACCACACCGAGTGAACTTTCCATCAGCTTATACACCACCAAGGGTCAAACCACGTCGCCGTTTACTGATTGATAATCACATTTGATGTAACGAGACTAATCGGGTCAGAGAATTCTGGAGGTTCTAATTGTACCGATTCCATCGGTCGTTCGTAGTCGAAAATCGTTGGACTGAATCGTTTTCAACGAATTCTTCGATTAGAGCGCAACGCAACTTTTTAACTAAGAGACGTGGGAATCAAAACTTGGCAATGTTACGAGCACCATCCCTAAAGTCAGTGTGAAGTCGGAGAGCAAAGCTGGGTGTAAAATGAGGGTGAAACTCCGGAGGATCAAGTGGATACCTTGGGAGCACTTAGCTGGGGGGTTTTGGCCTGAAGCTGGGCTTATTTTGTTGCGTCAAGTCGTTATGCGTCTTGCGTTTCGTTTTTTCTGCGACGTAGTGAACGACGTTTCTTGAATCTGATCTTTCACCCTCTTCCCGAAAGAGTGTTTGCGTGTGTCGCGTGATGCACCCTCCGATTCTCCTGAGATCTTCAATGGGGATGGGGGAGTTTCTGTTCTGAAAGCGTTATCATGTACGTCATTCAATCCTGCTAATCAAGACTGACACTCAATGCTTAAGCGCTAATCGACTCTTATTGGGACGTTGAAACATTGCTCTGGTTCTTTTCGCGAGATCCTTAAATATTCATCCTACGTACAGCTAAAGGAAAAGGACAGTCGGACAAAAAAATTATGAAATCGGGGTTTCGAAACTGAGTCTCGAGTTGATCGAGTCCAATTTCATACAAAGAATCTCGTTTTAACCTGAAATAAATTTCAAGCCGGCAAATAGGTGTAAAGAAAGCTTAGAATTTTCATAATTATGAAAAGATGTCGTCAGTCGCTTAGTGGCGATGAATTGAGAAGTTTCATACGAAAAAAAAATGTTCTGCTTTTCACGTGTGCGTATAGTAAAATATTTGTAAAAAAGATGGGGTCGTAAATTTTCATTTTCGTTAAAAATGATGATTGCCATAGTTACATTATAATTCGGCAGCTGATTCGTTTTTAAAACGAAACTATCATTTTTGACAATTTTTGGGTCGTTAGGTTACCTTTTATATGTACAAAAAGTTCTTGTATATACTTACATACCAGCCTGACCTTATTAATTTTCGATACACTATTTCTGTGGACTCTTTTGAACCGTCGATCAGAATAATCGTCCCAAATTCACAGACAACGTAATATTCTTATGAAGCACGGGAAAGATGGACCGTAATGAATAGAGTTTGTCGAAAAATGAATTGGAAACGGGCGAAAGTGACCACAATACGTTACATAATTAATGAATAAAATTGGCAACTAATCGAACCCCTCTGCGTGGAGCAGAAATAAGTGATTTAATTCCATTGAATAACGTACATATATAATCACTAATTGTCATCCAATTAGCTTATTGAAGCCATTCCTCGGTATATCGGAAGTGGAGTAGAAGGAGGGGGAAGGCGCTTTCAAATTCTCCGACTTGCATCCCCTCATTTCAGTTATCATCCCGATCCCCACTCTCTCCTCTTAACCAACGTTTGAATCCATCCCACCATCTGCACGGCAAAGCCGCACGTCGTATCAATACACCTCCCCTTACGAATTCAATTAACTCCAATAATACTATTCGAGGTTGAAATTTCTGTTAAACGCTGAGTCGATACCGCCCCGAGTTCTTAGCGGTCGGTGAAGCGCTTCGAGAGAATATTACACTCGCCTCGATCACCAATGATATCAAGCTCGTCCGGTTTCTAGTTCTTTCGTTCTCCTAATTGCGCTGCTGTACGTTGAAAAATGCTTCAAAAAACCATTCAGAACCCGTGAAAACGTCTGTATAATACAAGAGTCATCGGAGTGTTTTCGATATCTGCATTTATTGAAAAAATAACCGATTTTTATGAATTTCTTTCACACGGGTAACTGATTAATAAAGAGATCGGATTGTTGACATTTAATTAAGTGAATATTGAACTTAAAATGACCGTAGCTTGAATGAAAAAAAACTTAATCCGTCACCATTTTGTAAATAATCATAAAAAAAAACGACTACGTACAACGATAGCTTCTTTTGCACAGATATTGATAAAACTTTGCTTTTCATTTTGAGATAACCCATCACCGAGATATCAATGCCACGATGAAGGGGAATTTTTTTTTTTTTTATTAGCCGTCAAGTCAAAGCCCATTTCTTTGTTAATTGTTAATGTTTTGTAATAAAAATCTATACGAAACAAGTTTAAGGTACACTTAATAAAATACCGACAACTCGATCCCTTTATCAATTAGTAATTCCTGTGAAAAAAAACCTTCTTAAAAATCGGTCATGTTTTCGGCCGTTACAGTGGAGTTTCCCCTTAAGCAGCTCGATCACAAAATACTCTTCGTATGAAATATTCTCTTCGTTCATTCACCGGGGTACAATAGCGACGGGCCACGATTCCGATCTGTAGTAACTTCATGTAGTTATTTGTGACTCTTCCGTACCATTTCAATATCGTAGCAAACCGTTCCTATTTACCCGAACAGTTGGTGCACTGGAAGGATCACTTTTAAACTCACCATCGAAGCCTGTACCATGAATTCAATCACGGCTGTTCACGAGCATCACATGCAAACAGGTGGAAAAACAATGTTCCACGATGCTTCCGAATCTTGTCCGTTTCGTGAAACGGCTATTTTCTCATGGAACGCTCGGCCATGAACTTGATTCAGAGTAACCACGTGAAGTTTGGCCACGTCGAGTGGCGAGTTGAGACTACAGAGCACGGTGCGAAACCACGTAACAACCATCAAGACGGTCAAGACGGTCGTTAGCCGAGCGCAACGGACGTTTCTCGGGTCAGCATAACTCTGGTCACTTAGGTATACCTACCTATTCGGAGAGTGAAGAGGACCGGACCAGGGGCGATTATCGGTCGCCAAGGTGCTTTTGGGGTCAACTTCCGGATGAGCGAGTGTTCAGCGAAGATTTTTGGTCTTCGCGAGAAAGAAAATTTACCTCCGAGCAGCAAAGCCAAGGCATTGTTTGAACGTTAAACACTCCTTGGCTTCTATTCAAGGGTATTCGACCTCGTGCATTTTGTGGCTTGATACAATGGGAGTCGGGCGACGCGGGAGGAAGTCGTAAGTCATATCTGTGGTTCGCTAAATCATTCTACCGTTCGCCAGAGGTTTGTAATAGTTTAAACATGACGTACCAAGGCGTGGTTATACGCCCGGATTTCAGCGAGAACATTACACGACGTTGCAAGAGCAGTAGCAGCAGCAACGGAGAAGGATCTCTTCTCTCAAAGGACCAGCTCCCGGCACTTGGTAACGTTTCAAGGTTCTCGTTACTCTCCACTCACGTTTTATTGTTTTCAAGATATACTTTTCCAGAGAGCGTAAGGCCATACAAGGTAGCTTAACGTCGGTTAGCAACACCCGACATAACGCACATTACCGGCATCTAACTTTCTGGGTTATTCTGAATTTACTGCTCCTCGGACAGAGTAATCTTGTATAAGGAGGAAGAGTGTTTCTAACCAGCTTCAACTTTCTAGCCGAAACTCTTCTAACACTTGATAACGTGTATGTGTTAATATGCTTAAATGTTCAACGATGCTGGTCTCTTATCATTCTGTAGTTGAAGGTAGATTTTTTCACTACCAACCTGTTTCCATTGAAGTCCCAGAATAGATTCGACAGCTGTTGGAGTTGTTCGATCCTACTCATCTCTTCCCTGACTGAGAAATTGCTACTAAATCATTCTTTCCAAGACTTGAAACTGGCCAAATTCTCGACATCAAACTACCTTGTCATCAAGTTTTTATTCATCGTTGCATACGTCAAGACATTAAGGAGTGACAACTAACAATCGAAGTTCTCGAATTCTGATTATATCTATTCTCCGACTGAGAAGTAGAGGTTAATTCATCCCTTTCAAAAACTCTTTCCGATAACTGAAACAGGATTAATCCTCATCGTTCCAAACCATATTATTGAAATTCCATCATGTCTACAACAAGGAAGATATCGACACCATGCTGGAATTTCCATTTCATACTCGAGCTATCCAGAATAGACCAGTTGACCAAGTCATGGTCGAGTTTCCTGAACAGATAGTTACCCTTTCATCCGGTTCTGAGGACATTCAATATTTGGGAAGTATTGAGAGTCTGATGGGGTGGTGGTAGAAGGATTCGACGGTTGTGGAAAACATGGCCAATACCAATGATGGACTTTGGAGCACAAAAATCTCTAGCTTCGTACGGAAATCGACGAGGGAAGTCGGGGTAAAGTTGGGACCCCGACCAATATCAATGCTGGACTCGCTCCCTCTCTGAGCACGAGCAGCCCATTATCACGTGTGCAAACTCCACTTGGGTGGCTGGAAGAGACGCGTATATCATGTGGACGCTCTCGTGAACATAGCCGATGCAGGAAACGGTCGGTTGATGGCGGTGCAGAGAATTCACGTGCCATGCCACGCTCGGTTTCACTCTCGTTAATTAATTAGTGACTACTCTAGTTACGCTGTGTTGTTATTGCCTTTACAATACTCAGCAAACGATGCGTGGATAATTGTTGATAAATATGAAGTGAGGATAATATTTGTTAACTAGATACGATGGATTGCCGTTGTAATTTGCGTCAAGTCTGATTGCAGTTCGTCGGAAACATCGATTCAACAAAGATAGAGCGAAACAGTTTTAGGATTCAATACGGAACACGTGAGTTGGTATAATTGAAGCTTGATCAAAGAATATTTCCTTGACACGAGAACAGTTGAACCTCTGATCCGAGTGCAGAATTAAGTTTAGTTACTTCATGTTATGAAATAAACCACAATCGGCCTTTTCTCGTTCAAATTTGTGGGTTGAAAAATGATTCACATAGTAAGTAAGCATCGTTTAAGGGACAAGACCACTGTGACGGTTTCAAAAAATCGATTTTTTCAAAACCATTCAAAGAAATCTAAAATACTTTTAAGATTAAGATGCCGTTGGACCCAGGTCGAAAAAAAATAATTATTTTCGTAGATATTGAATATTTTGTGGCGCTCTCGACGCAAAAGTTGAAACAATTTGGGCCGATGATTATCCCCAACGTCTCCAGAACTTTCATGAGGCTTCTCAGGCCATCATTGAACATTAATACCGCGATATCAGTTGCAATATCAACGATTTTTTTGCCTCCGGAGTGGGACAAATTAACAAACCTAAAACTTTGAACGCGGTTTTCTCGAAACCACTTTTTTGAGTGCGGCCCGCAGCAAAACTCGAGCAGTTTTTATCCAATCGACTTCAAATTTTTACTGTATCAATGAAAATAGATTATCTAACGTACTACATAGGAGTTTTTCGATATCTAAATAATAATAAAAGTTACAGCCTATTTTCGACGAGAATTTTTGCTCAAAAATCATTCTTTAATTTCAAAAGCCTGCCTATTTTTTAAAAATCAATTTTTTTCCAAATCCCTACGCACAACACTTCAAAATATCATATTATTAACGAAAACACTGCGTATTTATTTTAAGTAGACGTTGAAGCGAGTTTTTCTGCGTGCCGCGAATCACTGCGGAGACAACAGCCCCCGACGCGGGAGCTTCCCCAGCGCCACCATGCGGCGTGAAAAATGTGTAAAAAATGTTTTTTGAAGAATTAATAAACAAGGAAAAAAACGCAAAAAAAGTTTTCGAATATCTCTTATTTTTCGCACAAAAAAAAATTTTTGAAAAATGTAAAAAAAAAAGGAGGTAACAGTGGTGTTGTCCCTTAAGTCGAATTCAACTTCATTCACCGTCGGTTACATCATCCCAACATTGATACTATCATTTGCTTGCCTCGTCATTTTATTTTTGCTTTTTCAAGATGCGCGATAATTGCGTCTCAAAAGTTCCAATCGTCCTCTTCCGTGTTCGCAAAAACTGAATTCCGCGCCTCGTTCTTCCCAACTATTTCGGTGGCTTTATAACGCACATGATATACATGTTATACATAGGTGCTCAGGATGACGAAGTTCAATACAGCCCGTTTGAGCCTTCCGTCTGTCCGGAAGTCCCAAGGCTTTTCCGAGGATACGGTTTGACCGATTCATCCGGTTTCAAGGAAAAAAACGGAACCGACAAAGGGAAAACTGACCCGAGGGTGATTTCACAAGAGCTTCGCAATTTTTCCTCTGCAAAATGTATAAGCGCAAAACCGCGTTTTCCAATTTGATCCAAATTTCAGTTCGCATAATCGATACAAATGTTCAACACATTAAGATAATTTTTGTACACTTCGTTACATGTTGCATATGTTCGTACTGCGTTGATTTAGAGCTCTTTGGACTTTTCAAATTTGCACCAAAAGATACGTCGCTCCCAACTTGTTTGGGAAGTCTTGAAGTTATCAAACTAGGAACGAGAAGGAGGGTATTTTTCCCCGAAGGAACCTGCCACGCCATCCAGGCTCCGGGCCTCTCAATCACACTTCGTAATTCTCTCGTTCACCGGCTGTCTCTGTTTTCTTTCGCTCCTTTGCAGCTGGCCCAACAAAATTATGACTTCATTCTTCGGAACTTTCACTTCTAATTCAGACGACAAAGTTATTCTGACCCGACTTGCGCACACCGAGAAAGCGGCATTAATCGGGTTACTCATTGCCAGGCCGATAGCAAAACTTTGATGTACCGTACGATTATTTCATTTTGGCTTTACAATTCAAATTCAGAACCTTAAAATCGCTCAAATACTTTGTCTGTAGATAATCTCGTCTTGGTCGCATTGTCGCTCATTGTAACAGCAATGCCTCAAGCTTTATTTAATTCTACCAGCAAAGAGGAGCGTAAAAGGTTTGAAAGATTGAAGATGGGAAGAAGGCGGCATCTCGTGTACTTTGGTACCGCTCATCGCAGTCAGTCAGGCGAAATTCTTAGATAACGAAACTCGTTGCTTGCCCAGCGAGCTCGAAGCCGCATCCCGATCACATATAATTTTCAGTTAATAAAACGTGTATGTATTTTCATTTTTATAATATGTAGCACGGGAGAAAAATCTTTCGTATAAGACTCGTGTAACTGTGAAACCAAATTTTTGGCACTTTAAAATCAGTTTTGAGTTGTGGAAAAAGCATAAACGCAATATTTTCCAGCCGTACTCAAGTACTGGTATAAAATCAAAATGCCTGTCATTCAAACACCACCGATTTCACTTTGGCGATACCATCTTTTTGAGCGATTCCCGGACAATGGCGACAATCTCTCCGCCACAATTTCATCTTCAATCTGAACCTGATAACGAAAAATTCACTACACGAAATTAAATTTCAAATACTTTATAACGTAATAAGAATATGAGGAATTCCCGGTCAGATCGACCCGACCAAAAACCTGACCCTCTCAGAATTAGTTTTATCTCACAATCAGTGAAAACTTTCTGTTACTGTTCGAAAATATTTACGATTCTTCAAACATTTTAACCGTCAAAAACTAATTCATTTTTTTCGCAATAAACTTTAGAGGTTATTCCATTTTCAGTGTTCAAAAACTTGTGTAAATTTCATCATGGGCCGGGATTTGGTTTTTGAGCTATGTATTTTTGTTTTTTTCGCTCGGTTTGTAAAAATAAACTTTTCCAATGAGGATCGGGCGCGTTGATTTCTACTTCTAGGGCCTCACCGGGCATTATTTGTTACTAACCGCGGTGGTCGTTGTTCCGGTTTTCTCCGTACTGAGGCACCATTTTGCGTTGGTCGAAAAGTTATCATCGCAGAAGTTCGCGGGGGTAATTCAAGCGATACTTGGATAAACAAATTTGAAATATTTTGATTACACGAGAAAACTTCTGTCCATTCATGTTTTCGTCACCGAATAAAAAGTTTTTGAATTATTTCATATGATGTCGACGACTGTACGGCATGACGTGACTGTTTTCACGAAAACTGTGAAAGAAAAAAGCTCGGAACTTCGAAGCCAAATTCTGGCCCATGAGAAAATTTAGACAAGTTTTTTAATACCAAGAGAGGAATACCCTCTGAAAGTTTTGGCGAAAAAAATTAAATTGCTTTTGAAAAATTTCTCAAACTAATATTCTTCGAGTTTTTAACAAGTGTCAGCGGTCTCGATAAATTTTTTCATACTTTGACGTCAAAACTCATCCAAAGCCGAAACTTTTTTACATCCAATTTTTCTTAATGTAATCAATAGTTTTCTAGTTATACTTCATTGAATTTCGGATATTCCCGTTTTGAGTATATATAATATCGATTCATCTAAATGTTCTTGAATAAAAATCACGAAAATCACAACTATTCTCGGAAAGTAACGGAAATTTTTCACAAAGTTCAAACTAATTCTGAGAGGGTCATACTTTTGTTCAGTTTGATCTGACGTGGAATGCCCCATATACATTTCGCGAGGATTATTAAATATTCTTCGAGTTTCAAATCATCTCTGATCGTCACAGATGTCGCGGTGTTAAAAAAATGTTCATAATATTTCCAAAGACTGATTCACTCAAGTTCAACAAGTTTCAGAAGAGTTTAATCAGTTTCGAAAGTTTCCACCAGTTCAGAGTACAAAAGATCCGACTCCATATTTCCACACCATGTTCACAACCATCGGCAGACACCAATGGTGCATAGCAAACTAAACCGAGATTCACAAAGTCTAAAGCGTTTCGACCATGCCCAAGCAACTTTTATTTCTTGTCACTGTAAGCCAGCGAGCGAGTTTACTTTCTGTTTTTATCAGCAAGTAATTGTCACGTGCCAGCAGAATCTGTACAATTTTCTCCGAGGCATCACCCGAAGCCCGCAACTCATAACCACCGGTTGTCATCAACTCCAAACCTATATGCGGGTGTAAATAACCGGACTGGTATAAAACGCGTAGTGTGTAGCGACAGCAACCCTTACGGGTCTTTGGGGTAGCTGATTCCCGGGAAACGTTCACCCCTTTGGAAACCTGAAGCACTCGTCGTCATTCGCAGGTCGAACTAAAGGTTTATTGCGTGTGTGCAAGTGTGTTTTTACGAATATGTGCAGCAGCAGAGAGAGGGGCGGAGGGGGGAGAAGATAAAGAGTGAAAGAGATGGTTGGAGGAAAAAGAGCTTGCGGAGTGAGAAGAGGGAGGCGAGGGGGGCCGGAGCGAAGTTGTCGGCAACAGCTGTGAAATGTTTATGAAGGCCCGACTAATTTATCACACCTACATAGCCTTGCACGCGTGTGTGAGCGGACTGACTTTATCATACTTACAGCAATGGTGCTTATAGCTAGTAGCTGCAGAGGAGAATGAATTCGGGGGAAGGGGATGGAGAAGGTGGGGCTTCGGAGGGTGTCAATCGATACAACGTTCGCTGGAAACAATGCGTTATATAAATCGGCGGAAAAGGCTGACAGCGCGGCACGGGGAGTAAAAAAACCCGCGAAATAAAAGGAGTTTGTGAAAAGAGAGAGAGAGAGAGAGAAAGAGTCGGAGAGAGGAAGAGAGAGAGAGAGAGAGAGGGGGGTAGAACGTAGGCAGTCTGTTGCAGCGGACGTTATTAATCACGACAACCATACGTCCACCAGTACGCTCTGGGCATATTTCCGGCTGTGGCTGCAACGATGAGGTTGATTAGTTCGTGCTTGCACAACCTCACTGTGACAGATTGGCGCCGGCCAACCAATAAGAAAACTCTCACATGTTACTCAGGGTCCAGTTCATTACCGGAAAATGTCCATTTGTCGACTATAACCATCGACGTTATGTCGCCAGTTACTCAGGTCGAGTTACACTTGACTGGCGGACCGTTAACGAGGCTAACCCTACAAATGGACAAAGATACATGTCCAAATCTTAGACTAAATTAATATCACATGAAAGAGATACCGCTGATGACGATCAAAAACAGATCTCACTGAATGGAAGAACAGTCGCTGTATTCATCAAACCTGAGTTGTCGACGGTGCAGGATTACGTCACAACTTTGGTTACTGTCAATTACTGTCAGTTTCCTTCACGATCATGATTGGAACTACCTCTCACCATCATCAAAACACTGGTAAAAAATACTGACAGTCATTGTTCAGCCCATGCACGTGATCCATTTGAATGACAGTAATGGTGTAACGATTCTGCTGATCATTAGACTTCCACACTTTTGGCTGAACATGGCGATAGCCTTTTACTGGCTTATGACCACCACTCTTGGTGGATGGTTAGAACTATTTCATCATCATCGAGTAAAGTGTAATACTGATCGTGAACCAGCGATGGTCGGGATTTCCGAGTATTTTGGAAGCGTTGCACTGATGAAACCGCGTCAAGCGCCTCACGTCGTCCATCTGGATGTCATTCGGCTCTTGAAAACATTTGTCCGCTCTCACAGGTATCAAGGGATATTCATCCGAGAAGTGACAAGGGAAGGGAACAATGGGGACCCGATGCTGTATAGAAACGTACGAACGTGGTGCTTCGCGAGTGTCAGTGAAGGTGTGTAGCCTGGAGGGTCGAGCTCGTTCGAAATCGATCCCCTCGAGTGTGTATCTATTTCCCCGCTTGTTTATTGTCCGGGAACAAATTTCATACTAAGTTGTACAACTTGAGTCAGGGAGATGGACATTTTGTTGGACAGGCAAGCTCTGCGGGTGGGTTTCCACAAATTTCTGCTTCCGTTTGTTCGGTATTTCTCAGCATTACTTTTTACCTTTTTGGATATTCGGTTCTTACGAGATTCTTTGCGATGGATCACTTGTGTTTGCGATTGGAAGGTCGTATTTCTGAGGCCATACGAACGCCGCAACATCTTCCGAAGTTAAATTAACCAACGCCAAAGTTATAAGCTCAATACAAGTACTACGTGCCTGGTTATATGGAATTGGGTCAAGCAGAAATTCGAAGCTTTTATCAAGTTTCTGTTCCAAAATCCTGAGACGAGATAAAACTCACGATACACTTTATTACTGTCTCGTTCACGTATTATCAAAAGATCTGAGCAAAGGCTGTTGAAACATATTCAAGCACGGAGTATGTAGTGAACAGCGTTCTTGTGTACATTTACGTCACATCAAGACTCTCAGCCGGTTTTTAATATTTCCACGACCTGCACTAGAAGAATACGATAAAAAATTTGGACAAGAAAAAATGATTACGAAAAAGACTGTTGGAATTATTCACCAAATCGCTCAAAGGACTACGTTCTTTCGGTCTTTAAGCTCGTAAAAACTCCTGTAGGTACAAGAGAATCTCGGAACAACCGTCAGCGCAAGGACCCACTCCATTTTTTACGATACAAGGGAGGAGCTGCTGAGAAGTCCTCGCAACGACCCTTCTGCTCGTAACTCTTACTCCTTCAATTGGAAATATGAATGCGGTGGATTTTTACGATTCTCTGTGAATGAACGTTTTTCATTGCCCTCGAGACTCGTTCATCCAAATAATTACTGCGCAGGTCGAGTACGCGGTGAAAAACTCATACTCGTTGCACTCGATATTACAAAAACATTGCAGCAACGTACTTTTGCAAGGTTTCAAGCATTTCAAGTACATCGCAAAATGTTGGAGAAATGTTTCAGCGATACAACTTTGCAAGCTTGTAACGGTCTTTTTCGTTATCGCGGTTTGCTCCGACCAGGATTCAACTCCAACTGAAAAGCCTCTCGCAATTAACAAAAATCATCCGCTATCAATTTACTTTTCATTGGTTTTTTTTTTTTTTATTTAAAACGGAAATTCGGATGTTCGGTATGACCTAATGACATGTATCTATAAACTAAAACCGAATAAAAGAAGCGTATACATATAAAAGAAAACGATAAATAAATTGTATAAATAAAATGGGCACGGCGGACATCTATGACAATAACAATTCCGTAAACGGTATACCCGTAAAATTATTATTAAAAAAAAAAAAAATAGAACAGGTCAGAATATAAGAACTTATCATAAGTGTTTCTTTTTGGGATTTGCTTCAAATTCCAGTTTCCATTTTCTCAGTTACACTCGCTAATTCCGTGCCAGGCCAATTGGACTCCCCTCGTCCGTCATATCCAGGTGGTTTTCCTTTATCGGGAATCCGTAAAAAGATGGGTCGCTGCTAATTTTCCTTCGTTATCTCAAATGTTATCCGTACGCGTTTTATTTCATTTTGTCAATTTTATCAATTCGTTCGTTATGATTTCTTTTTTTCGAGCGCACTCTGATAACGATCGATCGATCATACGTCGTCTATAGCTCACACTTCTCGATTGATTGATCATACATATATCATATAACCGCTTAGGTGAAGGACCCCCCCCCCCCTACGGACCTACCTATTACTGAGTCCCGTAGTCATTGCTTTGGCGGCTTATTCAAACTGTTACAAGCTACAGTTCGCAAAGTTACGTCACAGCAGCTCAACTTCAACTTGGCGTTTGAAATATTTTAGATACGTTGCATGATATTGGAAAAATATTGCAGTAACGTCACTTTGAAATATTTTGGATATATTGCAGTAGCTTAGCTTAAATTTGGCGTTTGAAATATTTTAGAAATGTTGTAAAATGTTTGAAAAATATTGCAGCAACGTAACTTTGAACCATTTTAGCTACATTGCCGCAGCTCAATATCAATTTGGTGTTTGAAATATTCTGGACATGTTGCATAATATTGGAATATTATTGCGGTAACGTGGATGTGAAATATTTTGCATACATTGCAACAGCTCAGCTTCAATACGACATTTTAAGTATTTGAAACATGCTGTACAGTAGTTAGAATATATTGCGGCAACGTAACGCTGCAGATGGCTGAATTATTTTAATCATATTGCGTGAAAGTGCAGAAACATTGTAGCATCACAACCTCGTAATGTTTCAAGTGTTGAACAAATCGCGATATGTTACGTAAACATGGCAAGACTGTAACGTTTCAAACATTTCATACATATTGTGGAATTTGCACAATTTGTTTCTACGGTACCGTATACAAAGCATGGCAACATTTTTGTGTGCATGCAATATTGCTGTAACAAATCAATAATATACTTCTGTAACATTGAAATAAGGTATTTCAATCAGTACTGAGTTCGTTGAACAGTACGATTACATAACTTTGCGACATCGCCTCAAAATATCTGTAATATTTCAATATTGAGCGGGAAATTGAAATATTGCTACAAAGTATCTGCATTGTTTTGAGTGCACACATAAGACTACAACACTGTTGCAATATTCTTGCAACGTAGCAGCTTCGATTGAAATAAAAAGAAATATTGTCGGTATACTTCGAGCCAATAAATGCGTGCCAAATTTCACGGCTCAGTCAAGTAATTCCAGAAAGCTGAATTCTAACTTCTTGAATTTGGTCTTTACGAGATACGCCATTTCTCGTTACAGGTTCAGGACTATCTCCGCACCGTTGTTTGAAGTTGAGGCACTACTTTATCGGTGCTTAAACCCCCGGCTGAGATGGTCACGCCTTTCTTACCCCATAAATACGAGCGGTTAAAGTATAAAGTATGCAGGTAAATTTAGCCACGCTCGGGACGTAACTGTGGAAATTGAAAAATGAACGGAAACTTTGTCGATGAATATGCAAATTATTCTTCAACCGGGAAAACGTTTTAAAACAAGCTATATACGATTTACGAGGCTTAGACGCTTGATGCCACAAGGAGCTTTACCTCAAAGCGTTGTCATCACACGGCACCAAGGAATTCCAAGACTCATTCGATTATTAGTAATTTTTATGGCTATTGAGTTTCACTGCTTCATCCTTATTTTTCATCTTCGACAGATAACAACTTCTGCAGGAAATACGGCAATCCATAAATAGGCTATTGCCGGATAAGAATAGTGATTTGGTCCACTCAACTTTTTGGACCAATTATGGTTTTATTATACCGGTACAGTCAAAAAAAAGTGCTCGACACGAATTTCGGCCGACTCTCCCCTGCTGTTGGCCTTGCCACCTCAGAAAGCTCAGTTTTTCGGCTTTATTTCTTAACTTATCGCCAAGTCAGCGAATTCTTGTAAAAATATACAGTGTATAGAGAAAAAAAAGTTCTTGAAACTTCATTTTTCAGTCTGGGGTGGATGTACCAACATAATGAAACCGTAATCAGCCCTAAAGATTGAGTGGGCCAAATCACTATTCTTATCCAGCAATAGCCTTGCCTGGTTTTCGAAAGGTTCCCTTAAAACATGAGTGTCACGTCTACTCACGTTCTATTATACCTGCACGGAAAAAAAAATTCTGTTCGGCGAGCTGTATTCTAGAGCTCCAGTAACTATACGCACTCTACGGTCTATCTTGTAGTTACAGCAACTATATATTAGTCAGCTCTGATAGCTGCAAGTTGTTCAGCTCTCACAGCTGAATGGTTTTGCTCTAAGAGCTGTAAGTTGCGCTGTGCTCTGGTGCGTTGACATATTTCATAACCTTCAAATTTCATGAGTATGATTTAAATACAGTTGATAGATAATTGTTTAAATAGTCCATTCAAATATGTAAATGACACTGAATAAATAATGATAATAATGATGAAAAATAATACTAATAGTAATATAATTGTACTATTTAATAATAAGCGCTGTGAGCGGAGCCGAAAAATTCTGGTCTAGCTCTTCGAACGAAGCTGTTTAGCTGAGAGAGCTGAACAACGTACAGCTATGACAGCTGACTAACAGTCAGTTATACGAACCATGCAGTGCTCTTCCAATAACAGAACGTTTAGTTCGACGAACTGTTTACAAGTAGCTATCTAATATTTAGTTCCACGAGCTGAATTTTTTTTTCCGTGTGGCAACGAAATTTGATGCTCACTCATTAGCGAATGTAATTGTACGCGGGAGCGTAATAAGAGGTAAGGGACTGTTGTAAAATACACGCAAATATTTATATTCCGGTTTTTCTTCTATTTTTTTTTCTTTTTTTTTTTATCCTCTCGTCCCGACGAGGACTATCAGAAAAGGGTCGAGCCAGGCCGCGTTAGCCAAAGGTCCTGTTTCTGTCACTGACTTATGTCATAATCTTCTTTAGCCTTTCTTTCGACCGTATTCCCTAGAGTACGAGATATCCTGCGTCCTTCATCCTTGCCCACTCTCAGCCACCCTGTGACCACCTTTGACGCGGCCTGGAGAGCAATTCGTCAAGCAACAGCGCTTCTTTGTGCAGATATAGCGAACGCCTCGACGGCCTTTTGGGTCACAAGTCGCGACTCGAGATTAAAGGTCCTTCAGGCATGTGAGCCATACCCCATACCTTATACCTCGACAAATTGCAGTCATCCGGAAAATTCTTTGCACTTTTTCAACCTGGTTCCTCGCGAGGTTTTTGTTAGAAAAATTTGCTTTCTCCCCTGTTCGTTTTATATAAGAGCGCGCGAGTCGCGAGTTGACTCACGCCGTTTTAGTCATGGTTCTTTGAACTTGCGAACTTTCGAAATTCGTTCCTAATGAAGTTGTCGTAACTTCTTACGTGATAATTCAATTTTCAATTATTCGTACTGCTGTTTGATCGGGTTGGTGGGTTCAAGATGATTACTTGCAATTCATTCATTGTGATGAGAAGATAGTCACGCATTGACTATTTACGGAATTGATTTTTAGCAAGTCGGGATAATTTCTTTAAAAATGGAACGAGGATATGCAAATCATGAACAAAAGCTTGGTTAATATCAATTTTCAATTCCAAATTATTTTGAAATCATTTAAAAAGCGATATATAGTTGAAAAATTCGTTTTTTGTTTTTTTTTCTTCAACGTCTATGGTTCAACAAAAAAATACTACACACCTTGACATAGAAAAATTATTTCTTGCTGCCTTAATTTTTTCCGTGAATTTTGGTGTTTGAGAACGAAGAATTCAGAAATAACATCAGAATAATATTAGAAACCATCTTCCCCCTCTTACAATGCTACAATACCATAAAAACTAGTACCAATCTAATATAAAGTGAACTTTCAGACTGATATTACACCCTAAGTTTTTATAGTTGCTTAACATTTCTTGGACAATATTTTTATACTTAGGATCCTTTACGTTGCCCAAGAATTTAAAGACAACAGGTTTGAAGGAAATTCAAAGTCTGCATCTTCATACCAACAAAGTAAACATGAATTTGCTGGTAAGTCACTATTTTGAAACTGATAAGAATATTTATTTTTATAAATAGAGTTATTCTGAGAAAAGTATGTCTCCGTGTAGTTATGAGTAAAAAAAAATCATGACGTGACACGTAAAAACGGAGTTGTGATTTTGAATCAGCAGACCAAAATCTGTACGTATCATGTAGAAGTATTCTTAAAACTTTTTTGTCGCAGACCTGTGTTATTAACATTATTACGAGTGTACGAAAATTAATACAGGCATTACGCTGAAAAATTAAATATTCAATAATACTGATGCAATAAGAAAAAAAATCGATTTTTTTAGAACATTAAATCAGTTCAAGAGGGAAAAATAGACACCGTAGCCTTTGTTTGGAATCTTAGTATTTGTTTCCTGGATTTTCAGAAAAATCCCCGTAGATACTTCACAAATGAATTGATTTGATAATCATTCGACATGCATCTTTCTGATGGTAAAACGAATAATACAATATTGATGCTTTTGACACACCAATCTCTACAAAGATATTTTTTAACACATACAAGCTAAATCCTGTGCAGGAAAATTTGTTATTCTAAGTCAATGAATTTTGAGCCAATTATTTTAACGGTCAGAGCTCAACTCGAACACTTGAACTGCGATTTTGAGCTTGCAGCTTTGCATCTTGCGAAGATTTACAATCAGAATCCAGTTAGAGTCAAAAGTTGGGTGGGGGTAAAAAATTTAAAAAAATTAAAAAATGTAATACTCACAACATCGAATTTTCGAACACGCATTTTTAGTGATTATCAGAGCAAATTTTACAGAATTATACATTCTTGAAAAGTCAAAGTACGTAAAGCCAAGATACCAAATTGTCAGAATAAATGAAAATATAAGCAAGGCGAAAATATAACGGTCGGAATAATGATGAGTCTATTCCCGTAGGGAAAGAATTATAAGAATCAAGGGATATTCGTTTGATTCAACTAAATGCTATAGTCAGATGCAGCGAACACAATACTTACTTAATTCAACAAAATGCTTTTGACGGACGAAATATTTGTGAAAATTTAACATAGAATTGACCGAAGCATTTGAATAATCATGCTGACTATCAATTCAATCAAGATAACACGGCGTGAGTTCTTTGCGATAATGTGAATTTTGTATCAAGAAAATGTGTGATTGGAATGACTAAAAACTTGATTGAACGGACCATAATCGTTCTATTTCAAAAATATGAATTTTTTTTATCAAAACAAATTGAGCTTGTTTTAATACACTTTTTATTGAATCAAGAGTTCAATGGTTGAAAACAGGTTGAAGTGAAATTTGTTGTTACAAAAATCTTTTGCATTAACTGAGTTATTCGAGCGCACAAAACGGGTTCTTCGAATGATGTCATTTGTAATTCTGTTGAGTCAAAATTTTTCAGGATTCACCCGATACTTAATGGGTAAGATCCGAAAACTTATTTCCGTATATGTAGAAGTATAAATTGATCATGATTTGATAGCTTTCATTCAATTGGATTCATTATCAATTTCAATGACTCGAAACATTGGTATCATGCTTTCTTCGTTTGTAATCGATATCTGACAGCCCAACCGACTACCCAATTTTATAACTATCTTTGAAGTTACTTCTGTAGCGAGAAAATTCACCACCTACTGGCCGTTTATAGTACTAGTATACCGATGTTTGCGATAAATTTGTATTGTCTACTTGTTTCAAAGCTTGTGGTGTTTCTTTTACCTCATAAACAAACTGGTGCAACTGATTCAATCAGGTACTTTAAACAAGTTCCGCTCAGATCAACAAAGTATGTCATGTGCGATCGATGTAAATCTTTTGTTGGCTAGATTCATGTACTTGTTTCATTTGAAGTACCTAATTGTTTCTGTCAACGAACTTGCTACTTCGAGGAATCGGTAAAATTTCAATTTAATGATATTTATCGTTAGTCGACTCAATTTCGGAAACACATCGAAAGATTCACTCGAATCAATACTTCACTCGATCGCGACAAGAAAGGCTTTTGTTGAATCAAGGAATTCGCTTGACTATCATTTTGCCAAACTAACTGACTCGAAATTGTTGTACCGAAGTCATCGTATTTGGAACAAGTGAAGGGTACTAGATTGAATCGAATGGACTCCAACAAAATCCGTTCTGTTGATCCAAGAATTTCTTTCCCTTCGTGCAGTACTGCTCTCCTGAACATTGCTCTTCTGCGTGTTTGTATTAAAAAAACATAACAATACCTGATCCATTGAAACACTTTAAATGGTCTTGTCTTTTTGGTATCTTTTTCATCGAAACTTTCACCTTGGTTCGATACTTTGAGAGGTCTAGGGGTCGCCGAGGTCGATCGTCTGGACCGGCGTTACTTGAATTGGTACAGTAAGCGCGCAGTTCTATTGACCGAAAAAAGGTTTCTTTTTCATGCGACGAACGGAAGGGTGGTCAAATATTGTAGAAACTCATTAAACCCACCGTGTGTTGTCTGAAAAAACAGGCTGCAGCCCTGGCTCCGCTTAATCCGAAATTGTTTAGTGGGCAGTTTTTTTTTTTTAAGATTCTGTAAGCTCCGTTTTCATTCGTTTGGCCTTCACTACTTTCACTCACCTTTTTTTCTTCGCAATATTAGCCCCACGAAATGCTAATTTCATGGTGCACAAGGCTCCTCTTACAGCCCAGCTTGCTTGCGAAATTTCGTTCTTTCAACATAATACGCGGCATAAAGGACAGTTGCGCTCGTTCAACTAACAACCCCGACCGAATAATTAATGTGCCCAACAGAGCGTTTTACACTTTACGCGTCAAAATGTCGAACCGTCAAATCCGGTGATGCAGAAGTATATAAAGTTGATGTAAATAATAAACGATGTAGAAAAAAAAATATTCAACCACCGGACAGTCGATCGAAACTTTCAGGAAATGAAGAACAGTGAACAGAAGAAGAAGAATGTATAAATAATATTCGTTTCAGAAACGTTTGGCTTGGCATTTTTACCCTTGGAATCTGTGACGGTTCAATCAACCGTTTCGTTCGCTTCAACATTCTATCGAAGTCTGCAAACATCAGAAAGAAAGAAACAAATGATGAAATGTACCTTGCAAAATTTTGACTAAACGGGTGAGAATCTCATCTCTGAAGCTCTGTAGCAACGGCACGATGTGAACTGCAGACGTACAAGTTTGTAAGTGGGATACAATTAAGTTTTCATCGCGACGTTTCAACGCGAGCTTTTTAGGGGTATGTAACTATGATTATACCGCGGTGCTCGTTGAAAGTGCGGAGAATATCTTCCACCCCAAGGTTTCACGCGCTTGCAGCAGCAAGTTTTCCGCCTGACATGGCAAAGTCTGCAAGAAACTCTTCTCAGGAGAGAAAGAGAGAAAGTGAGAGAGAGCATGTAACGAGTTAAGTTGCGTCACGCGAGAAGGACGAGGACTTGCCGCCTCAATCCTTTGCAGGCTGTAATTTCGTCCACTTGTTTCACCGCCCCAGCACAGTACTTTGTTCCTTCACTTCCTGTTCACGGTATGAAATTTCTCGGTGAGATTGATACTGTAGTACACAAAAGTCAGGACGACTTCTCAAATAATTCACATCGGAATAAGAATTGCCGACTTCTGCCTCTCCAAGATTTACAAGAACCGAAGAAGATCCTCTTAGACGGTTCAGAGTGGGTACATCAAGGAGGTTTTTGAAATGAAAACCTTGGTGGAAGGAGAGCAAAAGGTGAGTTTTTGCTACCACTATGACCTCCAGTTGAGGAGGAAACATTTTTTCGCACAGGACTCTTTCAGAAGACAGACGTAGTAACACAGGCTCAAGGGTGTTCAAACAAAATCACGAGCTTTCGATGATTCACGAACGAATTGCCCTTTTCTTTTTTACCTTTATGTACAAGAACAATTATATTGAGTAATAGAGCCTAATGTACAGATTGCAGGAAAACTTGATTTTTAGAGTTTCTGACGTTGCTTTTTCCAAATCTCAAGTCCAAATTTGAAAGTTCAAAATGGTGGATCCATCATGGCCGACGTCAATAACGGAAAATCGAATGGTGTACAGATTGTAAGGAAATTTGATTTCCAAAGATTTCTGACGTGGCTCTTTCCAAATCTGAAGTCCAAATTTAAAAGTTCAAAATGGCGGATCCTTCATGGCTGACGTCAGTAACGAAGAATCGATCGATTTTCACCGAAAGTCGGTGGAAGCTGTTTTCGAGGTCGCTGTTCGTGGATCTGACCACAAAAATTCGAAATTCGAAGCGACGAATTCAAAACGGCGGTAGAAAATTATCACAATATCTGCCATCTCTACGAAAATTGGTGTCCATATTTGTTTCTGGAGTACTTCAGAACCCATCCATTTCTGGTTCAATCACGGGATGAAACGATAGCAGGAGTATCTCCTGTATCTCCTGATGTTGGATCCGCCATTTTGAACTTTCAAATTTGGACTTCAGATTTGAAAAGAGCAACGTCAGAAACTTCTAGAAATCAATTTTCCCTGCAATCTGTACATTAGGCCCTATTACGCAATATATTAAGAACTGTCAAAAATAGCATTTCAGGGGGGTAGTTCACCCCCTTAAAATTAATTTCAGCCGATATAAAAAAATACCTATCTCTTATTTTAGCGTACTTATAACATTCCTACCAAGTTTCATCAAAATCGGAGGCGGACACTTCGCGGATGTTCCTTGTTAGCTTATATTTAGGTAAATGAATAAATTTTGATTATGTACATCGAATATTATATAACAATTAAAAATATCATTTATCACTTATAAAGTTTAATGTCGTCTTTTTTACGTTGATAAATAAATCTCGAAGTTCATAGTTGGTAGTATAAGCAGCAGTTAGCAGTACGCCGAGATAAAAAGTAAACTTTGTCTAACAAATCTATCTTTTCTTTCATTAGTTGCGTGAGAGGAATCAAAATTTATCATCTAGAACGTAGATTCAAAATTGATTTTGACCGGTGTTATAGCTGCAATTATGCAGGATTATCGCTTCATTGTTGTAGCAAAATTGCTACAATGTTTTGTGTTTTATGCGCAAGTACTCGAAACGATGCAGAAATATTGCTGAAGCATGTCAAAATTTTGCTCGCATAAACGACCTTCGAAGCAACGTTGCTGCACTATTTCTGCAACATTGTATCCAGTTTGGAATTTCGCGATTCATGGCGGATAGTGCGTCGACTGCTTGTACGAGAACAGCGATTCTCTCAAATTTGTTACTTTATAAGACGATTATTGTGCCCCCCCCCCCCCCTCCCACCCTTTCCCCATCCATTCAGGGAGATGACAGCTATTGTTTTACGGTACCAAAACGGAATGCTAAGTTATAAAACAATAAACTTTCTGCAGGTCGATTCCAGTGACTTTCTTCACGTTCCAAATGGTCTCAGAGTCAGATTCTGCGAAAAGTATACCAACACCCTAATTTCTTTGACGTCTTACAATCAGACAAATGGATAAAAAAATAATAATTTTTTTATCCATTTATTCCTTAACTTGATAAATTATTGCTGCACCGTTATTCCGGAAGCTGGTGTTATATTCAGTCGGAAAAGATTTTGACAGTTTTCTCGATTTATAAAAATTTTCATACAAACTCCGGATGGTAATTGTTCAACTGAAAATTCTTGAACTATGAAAAAAGCATATCAACTAAAACAACGAAAAATTTTATGAATATAATGGTAGAGTTTCATACCTGGCGGTTGAAGGAATTCCTGTTCAACTGACAAAACGTGTCTTTTTTTCTCAAAATGTACAAAGCAAATTGGTACAGGTATGTCGGCACAATTTTGATTGGTATCGGGCTTTCCGCATGTGGCTGGAGGAAGGGCAGGCAGATCGGTGGCGGGACGAGTATATGTAGGTATTACACGGAACACGATGAGTGGGTGTATAGACACTGAAACATGCAGAACAAGAGCGGAGCTTTTAAAGTGGTCTGGACTGCGTCCCAGTGAATCAATTAAAACTTTAGTTTATACCTACTACCCACAAATTTGCAACATGGAAGGAACAAAAATATTATCTGCAAACTGGGGCGGTCGACTTTGACGTTGATGTCTATGTCGCCAAATATCGAGGTCCACGTATCCCAAACGTGACGAAGGGTGTAACGGCATCATTTTATGCACAATTCTGAACAACAATACACCACCTCATTTTCATTTGATGCAAAAATAAAGAAAGGCACGGATTATACGAATTCGCAGTAGTAAATTCGTAAAATTTATGCAATTTCTTTATTTGTAAGTCAAATGAAAATCTATTGTGGAGTGTTTTGGTTCAGAATTGCGTATGGAATGGACTTGTTAAGCCCTTTTTGCATTTGAGATACGTGGATTTTGATATTCGGAGATATATACGACAACGTCGAAATCGACTAGGACACCCCCTTAAGCCTCGCATTACTCCTACAGCGTAGGAGCATTCAGTGTCATGCTGTCGTAATAGAAGGTGGAGCCTGAAATAGAAAGCGTCACCCTGAATTATCGTCGCTCAGGCATCGCAACAGATCAACAAAACGCGCAGAAAAGTCGCAGCAGAGTTGTTCTGATATACTTAACATATTTTGGATACATTATGTAATGTTGCAGAAATACGTAAGAAGAATTAAGAATGCTACTTTGCAAAATGTAATCGAATTTAGACATGTTGCACAATCTTTCATAGATATTGTAGCAGCGTTATTTCGCAACATTTAACAGAATTCAGACGTGTTGTGCAATATTTCAGAGATACTGTAGCAACTTTTACCGCATGATTTGTTATAATTCAGACATGTTGCTCAATATTTCAGTGAAATTGTAGCAGCCTAATTTCATAGGATTTGCTACAATTCAGACATTTTGCGCAATTATTTCAGAGACATTGTAGCAACGTAATTTCGCGGGATTTGTTATAATTCAGGCATTTTGCGCAATTATTTCAAAGATATTGCAGCAACAATTATCGCATGATTTGTTATAATTCAGACATGTTGCACAATGTTTCAGGCACATTGTAGCAGCGTAATTTCACAGGATTTGCTACAATTCAGATATTTTGCGCAATTATTCCAGAGACATTGTAGCAACGTAATTTCGCCGGATTTGTTACAATTCAGACATGTTGCACAATGTTTCAGAGACATTGTAGCAACGCAATTTCACTGGATTTGTTGCAATTTAGATATGCTGCGCAATAATTTCCGAGACATTGTAACAACGTTATTTCGCAGAATTTGTTATTATTCGCACATGTAGCACAATATTTGGAAAACATTGTAAAATCCGAATTTCACAGATCCCTAAGGATGTCATATGTATTGCACAATCTTACAAGAATATTCGAAGAATATTTTCATGACCGCTCTTTCAAATACTCAAAGTTTGACCCAAAGTTATGTTAGACATATGTTTTTGTATCAATATTTATGCAATATTGACCGTTGTGTGGGAAATGGAACAGGAGCAACAGTGTCACATGGTCAATAAAGAGTAGTGAAAAAAAAAAGATGTAAAAAGGTGGGACTGGAAGCTTTAAGAATTCTTGCCGGCACGCAGAATTATTCTTACAATCTACTGATACAACGACAGAAACAACAACAACGACAACGACAACGTCAAAAATAATGACGGTGGTAATTTCAACAAGCGTGACAATAACAGTCACAGTACCAGCAACAATAGCGATGACAAGAAAAGGAAGAGAAACGCAACGAAGATCTTACGTTATGCAGTAACGTCAGGCGTTTTTCTTCTGCTTTTATTTTCGACGTTTGATTTCCTTTTCCTCTCGCTTCGCATCGGCTTACATCTCCGGTAGCAAGGCGTTACCTAGCGAGCGCCATTCTTTTGCACGTTTCTCCGGCGTATCACGGAAATGGAGGAGCAATATTGAAACTCACTTGAGAGAGAATGTGAAAGATGGAGAGAATGAGAGAGAGAGAGAGAGAGAGAAGCGGGGGGCAAGAGGGACGCGATAAGCGTTCGCGAAACCCTTGACGACGCCCGAGTTCTTTCCATGGAGGCGAGAGGGTGTCTTCCGTCCCCTTAACTTTCCCCCCTCTCGCCGCTTCTGAAATCCTGTAAGGGATCATGGGCAAGCTGGTAACGTGGTAACGGACTCGATACTGACAGACGGACGGAAAGAAGAGGAGAAAGTGGAGGAAGAGGAACAAGTTTGAGGAATTCGAGAGGTCGAGGCGAAGCTCTGGCTATGCTGGGGAGAGAGACGACGAGAGGGCGGAGGGATGATTTCTGAATATTTTAGAAAGGAGAGGGTGTTTTTCGAGGCGCCTTCGTAATTGGCGAGCTGAATCATTGATTAGCAGCCTGGAGAGCCCGGCCCCAGGGCCAGGTTCGGGGTTTCGGTTTTGGGCAGGTTCGGAGGCTTCGGGGAACGGGGAAAGATGTACCTCACGTATAGGCTAAGATATTACTCACCCAGATTAAAACTAAACAAATTAGAGGTCTGCGAGGAGGACCTTCAAGGATGAATGTAATAACAGGGAAATTTAATTTCATCCTTGTTTACCTTATATACGCATTAGGTATACTTTACACTTTCGAATTTCTGTTTAATTCGTACACACAAGCAGGGCTATTATTCTTGCCGAATCGGCGGGGAAAATATTTGATGAATTCTGGCAGGGTAGGTTAATCAGATTAATTTCGTGTATCCACCGAATCCCGATGGTGTACAGCGTGGTTAAAGGAAACTTCGAATCGATCGGTTTAAAAGGTGCGAATATAAAGTCAACCGAGTCAGGTGAAATTAGAACAACGTCTTTTCGATACAGATATTACAGATTAAGAACATTGATGAATTTGAGTAGGAAAAGCTCGATGTCAATAATTCTGTGGCAATTTTTACGTGAAAAATTGTATAATTTTTTGCAAGAATGACAGAAATTTACGGCTAGTCCATTTTTCGTGATAATTCTGGATGATTTGGTTCGCGAATGAATTATTTCTACAAATTTTCTGGGATACATTTCGATCGCAAAAATTTTCACGAAAAACCAATGTTATTTTTAATTGACATGTATTTTTTATACTAGCCAAACCATACGGCATAATGTGATAATTTCATAATGTCGTTTGTAAAAAGAAAAAAAAAAAAAAAAAAACAGAATGATCATTGTAGACATTCCCAAGTGTTATCATATAATTAATTATTAAATTTCTTTGACTCGAAATTGCGGTTATCAAAGTTCTTTAATATCAAGAAAGATTATATCAATGAAATTCTGCTCAAGTAACTGATTTTCAATTTTTAAGCGATGCGTTTGTAATATTTTTACTTGAATTTTTTTTTTTTTTTTTTTTTATTTAAGATTCAACCTCCAGCGAAATTCAGAAACGCATGAATTTTATAACGAGTTTGAACGATCATCTACTTCTATTAAATTCTTTCCAAATGCTAGACGACTTGATGAGAAAACTCTAAAACATGTGTTCAGGCTTCGTGAAAGGAAAAAAAAAAAAAATTGTTCTGTTTGGACCAGTCAATACTTCCGAATGAAATGATTTGTACTATAGAAAAATTACGTCGAATACGTATTACGTATTTCCGATGAATATTCCCGATGATTTTGCTTACTCGTGTATGTGGTCGTTTATTTTTGATATCCATCGATGTTCAATTCCAAACATGAACATTGTTCCTTGCCAGTCCAAAGTACCCCATCAATGGCAAAAGTATACTTAGCGTAGCGACTATTTTCCCGCGAGAAGAATAATCAACATACAACGGACGCTGTGTTGCTTTTTTTACTGAACTCGACGACGGATCTCAACGACGTATTACAGCTACGTACACATAAGCACGTGGCTAACTTGCGAAGCTTTCGTTTGTAGTGCCGAAGAGAGATCGCGAGTCGACTTTGTAAGCAGAGCGTCTTCTAGAAACCGGAACCCGGAGCACAGAGGACTTGTTCAGGTCGGGAAGAAGGGAGTAAGAGGACGGGAAACTGCTGAAAACTTGCGTAGCGAAAACTCATCCTGGTAACAGTGGTTGTGTCCGTAGTGGTGGTGGTGGTCTCAAACGAGTTGTTGAGAGAAGTTTGTGAAGGAATACAAACTCGATGTGTTGCCGAGCGCACGTGGAAAGCTCTTCTGCCCCTTTCCCTCCTCTTTATTCTCTCCCCCCCCCCCCCCCCTCCCCCCCATCGCGTGCCAGCCAGGGGATAAGACCGAGTCTTGGAATGGAACTTATTCTTGTCAAGAAAATTTCACCTGCTCCATTCGGCCAAAAAGTTCCCTCGCGAGCACGGCGGCAAGAGAGGAGACGAAAGAAAAAGAAAACCTTGGCAAAACTTTCATTTTATCTTCCATTTCTCCCCAAATTTCCGCCCTTTCCCTTCTACTTACTTCCCGGAGGGGTTGAAACCCATTTGCAATTTCATATCGATGGGTATTCACATTTCGAGGACAAGTTGGTACGAGCGGTTTGGACGAAAAGCTTCAAGTTACTGGTTTTAATGGAATCCGTTCAGCGGTTTGTCTGCAATCCTGCTCACTAAAGAATCGTACGCTGACCTCGGTGATAGATGATTATGAAAAAAAAAAAATCCTTGAAACATATTTCGATGGCAGAAAATGAAGTTTCGAATTTTAAGGAATTGGTACGAGGAACGAAGAAGTTAGGAATTTTTGGAAAGTTTGAACATTCGTCATTTTCAATCCACATGGGAACGAGATCTGATAAATTGACTACAATATTGTCTAGATTAAGACAATTTTTATTACAAAATTCAGCCGCATAGGTCAAGTAGTTCGCTTGTTTTTTGTTCAAGCACAAGAAATCTGACAAGCACACATACATATCCGTTGTTAAAAATACTTAAAAACGATTTTGTAAGTGATAAAACACGTTTCCAATATGGTTTCAGAATTTTGCCTCGATCCGACGATTTTGCGAAGGAAAACTTACGAGGCCTTCCATTTTATGGGAATAATTTCACGTTTAAAGAGACGGCGAGTTTTTTTTTTTTTTTTTAACCAATCTGCATTTATAAATATTGAGTAAAAATTTCCACTTTGTTCCGTCATCTTTTCTCAAATACATCTCCAGAACTTTTCTCTCTGCTTTTCTGTATCTACTTCTCTCTCCTCCCACCCTCCCTAATCCTCGTTAATTATCTTCCATTATCTTCCAATCACTTGGCCGAACCGACTGAGCTCCACTCGAGTTCTTAACACTCGTTATCTTTTCTTGGTTACCCGCAGGAAAAGAAGGAAAGTCTAGATTAAGACTCGCTCGGCAGACCATCGCCGTACTTCATCTCGTCAACTGCGTATTTCCCTTTCATGAAAATGTTTTTTTTTTGTTTTTCGTACTTCCAGACATCTGCGAATTTAACTATTATTTCCCTTTCCATTTCCTGACTTCTCTTTCGGATACAGTGTCAGAAAAATGTCGAGCATACAATTAGGTCGTGGAAAAACTTGGAAGAAACCGACTCTTCGAAACAAGGTAATCGAAATTGTTGGTCAAGATTTATTATTGATTCTTGTTTCTATGAAAAAATTGCGATTGCTTTGGTTTTCTGTACTCTTTCACCATGAATCAGTTTTTTTTTTTTTTTTAACTAATTTGGATACGGTGCAATCACCAAATCATGGAAAAACTAGGAAGACGTCCAAATTCTGAAACCGGCAAGTTGAAAAAAGTCAAATTCTACTGGTTGTTTTTTTTTTTTTATGGAGAAAACTATAGTTTTTTGTTTTATCGTGCTTCTTTTCTGTGAATTTAATTTAAAAATTACTTTTCTTTTCGTTACAAGTATCTTTTGTGCGAACACAGTACTAAGAATTTTAAGTAATCAAGGTTTCGAATAAATTGAGAAAAAGCTACAGCTTTTGCCACGAGCGGGTTTAAAAAAAATATTAGCTGGAATTTAATATTCACTCGCATTCGACGCGAAAGCAAATAAGTTATCAGAAGAGACGAATTTAGTCAGAAGCTCTGTTCTTTCGAATATCTCTAATCCCTGAAACAATGAAAAAACCACAACACAACAGCTTGTAAAGTTTTGGAAAAGTTTTTTTTTTCTCTTTTTCTTCTCGTTCTCCCCATTTCGAGTGATAGTTTTCAATTACAAAGCTGATCAGATGTAAAAAAAAAAAATGGGTTCGTGTAGTTATGTACGCGCGTGAGAAGTTATACTTTTTTGGCATCATTAAAAATACACAACATGTCAAAATCTTCTGTCATACAATGATAAAGAAAAGAAGTATGTAATAAAAAACAATAAAACAAATAACGGATGCCTTACATTATATTTAAATAATCTATTAAATTTTTGTCACGAACTTTTTATTAAATGTTCTATTAAATTTATTTCTTTATTTTGTAAATATTAAAAAATCAATAATAAATATTCAACATTGATAATTTAATAATATTTAGTATTAATTATATCAAATAATGATATTTGAATTTATATCAATAAATAATACCTACGGTTAACTAATCTCAATTATATTGGAGCACTTGAAAAACTATTTTAGCACAATTTTTTCACTAATATTCACAAATAGTAAATAATATTAATCCAAATATTCAATTTAAATCACTACTGAAAATATTTTATTGCCACATATATAATTCGCACTTGTATGAAAATAAAACACCTGTTGTGACTGTAAAAACTAAAATCATGTGGATAAATATTTAGCTTTTTTTCGAGACTTAATGAATTCGGTTGAGTGGGCAACTTCATCCTGTTAATTTTGTGTTACAGTGATGCGCGCGCATCTTGAAATTTCACTCTCATCAGTTTTTCATAACGCGCCTAAAGAAGCATAACTTCAAAAATTCCGGTAACATTGATAGTCGACATTTTTACCATAGATTTGTTTTGAACAGATCCGTATAAAATCGGCGGTAAAGCTACGAATAAAGCCCTGAAAAATCCCTCGCTATGTTACCTACTCGGCCGTCATTTTGCGAAGTAATGTTGATCGAACTCGACAAGAGCGTGCCCTACGCATCAAGGGTTTCCTACCGTGACCGGCGATTCTCATTGGACGTTGGTAATTCGAAGGTGTACGGTTGAGTGGACACGTTTGATTGGATAAATTGTTGCGCGACGTTATACCCAGACGCTTTTCTCTCTAATATATTTTTTGTTGACTCTTCTTCTTCAATGCATTTCCTAATTTATTTCGTTTTTCACTCCATTCTCAATAATTGTTCGGAGTTCAACTGATCAATCGAGACGACTCCAGGAGAGGCAAACTCTTCTTTCTTAATTGGAATTACAGGGATTTGATATTCGCGAAATTTTATTCAGACAATTTTGCATTCCGGCTTTTCTCAATATTATAATTTGCGAAAACGTTCGCTAGATTTTTTTGAATCCAATGTTCTAACTATCTTTTTGGATTATGACCACTCGTAATGTACTTTCTGCCACGTATTGGTGCAATGGTAAACGAATATCGAAACTTCATTCAATTGATAGAATCTAATAGATTGAAAATTTATTCTCTCAATTAACAGAAAATATCGAATTGACAAGTGTAATTGGGGGGATTAGAGCTAAACATCTTCGATTTTTCTTCCGTTTAAAATTTTGCTGTACCACGTGAGAGTTTATTTTTTGATTTTTTCAAAATTTGTCACGCTTTCGTTCTGAAATTTTCAGACGATTCTCAAAGTGCAATAATTTTCAATCAATGATATCTAGAGATTGAAAAATCCTGTGAACGATTGGATTGGTATTTTATCCAACTTTCTGGGAAAAGAAATTCTAAGTTTTTGAACCACGTCTTCATTGCCAAAACCTGCGTTTGAAAAAGAAGAATCGATATTTCTAAAACTTGTAAATTCTCAATTTTATTCGTTTTTTCTTTTCAATTCTTTAAATCGAGTCAAAAAGTGTCAACTGGAAATATTATCTCCAAGTGATTTAGAAGTTATACGTTTATGAGACAATAAGATCGTTATTATATCATTTTAAGAATCTTAGGCGCATGTTTTATCGTTTACTGCATACTGTCCAATCAATACGGTACAACTTTTTGGCTAGGGAATGGACTGAACTTCAATTTATTAAAAACGAGGTTAGAGGCAAGGAAAAAGAACATTTATTTCGTAACGTCGACTAATTAGAATTGAATATACTCACTAGTGAAAAAGTACCGTACCTAACCGATTGAAAACTATGCAACAGACAATAAAGTATTCATTGCCTGAAATTTCAGGTAAAAAATGTCAAACTTTTTGGAATATCGATTTTTCTATTTCAAATTAACGCTGGCAATCAAAACCAGTTTCAAAGAGTTCGATTTCTACAGCAAAAATTTGCATACAATATGAATGCAATGATAACCTTTTTTGTAAATAATTGAGAATTCTCAGTTCCCACGAACTGCTAAACTTTGGCTAATAAAAACTCTGGGTCAGTAATCAAATTTTTTTTCTTTTCAAGTCAGGAAAGGTAATCTCACACGTATAACAAAATGTCACAAAGAAAAAAGATTCAAGGAGACAAGATACGAAGCAAGTGATCGAGTTGATCTGGATCCCCACAATTAAATACACCAAATCAACCGAACCATATTTTTGGCAAATAGTGCAACGATACCAATTTCACTAGAAATTTATAGTTACTATAGCAAAAAGTGTTTTCAGTGCAGTATAAGGAAGTCGTTTGATTCGTTTTCACTATTATTTACGCTAATAACGTTGCTGGACATTTTTCAAAACGAGATTCGAACGGTCGGTTTAATTCGTTTTTAAACCTTGAGCGTCAAGCTTTGTGCGTCAAATGATAAATTCGGGGACGTATCGTTGCATCAAAGCCTCGCCTCCAATTACTCCTCAGCGTCTGCAGTGTCTTAATATTACCGCAAGGCAACCGCGTAACTTCGCAAGGAGCCGGATGCTCACCGTTCCCGATCCGACCGGATATGACGCCGCCTGCAGGAGGGAAAGCGCGTCCGTCGCGAAAGGACAGAATTGACGGTGCATTGAGAGAGTGTGATTTCCCCGAGGAGACGCGCGGCTCGCGCAATGAAAACGCATTTCAACCTTCAAAGGATCCCGGAAAACAAGACGCTTTCATTTCGGCAAACTCGCTCAGCTCAGCAGCCTTCCCTTCGCTAACGATATTCTCACGTGACTTGAGTCTACAAATTGACGTATCCCGAACCAAGCTGCTTAATCCTCGATATTGCACTCAATGGTCGTGTCAGATTCCGGTCACAACGCTCATCATGAAAGTGTCCGGCATATGGCCAGAAAAGAAATTCGTTTTATAACTTGGTAGTAACTGGAATCACCATAATAAAAATTCATCGGATCTTCCGATATCCTTCAAAATCTGCACTTTACGTTGGTAAATTTTGTATAAATAAAGATTGATTTGATGACAATTTGCTTACCGAACGAAACCCGGAACTTTGTTCCAGTTGAACTTAACCTTCAAGTTGAAGTTAAGCAAAGTTAACCCTAAGGTGGAGGGATAATTTTAGGGTGAATTTGGTTTTTTTTCCTTAAGGCACTCGATGATTGTGTCAACTTTACGTCACAATGCTCGTCGTGAAAGTGTTTTGCGTCAGGTTGAAACAAGCAGTTCGCTTTATAACCTGCAATCACTTGTATAACCTTGAGGAAAAGTTAGTGCATAATCTGCTTTGAATGACTGAATTTTGTGCAAGCAAAAATCGGTTTTTACTGATTGACGATGATATCGAACATACAACCGAAAATGTGAAAGGAACAAAATGATTGCAGTGTTGAAATATTTTCTTGTATAACATAGTTGAAACGTACCTATAATATAGTCACGAAGAACGAACCGCAACGAGTGATATATCGTTCAAAATTAATAAATCACTGGTGTGCCGTACATAAACGTGAATTCACTCGATAGGAATTTTGAAGCCACAGAGCGAAATTTATTGAAAGACTAATACATACGAAAAACACAAAAAATAAGATATCACTTGAATAGATTTTGTCACATGGCTTATTTGCCCACTAACGTCGAATATAATTATTATGTTACTGGGATGTGTATTATATTCATCAAAGTGCCCATGGCAACGCTTTGTCAATTTCCAATGGAAAAGCAGAAGAACTTCAGGTGTATTTGGTCCTACTGCGAGGCAACTCCGCTTTGTGAAGTACTTAGATGTATAGACCGTATGTTTTCATAGTTCGAAAAACTACTATTCATCTTATATTACAATCCCAAAGCATCTGTGAAAATGTCTTCTGAGAAAATTTCTGCGCTCCCGTTTTATTCTAATCAATGTTTGTACTTACCAAAGATTGGCCGCGTTCATTTGGCTCGAAGCATTGCTTTTGCAACAGAAATCGTGATGATTAGTACTACGAATCGAAGCATAGGATGGGATTTCGGCAAACTTCCGGTCGATGAAAACATGTTGAAGCTATTCTTCAAGTTTGTTTTGTCAAAATCAACGGGGTTTCAATGTGGCTCAAGCTTACTGTTAAAAGTTTCTCGAAATATTGCAAAAATTCTGAAAATTACACAACCATCTAATACAGAATGCCGATCAAAGTGGCAAATTTTCGGGAACTTTTCACCACGAAGATGACATAAAGCTGAGAAAAAGTTTAGGAGGAAAATAAATTTGGGGGTATAAAGCGGTGCTTCAACCGAATGTAAAACGTAAAACTTAATTGGCTGGGCAACTGAGCAACGAGACGTTAATTCTCCATGTAGGGTGTAAGCCAATTTGACCAAGGGTCAAAGCGAATTTCATTTATAACTGCATCGTTTTTAATTTCTGTTATAGTTAGTCCTGTGGTCGTGTGCGTTGAACGCCATTGGAGCAGCGAATGGAAGAGGCGGAAAAAGACAACGCGAAGAAAACCTCCGAGAGGGTTGCATCAAATTTTCATAGCACACGTATCGCCCTGCCCTGATGCTCGTGCTGCCTAACCACTAAACCCGGACCCACTTTACTGGCTTTTTATTACTCTGGCCTGCCTGAAACTCGAGTCCGTCCGACGTAGTACACTGACCAATTACGCTAGACATGGATCATAGCCCAAAGTGCTCAGCACATTTCCTTTTCTTCTATTATTTTTTTTTTTTTCATCTTCTTGCGGTTTCCAGCCTCTTTGTTGGATCCTGTGAGCCGAGGTTGATGCTTCTTTCTCGGATGCCGATCAAAATGGACGCTCGACATTCGAAATGGTAAAAATCCTGAATTTTCCGAACAACAAAAATTTGTCCGGACATTCGAAACGGCGGTGCAAGCTTCAACTCCTTGACCATTTGATCCGTTTCAAGATTTCACCGTTCGAACTGAAGAGAATTGACCACGTAGTGAGTCAGAAATCGTTGTAGGTACGCAGCGGAACGGAATACATATAACCATATAAGGTCAGACTGTTAACAAGAAGTTTGAATCGGAATCTCTTAATCCGTTGAAACTCCAACAGAAAGTTCGCGACGAGCTGGATGAAGGACGCGGATCATCTAAGCAGCGGAATGAAGACACGTATCATAAATGTGCAGAACAAGTTGTTTACCCGGGTTCTTGGAGTCCGCCAAAGTCATCGGAAGTTGGCGTAGCCAGGAAAGACGTGAAACCGGACGGCATGAGACGGGATCGAGAGAGATAGAGGAAATAAAAGTGACCCCGTCATGGTCGTGGCTTCCAAAGAAAATTACTTCGTCGACCTCCAGCCCCATGGTCTCCTCTTTTACAGCCCACTCTCGACTCTCCATCCTTCTTTCTGTCTTTCGCTCTCTCTTTCTCCCTATCTCTTTCACTCTCTCTCTCTCTTCTGCTTGTTAGACAGAAGTCAGTCACCTTCTCATTCCCACCTCCTCCCCGATTACTGACAATTTCCCTGTACGAAACGGTGCTGGAGCACGTGTCACGTACTCGGAGAACGGTCCACGTTCCACGTAGTCTTCGACCATCCCCTTCCCACCCCCTGCAAAGACCCAGAACACTTTTTCTCTCGCCCTCTTATTTTGGGGTTCTCTTTCTCGGTTAAACCCTCGCTGCTCGCTTCTTTGAAACTTTTCATGTGAACTTTCACAAGCTGAATTTCATTCCGTAGGCCACTCCTCGCGAATTACTGTGTCGATCGTTCACATGCAGCATGCAATATTGAAGAAGCATCGTAGCGAAATTATTTTGCAAGGGTTGAGATATTGCAGGTACGTTGCAGAAACCGTAATTTCCTAGAGTCAACGTATTGCGGAAAAGTTATTTTGCAAGGTTCAAAACATTCCAAAAAAACATTGCAGCAAGTTTACTTTTCAAGAGTCAACACATCGCAGCAATGTTGTTTTGCAAAATTTCAAACACTTCAAAAATACATCAGTAACGTTACTTCTCAAGGTTTCGGATATTTCAGATACATTACGGAAAATATATCCTTCAAGGTTGAGACATTGCAGCAACGTTACATTTCGAAGTCTGAGATGTTGTGGAAATGTTGCAGCGGCAAAAATCTTCGAACGCTGTGATATTCAAAAAACCTAACGACGAAGTTAGTTTTCAATGTGTCACAATATGTCGGGTACATTCCTACAATGTTTCGAACAGAAGCAGCTGCTATAGTTTCAAAATAGATTATGTACGACATAAACTGATCCGTTTTTGTGCTTTTATCCCCCCTAACTACAATTTATGATCAAATATCCGAAGCTCTAAACGTATTTTCAAGCATAATTGGACCGAAATCTTCAGTATAAAATTCATCGATCGAGTTGCCGATGGATGGAAAAAAGATTTTCAGGCTGAAGGGAAGTAAGCCGGAAGATATTGCAAGGGGGTTCGAACCTCGGAGGCGTTTTGCAAAGTAGTCGGTCGGTTTGCTTAGTCCAAGATTGACTTAAAGTTTCTCGCCCTCGGGGCGTGCTTGAGTTTGTGATGCGCGTATGGTGAGCTATCCCTTCCCCAAAAACAATCCCCCAGCTAAACATCCTTCGCATTCTCAGCATTAGTAATACTGGAGCTTGGTAAAGAACGTTTTTCGACAATTCGAAAGATTCGCTAACTGGATTCTAATTCCAAAACATACATACAGACTCTCTTGACTTTAATCTGAAGCATATTACTAAAAAAAAAAAATTCTCACCTCACTGAATTCCAAGGGGCTTTCAGTATTCTTAAAATCTGCTATACCTCTGTTTCGTGGAAGCAACTCGTCACCTTATGTGTGAAATGCAAAATTTAATACAATATTGAAGAGAACTGCTCGAAACAACTTATCTTTTAATGGATCGGCGAGACTGGCAAAGAGGGAAGATATTCCAGGTCGATTTCTCCATTTTGGTTTCTTTCGTAATATGTCATAGTGGACTAAAAACTAAGCGACACGCATTTTTTTTTTATCTGCCATTAAACACTTTAAGGGGGTGAAACCACCCTCCAAAGTAAGTCATGTCACGGAGCGATTGGACAGTTTGAAACAGAACAACATAATAATTTTTAACCAATCCAACGGGAAAAGTTTTCTCATAACGAGAAATGAAAAATGTAATTTTCTCAATTGAATAAAAAAACAAACAAGAAAAAACTGCCAAATCGCTCGTTGACACGCCTGACTTTGGAGGCTGGTTTCACCCCCTTGAAGTGTTTAATGACAGATAAAAAAAAATACGTGTCACTTAGTTTTTAGTCCACTACTTGTAACAACCTCTCCATGGTTAAATTCATTTTAATCAGATTCCACGACGAATTCCTCCGCCGACAAATTTATCACTTATATTTACGTGCGCGGATTTTTGCAAAAGTGCGATGCAGAGTCCCATAGCATCAATAAACTGCAATTCAATTTCCTTCTGCAGCGAGTTTAATACTCGGAATATGTTATACACGGAACGGATTCAGTGGGGAAAAATTCCGAGTCCTCGATATGCACGTAACATGTGTCTAGGTGTAGGTGGACAACTCCAGCTTGTGCGACTCCGGGGATGAATAGGAAAAGGTTATCGCCATCGAGCACGTTCTGCACGTCGTGCACATCGCGCATTGCTGACGATGAATTACGGTCGTTATTCCGAGATCCGGAGCTGCGAAAACGTTTGACAAAAGTTGTTTTAACACGGGAGTTTGTTGTAAAGTGAGCTGGGCAGAGGCAAACTATAACCGAAAGCAGCAAAGCTTTGCTTCGGGGGAAGAGTGAAGCTACTGCAGGCGATTTATGCCCCGCGGTACAAAATTCTTAAAGTGCTTTGAATAACGCGATCTCGAGACATTTTTCTCTCCTTGGATATGTCTGCTACGTGAATTATATCAGCAAACTTTACCACCGTGGGTTTGGCTGAACCGGCATTTGAACTTTGGACGCTTAAACCACGGTCGCCAAGTTTTCAGGATCGACAAATAAAAAGAGAGAGGAAGGCAAAGAAAAACCCTTCGAACAATCAAAAGAATTGAATGATATCAAGGTTGAGAAAGTTTTTCACCCCTCTGGCGAAATACCATTGCACATTGTTTTATTCGATTCGATGAGTAAAATAAACGCAAGGAGGTAATTTGACCGAACTCGTTAAAATCAGTATCGTCAACTTTGCGAATCTTTAAACAATTTTCAAACAATCTTTGAGGTTCTTGAGACGTATGGTCAGACGAACTGTGAGCACGGTGCAGAGATTGTGAAAATGTAAATTTAAAGGTGTGTCCGCTCGTATAACCCGAAGTGAAAATACTATAAGCCAGTAAAAATAGACGTTTTTTGGGCTCAACCTCACACTAAATTGCCGATCCTATTTTTTTTTTATAATATTTGGGGTCACTTACCGAGTATAAAAACACAAAATTCTGACAGATTAAGGTGGAGCTTCAGGCGCAATCTCGAAAAAAACGTTTTTGGTCGACATCTCGGAAAATATGCACTTTAGGGCAAAAATCATGGAAACCATTATTGTAGAGAATAACATTTCGCATCCTTTGTTTTTTGGAAATTTTTTTGTAAACCTTACCGTTTACGATTTATTGCTCGTTGAATGAACGACTTTTTCTAACTCGGCCGATAATTATAAGAGTTACCGGCCGAGCTGGAAAAACTCGTTTATTCAACGAGCCATAAATCGTAAACGGTAATTATAAGAGTTATCGGCCGAGATCGAAAACTCGTTCATTCAACGAGCCATAAATCGTAAACGGTAAGTTTTACAGAAAAATTTCTAATAAACAAAAGATGCAAAATGTTACTCTCTACAATAAAGGTCTTCACAACTTTTGCCCTAAAGTGCAAAGTTTCCGAGACATCGACCAAAAACGTTTTTTCGAGATTGCGCCAGAAGCTCCACCTTAATCTGTCAGCATTTTGTGATTTCATACTCAGTAAGTGATCCCAAACATTATAAAAAAAAAAAAAATTGGATCGGCAATTTAGTGCGAGGTTAAAGTGCTATTTTTACTGGCCTACTAGCCGTGGTACAAAGGTGGGTGAAAATAGTGTGAAGAGGAACGTTCAGGTGGGTCGAAGATCTCGCTTCCATCACCCCTCGTTGCTCTGGGAATAAACAATACGTCATATTCCCGGCCCCTCAGCACCACGACGCTCATCCATCACACTCGGAGCCTTACATCGGCAGGTAAGAGCATTTCATATTTTATTATTTGCTTCTCGGTGCCTTCGATGTGCTGGTTGTGGATGCTGAGACGTGAAGACTGTAAAACCACATTAGTTATGTTCGCGTCTTAGGGGCTGTTGAGGTGCTCTTGTACCGGGGTGAGATTTCATGACAACCAGACAGTTGACTTCGGTCTGTTTCGAGTGAGTGCAAAATCTACTTTAGTCATTTACCGTGGTGTCTCACTCATTTACACAAAACCCGAAAAGGTGGAGAACCTCGGAAGTCGCACAGCGTGCAATTTTGCAGAAACATTTCAGTCGCACGACGCTGCAAGGTTTGAAGTATTTCGCACACCGTAAAGAATATTGCAGTAACATTGCAACGACGCTACTTCAAAAGCTTTTACATGTTTTCAGATACATTACAGTAGAGCAAATTCAAAAGCCTTGACATATTTTTCGAAACATTGCAGCTGCGCAATATCAAAAGCTTTGACGTGTTTCGAGAAACATTGCCGGAGCGCAACTTCAAAAACTTTGACATTTTTTTAATATACATTCTAGTAGCGCAATTTCGAAAGAAAGCTTTGACGTGTTTTTAAAAACATTTCAGGAATCCAATTACGAAAGCTTTGACAAGTTTTTCGGAAAATTACAGCAGTGTAACTTCAAAAGCTTGACATGTTTTAATGTTTGAAATCCCATTTGTTGAACACAAAGTACACCAACATAACTTTGCAATAGCACTGTAAATAATATTTCACGGGCATCGTGAAAATTTTCCTCTATTCTCTTTGTTTGAGAAACCTTTTTTCTAAGGTGCATGAAAAGTGAGCAAAATAAACTTGAAAAATTCCAAACTACACATCGGAATATTTCATCATTACAGAACGCAAAGGGTGCAGGAATTTTCTTCTGATCTTATTCACGCTAAAATGTTCTACTTCTCGTGCTAATTGCTCCCTGTGCTGGAAACGGTTAGTTTCAAGCTACTCCACTTTATATACTTTGTTCACAAGCACTACGTTTTGTGGCTGATTCAGCTCGGCAAAAATGTCGGTACGATGAAAAAAAAAACCTTAAAATCCAGCTCTAAGTTACACACATCCTAATCATTCTGTAAGTTTTGTATTAATTCAATCATTTTTGTCATCCTGCAAAAATAAAAAATAAAAGTAAATAAGAAACAGATACACTTCTTTCGATAATCAAATCTCTCGATCCAAACATCGAAATTTGTTTCATTTCTTAGCAAGTTTTCAGCAGAAACATGCATTTTTTTTTTTTTTGTTCAAACTTCGGCGAGCTTGCGCAGAGAAACTTGAAGCGCCAGATGTTTCTTTTCGTACTTATCGTTAGCCCAGTTCCAACGACGCCCTGCCCTTTGAAGTCGTTTCCGTTTTGTTTCACCCTTGGAAATATGTAGCAAAGGATCTAATATTGCGAACGCAGTTGTCAGTACCTTTGCTAAGATATTGCCGAGCCTGAGATATTGGCAGGTATGCACATCTCGACTGCGTATGGAAATTGAACGAAATATTTTTGAATATTCTGTGATCAAAGGAGGAAGTAGGCAGGTATTCTCAGCGGATTTGATACCCGTGGTGAAATCCAAGGTGAAATTATTCATCAAAGTTTATAGAGCGTGGAATTCGAGCTTCGATTATCACTTCAACTCATGTTTGACACGGGGTGCTTTTCTCTCCAGCATCGTTCATCATTTAACTCTTGTGAAATTGTGTTGCCCGTCATATTTCTGTCTAACATGTATCAAACTTGTCACAGTTCAAAAAATTTCTGACGATGAGTCCGTGAACGGCGACGGATGCTTAAAATTTTATAGATGCTGTTGTCGCTTTCAATGAAAGATCGAAGGTCATCTTTTTTAACCACTAAAACGAAAGGGATTCTGATTGCTCAAAATGAAACGTGACCTGAAACTAATCGATTCATTTTTTGCCTCCAAGAATTATAATTTATATTCTGCGTAGAGGAAATTGTTGCCAAAGGATTGCAGCAAAGGGAACTTAAACGAAAATAAAGTTTCATCTGAGAGTGCCAATCTTAATATCAGGATGAACCGTTATCATCAGTTTCAGATTTTATTACGAAATTCTCAAATATTATAAACCCTGTAATTTTTTCTCTGTATTGCCCTATGAGATTTAATGATATTCTGTACATTATATGAACTTTTCACAACATTCCAGAGAGTTTCAACGAAATTTTTCAGGGGTACAGGGAAAAATCAGAAAACCGTAAGATGTCAAAATACAGTTTCATACAGAATTTCTGCCTTCGACAGAAAATCATTATTTTTCTCAGAAACTTTGTGGCTGATTCAATTCTGAATCTCACTTCAAATGATATGTCTCCGAAAAATTCTGATACAAAATATTCAGTGGAATTGGACACTTTAAAATTAATCGCAATATTCCAATAGCATTTCTGTCTACCATTCAATCCAAACAGAACCTTCTTATAATATAATGTGAAATATGATCTGCTGACTTGCTTGCTATTGTTTTGCTGTCGTTTTATTTATTTTGTACTGTAACAATGGCTGTTTTTGAAATTTTTTTAGTATTGGATCTATATACGTGCCGCAAATCGTAAGTTTAAAGTTAATTGGACGAGAAGTTTAAATGAAAAAAATCCGAAATCTATCTCCCCCCTTCACAATAACCTCCTTTCATAAAGATCAGCCTTGGAACACACGTAACTTTTTCTCTACCTTCTAACTCATGAATGAACGACCCCACTCGTTTCTCGTTCGTGAAATCTTTCTAAAAGCAATAATGGATCTCGTAAGTACATAAATCTCTTCGTTTTCAATAAGGTAACAAATGGTCAATCGCAAATCCAATTTCGTTGAAGTTTAGTTGGTGAAAAATTCAATTAACTATCAAAAACTGCCCAAAAAATGGGCCGCGGTTCTCGGCCGATAATGTCAATTTTTAGCTTAATAGCGCAATTTGAAAGACGGCTCGGATCGTTAACGACCATAGATATATAAGAATAGAAGAGGGAAGATGGCTCTGAAAGTGTCCCCTAACTAGAAGAGAGAGAGAGAGAGAGAGAGAGAGAGAGAGAGAGAGAGAGAGAGAGAGAGAGAGAGAGAGAGAGAGAGAGAGAGGAGAGAGAGAGAATAACGGCCGGCAACCTTTCTCTCTTTACTGGCGCATGCGCAGAGGTGCGCTTTCAAAGATGAGGCAGGAGAACTTTGAATCAAACCATCAGCCTTTTGTAGAAGCATGCATATTTATTATTCCAAACAATTTTTCAAACATAATATTCCGAACTGTTGTATGCACTGAGATATACCGGGACAATCTCTTGAAACTTGAAAATCAACTGCGCATGCGCCAGATAATTCAATCTCATTGGTCGGCGAAATCTTCCCGCAGTGATATTTTTGTCTGCGATGCAGGCGGGCCAATCTACGCGAAATGTGTACGTTTGAATTTTCAAACAGCATAAGCATTGAATTCCGACCGTTCTTTGAAGAATCAACTTTCCGACCCAACCACAAATGCTTCCGAAATCTTTCCGTGTCACTACCTCAATTACTTGAGATTCTAACCTCGAAAATTCGTATCGACTACATCGCCGTCAGAAACAGTTTGACAGCTAAAACTCGGGATGGCCAGCCTGCACGAACAGCCGGTAAAACTCGCGCATGCGCAGTTGATTTTCATGTTTCAAAAGATCGTCCCGGTACACCAACTGGATATCCAGTCTACGCCAAAATTTTCTCCCTACTGGAGCCCGGAAGCCGCCATATTAATTGGAGCGCGATTGTGTCGCCACCTGTTGGCAATCTTTCTACTTTTCTTTCATCGTCGAAGGTTCTACGGGTGTCAGTTTACGCTGTTCAGGCTGGTTGTTTACGAAACAAATGTAACTTATCTGACGATGTCCACGATTATTATTGAAAAATTTGAATTAGTACGCAGTTTGCGGCGATCAAGCTCCAAAAAAATGGCGCCTCCCGAGCTTCCAATGGAACCACGTTGCGCCCATTGGAGCTATACGGAATCGGCTATCCAGTTAGTATGATACGGGTATATCAGTGGTTGTATGTAAACAAGCTGAACAAACTAACCTGCTGCTGTCACTGAGCGACTCAGATGTTTGTGATCGAAGTGCGCATGCGCCGGTAGAGAGAGAGATAGATAGCCACCTTTTATCTTCTTTCTCTTTCTAGTAGGGAGACACTTCCACTTGCACGAGAACCTATAGCTCCCCTACTCTATATTTATACCTCCATGTTAACGACCCCGAACATGAGTTCTAGGGTTAGTATGCATGTTGGGAACTCCAAGAGCTGAAGTATTTTTTCTCTGTTTCGTTCTCTTTTCGCAAATGACAGCGAAGCAGTACCCAGTTTTCGAACTTTTTTTTCCGGTCTTATCAAGTCTCAAATAAGATAATCGAATCAGTCTCTGTCGTCTTGGAAAGGTATTAGAATGCATTTCCACTAAACGGGTATAACTCGAGTTTGATTTGTCGATGGAAGAAAAATTCAGCAGCTCTGCACCGACTGCAGAGCCAGGAATAAATTTCTATCGATAATCGTCTTTCGACTATTCAACGTGTCCCGTTGAAACCCAAGTGCATTTTGTCACTCAGGAGTTAGCCGAACCGACAGTTTCGTTCGGTTGGACCGTAGCTTCTTCGCCCAGCTTCTGTTCGAATCAGATCAGCGAGTTTTATCGCCTCCAATATCAATTCGACACGTTTATTATACCTGCTCTCGATAGTGCCAGACGATAAATTCGCCGAATTCCGCTTTTAGCACGCAGCTTTTTGTTCCACTCCTATTGTCCGCTTCGCAACTGTTGTTCGTTACGTTCTCTTTACATCTCGACACGTGTTCTCCTCGCCTCTTTGTAACGTCGATATTTCGCGAAAATTGACGAGACCCTTGAAAACATATTGAAATTCACAAAAATATGTTGGATTGTATTTTTATTTCCTCCTCGACCTTTCCAATTTTCTTCAATATAATTTTTTACATACTACATTTTCACGTTCCAAGAAACCTGAGTCAACTGTTCACAAGCTCTATCTCAAAATTATCGACTACAGTTTTTTTTTTTTTCTACCGCTCTTAGAACAGAATTACTATGAACTATAAACTTGCAGAATGTTTAATTTGTGTCATAAGATTTATTTTCTGAGTTTTCCAAACTATCCAGATCGTAAAGAAAAAAATGTCACATTGCAAATAATCACGGTTAAAAATGTAATATAACTTGAAAGATTTTTCAACAAATCACGAGCTGAACTGAATACCTTCATTTCTTTTTCAGTCAAACTTTACAAACAAAATTATGAGAAGAAATTGCGTAAAAAAATTTGACAATTTGATTGGATAAAAAGAGAATAAATCTAAAATCTTCCTGCAAGATCATCGAATGATCTCGTTTACTCTGTTTTTCAAGTATGTTTTGCAACGTCCCAATTACTGTTTAATATACATACAGCCAAGCCAAAAATTCATTTGTATTTCAAATTCAGAATGACTATACGTACTATACATATAGTTCTGATTACCAGGATTTGAGAAGGTTTTTGAAAATTTCTCTCTCTCTCTCTCTTGGGGATCCGGTGGCGTCTCGTTGTTGTAAAACGTCAAGCAATTCCGTGCCGTCTGCAGGATCTCAGGGTCTTTGATTGCCGCCATTACCTCGACTTCCGTGACAGGCGTAGGCGAGGCGAATAGATGTGCCTAGACTTCCCTCCCTCTCCCTTTCCCCCCCTTTCCCCGCTTCCTTCGACAAGATCGGAAGTTCTAAGCTCTTTGCTTTCTAGAGCGGAAGCACGAAGCGGACTCGAAGGGTTGCGACGTTTCGGGCTGCGGTCGCAGGACAACGACGATTCTGGAGATGCTCCTTTTTGCGGTTATTGCGTCCCGCGACCATCAAGGACGAAAGGCTCTCTCGTGACGACGGCTTTCAGAACCGCCTGAGCCTCGGGATTCGAAAAACCTGGGCCAGTGTAGGATCAATTTCTAGAACCATTTTTCTTCTCCTGAATTTTCAACTTCAGACGATCGAAAATCGACATTTTGTCAGCAGTCTTAAGGGGGTGGGATTGAAGTTCCCAGTTTGAAAGATTCCGATATCAAACTTTGACGAAACAACACAACGGAAACCCGACGGCTCAAAATCCCTAAATGCAAGATTCCGAAAAGTGAAATTCTGATAGAGGAAAATTCCGAAAAATAAATTTTCGGCAGAGTAAAATTTCTAAAACTAAAATATACTCACACAGCGTAATTCACTCAATGATTGCGCGTAAAAAATCAGAAAAATCGAAAATCGGAATGACTAGGATTCCGACCGTGAAAATATCGAAAATCTAAATCAAAGTGGTGAAATTTCACCAGGCCAGAAATTCGCGGAACTGAAAATCTTAGATCACACAGAATTTCGGCGTTTCAAATACTTTAATTTTCGCGTTTGCATACTGTCGGAACTTTGACTTGTCGAAACTATGTCCTTTCGCCATTTTGTCCTTTCAGAACTTTGAGCGTCGATTTTCGGACCATTCGAAACTTTGATGTTTAATCAAAATTTAATTTCTTCACTTGAAGTTTCACCACCAAAAAATTCGGAATTTGCCGCTTTCGAAACCTTTCGAATTCAGAATTTCCACCCCACCCTGTTTTGAAAAATTTTCTTCACATTTACTAAATAAGCGAGTTCGTATTTACTATACTAGAAAATTAATTAAGGCAGATGAGAGTTTCGGCAAAAATGTTATTAAACCCAGTATTCCAAAATTTTTTGAAAGACATAATTCTGGTTTCTTCTTTTTCTTCGACAATCAAATTTCGTTTCCAACAACGTTTAAGGATTTTCTGTACAACATCTCCAAACAGTGAAGAGTCACACTTTTCAAAGCTATAAAAGGCGTTTGAACTCCCTGCTCATTTTTTCGGGATTTTCCATTCTTACAACTGACATTACAGATTAAACTTTGTTGAGGAATTTCTTCATTCTACCCGTCTCTGTAATAAAATTTACCAATTCGAAAGCTGTCGAAAATTATTTTCTTCGATACATCTAACAACACTCACCACTCTTATAATCTTGCTAGGATCAACAACAAAACAAGAATTCATAAACAAATATGATAAAGGATGTTGGTCAACTATAGACTAATAATTTGTATGGTCAATTTAACTTCTTTAAAATTGTCGAGCCAAATACTCGGTTCTTAAGCAAAATAAAATATGCTTGATCCATAGAAATATAGCTCAACAAATAATACATATACATATTGATTTGACAAAATTCTTTCTCTGACATATTTGAAGCATAAGAGGAAGGAATTGAAAGAATATTCAAGGCTGTCGAAATGAAAGGTAAGAATCGTACAATATCTTATCGAATTTTCCAACGTCTGAATTTTGTTTATTTCGTCCGTATGACCCCATTTTATTGTCCGTTTCACGGGTTAGTTAATTCGGTCGGGTATTTCGGTGTGAGCGACGCCAGTTGATCGACAATTGACGAAGGTCAAATTGAATATACCTACACGTCCTACACTCTTGCTGTCTTCGCCACGTAGAGGAATTTTTTCTCCTTTCCCCTTGTTTTTTTTTTTTTTTTTTTTTTTTTTCACTTTTTCAACCTTCATTTTTGCTTTCTTTCAGGATGGAGAGTTTATTTCGATTCCGATAGACGAGAATTCTTCGTTTTTCTCGTACTCCTTAACTAAGGCTATAACTCAAATATATTGAAGAGATAAAATCCTTTCGCATCAACGGAAAATCAAATTCGATTTAAACTGTTAGAGCTGACACTTTACCGAGGTTCACCTTTTTTCATTTTATATCTTCCAATTGTGTGGAAAAACTCGACTCAGCCAACGAGAAAATTATGTTAAATACAACGAATACGTTCCTTTTTTTTTTTTTTTTTTTGTCATCTCAGTTTCGCTCGTAGAACAAGTGTAGAAATCGTGACGAAATTTCTGAGTCAATCGAATAATCTGTAATAATTCATATCTATTTGATAAACAGGTCGATAAATTCAGGTTTGAGTCAAATTTTCAAGTCGAAATTTCTGAGCCGAACGAATAATGTGAAAAAAATTCATATCCATTTGATAAACAGTTCGACAAATTCAGGTGCAATTTATTACAACATATTATCCGTTGAATACAATAAATTTTGAAAAGATTAGCATGTCAAATAGAATTCATACCGTGTCTGAACGACTCGGAATCAATCATATTCAGAGATTCTGGAGCAGCATCGTTATTATATATGTATAGAGATCCGAAGGTCCTTTAACGTTCGGGATAATAATTTCCGGTTGTGGTAAACGTAGAATATTCACATCTGAATGAGGTAGTTTCGCATCAAAGCGGAATTATCAGCCTTGTGCACCGCAACGTTGGGTGAATACAGATTTACCGCCGATAAGGTATTTGCCGTCACCTCCAGGTTTTCCCACGTCTCTCTCTCTCTCTCTCTCTCTCTCTCTCTCTCTCTCTCTCTCTCTCTCTCCCTCTCTCTCTCTCCCTACCTCCGATATTAAAACCGATACCCGATTCCGAGACGAATTTTACGCACATGCTTAAGAATATTTTTACATCAAACAGAGAAAAAAATCAAATCTTCCAGAAAATGATTCAGGGGTTGAAATATTAATCAGAATTGCGGTAAACGTACGACGTAAAATTAGACAATTAAATGTATACGTTTTGGGATTACTAGTGTATAAAAGGAGAAGAAATACAAAAAAAAAAAACAAAATGGGTGCGTGTACTTATGTACGCGCGTGAGAAGTTATACTTCTTTGGCATCATTAAAAAACAATAAAACAAATAACGGATGTCTTACATTATATTTAAATAATCTATTAAATTTTTGTCACGAACTTTTTATTAAATGTTCTATTAAATTTATTTCTTTATTTTGTAAATATTAAAAAATCAATAATAAATATTCAACATTGATAATTTAATAATATTTAGTATCAATTATATTAAATAATGATATTTTAATTTATATCAATAAATAATACATACGGATAACTAACCTCAATTATATTGGAGCACTTGAAAAAGTATTTTACCACAATTTTTTCACTAATATTCACAAATTTTTCGAGACTTAATGAATTCGGTTGAGTGGGCAACTTCATCCTGTTAATTTTGTGTTACAGTGATGCGCGCGCATCCTGAAATTTCACTCTCATCAGTTTTTCATAACGCGCCTAAAGAAGTATAACTTCAAAAAAAAACAAAAATGAATTCATCATGTTGGGTGAATTTCACTGAATATCTGTCGTTGATTCAGAAAAACCCTGATCAAAAAAATATTGCAAAATATTTTCCAGAGACGTAACATTGACGCCTTTTACGAAAAGTGTCATGTTTCATATTTCTTACGAAAACTAGCTTGTGTTGCGATTAGTGCGTTTTTTCGCGTCAAAATAAGCTTACAAATGTCTTCGTAATTGTGTTGTCGATGCAGATATTAATCGATGCTTTTTTTACCCGTTTTTTACAGATGTTTGAAATTTCTTCCAGATTTTTTATCAACGTAAACATCAATCGGACTTATTATATTCACGTCAAGTAGTCCTTACCTAAACTGTGCGTAATCTTTCTACAAGAGTGCGATAACTATTCTACCTTATTCGAGATGACTAAATCAGACTTTTTGGATCTTTATACCCAGCAATACACTCTTACCAATGAAAACCTGTTAATTTAAGCGGTGAAAATCAAAACATGCTAGCTTTCACGGTGAAAACACCACAACGTGCTAGTTTTCGTAAGAAATCCGAATCCTCCTATTTTTCGTGAAAAGTATCGAGATACGACATTCAAAGTAATGTGTAGATCTTCTTTGGTCAATTTACGATCTCCAAGTTGCGACTCATAGAATCTTTATTTCTGCAAAAATCCCACTTCCGGGATTCCATAGTTGTTTGTTTGTTTTGTTTTTTTTTTTTTTCTTCTAAATTGCCAAACGGAATCACGCTGAAATTCTATTGCCCGTAATGAAAAATCGTATTTCTCAGAATGTTGCAGTATTTTTCACAGAGATATTCGAATTGATACCTAGAATTTGTTTGTACCGCAATCTCTGAGTTATGACTGTCGCGTTACGTTCAATTCTGCAGAACTTGTTCTTCGGTGTTTTACAGGTTTTCACATTCTTCTCGAATATTTACTACCGTACAATAGTACGTGGAAATTTTCATCACTACTCGGAAAACTCGCAAATGTATGAAATTTCTCATACTTCGTGAGTGAATGAAAAAATTCGAACTGTGGATATCGAAGCTTTGAAAATTAATCGCCGCTCGACGAAGCGAAATTTTCTAAACATCGCGCTGCAGCAATATTTCCAAAATTTATTCAAGATGCCTAACAATATGTTTGGATTATAGAATTGGTCATTCTGAGTCTGCGAATGCCAAAAATCCTCCAAGAATTTTAATCAGTATAATCCAGTGTCGTTGGCTGATTAGCATCCAGCCCGATCAACAGCTAATCGGGCGCCCAAAGTTGGCGCTAATTAGATATTCGTTACCCCCCGTTTTGGCGCCTGAATAATATATAGTGTCGAGGTACTTTGCATGAAGTTAGAAATTGTAGCAGCTGATACACAGCCCGATGGAAGGGCGAAAATTTGAATATTCTCGAACTCACGTCTTGCGAAATTGATGCCTTGTGCGGTGATATTTGCACTAACACAGTCGCGTAGTTATAACGCGGAAGAAAAGGTGAAGAAGAAGAGAAATAAGAGAAAAAGTTTCGGTAGAAGATGGAAAACACTAGCTTGAAGTTATATCGCCAATTTTAACACAGCACGCTTGATAAGAACCTGACCTCTGGCATTAAATCGATTCACGCCTTTGTTTGGAGAAAATTATCCGAGTCATTTCTTCAGCCTGTTACGAACACACAGACCCGATAATTTTACGGCAATCCACGAGCAGTGCCTTAGGGCTGATAAAACAGGGGTAGTTGGAGGGTATAATTTTTACATGCGGAAGTGAAATTTCATTATTAGATCAGGGGAGAGCGGGGGATTTCAAAGTGTGACGTTGCCTCGAGTTCGTATCTCAGGACTAGCGGGATGAAGGTGGAAAAGTGAATAAATAAAAATTCCTCACCCTCGTAAACTTGCTAATTGCTTTTTCATCAAGCTTCTACTCAACTGAACATTTATACTGACCCTGTAATGTAGAGAACGAGGGAAAGGGGAAGAGAATAAATATTTAAAACGAGGGCTTAACTCCAATTATTATTCGCTCTGTCTGTTTCTTCACTTCGCGGACCATCCGCGGGAATAAGCATAACGTAAAAAGAAACCGCGGGTCGAAACACCGGATCAAATTTTATCACGATTAGTTGAACCGCGCAAAAATATTCCGCGGGCCTTTATTTTTCGCGCAATCTCACAACGTTCCGATAAATTCTCGGAGATTACATTTCTTACACGCTGTATGCGTACTTTCAATAAAATCTCAAAGCTTGCGAAGTTTTGAGGTATTCTATCGAGATGAGATTTCCCCGAATGGGGTGCGTGGAAAAGAGAAGAATAACGACGAGAGAAGAAGAAGAAGCCGGTATTTCATTTCACGGTTATATTGTAAGGAATTTTTTTTTTTTTTTTTTTTCGAGTTTCAATCCCCAGGGTAAAATATGCGAGAGAGGGATGAAATGGAGGAGCGTGTCGTATTGTCGGTGATATAATTCTGATTATTAATGATACTCATCTTTTGAGCACCGGCTCAGAGTATTCTATAATAATTCTTTGAAAATTCTATTCCACTCGGGGAGTAACCATCGCGATTAATAACGTCCCGGAATGCGAAAGCAATATACTTTGTTACGGACGTCTGTCTGTGCTTAAAACCCTCCTCGACCTCTTGCCCAGACATCAATTGCTCGCTACATAAATTATTTCACCTCGAGTAACAAGAATTCTCATCAATTGGAATACCATTCCGGTATGACTTATCAAGTCCTTTTTACTTCCTCCGGTCTGTGAAGATCGCAAACAAATTTACAAATGGTTAAATCATACGGCGTATTGATTTTCCACACTCAATTCACACGCCAGAATATATATTTCAATTTTTACGTGTCGGTAAATGAGGATTCTTCGTTGATAATTACTCGCAAGAAATGATTATTGGATGCTGGTTCTTTTTTTATTCTTTTATATCTAGCTAGTAAGAAATATTGGGGAAATATGGTGATAATGTTTACTTCAGCGTTGGAAAAATACTGCGGGAATAATGCAATTTTATACATACATTTAAAACTATGGAGAAGAATTTCAGTGATATACAGCAATTATAGCTACGTAAAAGTATACGCGCAACGGCTTATGAAATATTTAAAACCTTGCATAATTGCATTGTTGCAATGTTTCTGTGCTATTTCAAATCTTGAAAAACTACATTGCAGCAGAATTTCTGCAATATTTATAATGGCTCAAACTTACGTTGTTATTTTGCGGCAATATTTCAAACCTTTCAATTATGCTTCTGCCATATTCCTGTAATAGCGCGGAATTGACTTTGAATATTTCAAACCTTGCTTGTAAGTTGCCTTAATGCAGTATTTTTGCATTATTTATCACTGCTAAAACTTACGTTATTGCATTGCAATATTTCAAACCCTGGAAACTTACGTTATTACCGCATACATGCAGAATTTTAATCCTTGCAAAGTTGCATTGCTGCATTGTTTCTGTAATATTTACAACTTTTCAAAATTCTGTTTCTATAAAACATTCCTGCAATATTGTGAAATGGACTTTGAATATTTCAAACCTTGCTTCTAAGTTGCCTTGCTGCAGTATTTGTGCATTATTTAGCATTCTTTGAAGTTACGTTATTGTACTGGAATATTTAAAACCTTGCAAACTTACAATGCTGTCATATATCTGATGAAATTTTGAACCTTGCAAAGTAACGCCATTGCAATATTTTTGTAACATTGCAAATCTGGTGAAGTATTCGTGCTGTTTCTGAAATATTTCTAACTGTACGGTGTTTGACTTGAGTCTTCTTACACCCCAACGATCCAATCGTTATGTATATTCATTCATTATTCATTTTCTCGTTGAGATTAAATCAAGCACCATTGATCGTCCGTATGATTCGTTTTGGTTAAAAACTGCGGTTGATTTTGCAAAGCTCGTTGATCCACCGCAGTTATAAGATACATCGTGCAGCGAAAATTTGCCTTTTAAAACGAGTTTGAAATTTCAAAGGAGGGACCGGCCTTCCAAGTACAAGTGACACAAGAGCCGGTCTCTGCGCCCTTGGATCTTCTCGAGCGTTTTATAATTGGGTTACGGGGTAGCCTCGTTAATTTGCATAAGCATAAATATTTGCGAAAACCTTACACATAGAGCGTGTAAAATGCTCTTTATTTCAATCGCCCGCTTGCTTTACCGCAGCGTCCAGCCCAGCGAAAGATTTCGTTTGACATTCATACGAATCCTTATCGGGTCAAAAGCCAGACAATTTTCCTTAAATTTCAATCTAGGGCCAAATTGACACATTTTCACTCTTCCTAAACTGACATCTGGAGATCAGAAAATGAAGCTATCATCCAATTTTCAAACGATTCGCACATTTTAGTAAACTCTGGACGTTTGTTTTTTTTTTTTTTTTTCGAAAATCTCCATTCCTACTTGCGTGAAAATTATTCCCAGTAAAAAAAAAAAAAAAAAAAATATCGTGAATATGGAACATATTTTTCAAGAATAAACACGTGTAACCTAGTAATAACGAAATGATTTTACAACCAAATTCTCGAACGTTTATTTAGCCAGTTATCGGATCTTCTATCTCAATCTTACTCAAATACCAAACATACCCCAAAGAAATTTCCAGTACCAAATTCACAAGAGCACAAGTCTCAGCATAAACGCCTGTCGCGTAACTTCCCACCATCTGCAGAATTTCCTTTTCCCGAACTTTGACGAACAACATAATCCTTTACTACTACCCAAGCATCGTTTGCGTGTAAAAATTATTTAATTTTTCGGTTTCCTCCTCTTCTCTTTCAATAAACACCTTCGCTGGTATTACTCGTTCCCAAGTTCAGATCTAGTAGATACGACGCCGAAGCCGTTTCCTGGTGGACGATGACCGAGGCATCCCGTCCTTGTCTGATCGCATAAATTCCGGTAGAGCAGTCGACGCAGTTAAGCCGACCACGTTCAACTAGGTGTACCATACATTATATATACATATATTATACTGTAGCATGCACAAGTGCAGTCTACATACGTATATGGCCGGGTGTATTATATATATAGAAACGGGTAAATTGAAGGCACAAACCTGCGTTGGTCTACGAGAGGGGAGCAGTGGAAAAGGGGGGGGGGGGGGGGGGAGAGGGTGGTGCCGGCCACATACCGAAGCCTCTCTCTCTCTCTCTCTCTCTCACACTCTTTCACTCCATCTCCCTCTTCCCTCTCTCCTCCCCCCGAGATGCAATTTCGCTAATTGGCAAGCATAATAATACGTATCCACCTACACGTAGCCTTGCAGCGCGCCGCGAGGCAACCAGACGGTATTACGCATAGAATCCATTTTCAAAAATTCAATGACTGTTGCACTGGATCGTTGTTTCAAATGTCGGTATGACATGTAATGTCGAATGTTTTGTTTTTTTTTTTTTTTTTTAATTTTTTTTTTTCTACCGGATTTACCTGATTGCGATGAAAAAAGTAGAACATTCTTCTAATTTTTTTACCTTATGTTCGTAAAAATCGACACACATCGGACAATTATATTCATTTTTAAACTAATTTTTTACAAATTTAATTTATATGTACGAAAATCTTTACAAGCATAGCTTTGAGCTGCAGAAATGTGGAACGGGTTTTGAATTTCCGCCATTTTCGTGACGGTACTATTCAGTATTTTTTTGGCGTAATATGACTTAGTGTCGTAGTATAGATTTCTCAGGTTAAAATAGCTGAACGTCACGAAAATCGTGCAAAAAATCATCGATTAAAATGATTTTGGATTATTGACACACAGGTATTTCAACTGTGTTTGCAAAAACGTATCTGAAATATTCTACCAAGCTTGTTATTACTAGAAATTTTTACAGAATGTTTGAAAAAGTCTTTCAGTTTCGAAATTTAAGGCGTATTTATCGAAAGCATTGAAATTAAAATTCGTTCAAGGCGAGGAATGATCTTCAATGATAATATTCCACCTCAGAATAATCAACATTACAATATATGTTATTGTTTTCAAAATTCACAAACGCATGAACGCTACTATGGATCAAGAAGCTAGCAAAATTTCAAAATTTATATCGACGCCGTCGGAATCGTCGTTTTCAGCATTCATGGCCAAAGCTGTGAATTGTGAAACGCTTGCGCACAGCTATACGAATCGCTACCCATACCTGAACCAGAAATAGGTAGACGAGAGCAGTCGCAGATGTGAACCTCGTTACTTCGGTGGCACCTCGCACCTGTTATTATTCGATATTTCGATTCGTCGACATCCTTCGTGCTTCAACTGCACCCAACACCGCGTGTTCTAAACGCCCCGCATAATATGCAATATGCACTGGAAAGCGGAGGTACGCTGCTTTTGCAGTAAAGTTTTGTAAGCTCACCCTAACCTGTCAGCTCAAGCTCATTCTGGACGAATTTTCGAGGGATCGCACTACGCGTCATATTTTTTCCAGTCCACTGAATATTATCAAGCCAAATCAAAGGTATCGGCACGCGGCTCTGATATCGATGGTAACCATCAAGATCGACGGGGTCGTGTGAAGAACATGTGTGGAAATGAAATTTCTGCACGTTTAGACGTTGGTTTTATAGCTTGGAAAAGTTTTTACGAAGTACTGGAGTTTTTCTTGTTTTTGATCAACCTTATCGATAGAAATCGAATTATTCTTTGTGATAGGTATTCTCATTCGAAAAGTAGGATTCTTACTTGAAAAGGCCACAAGACACGAAATCGGTTGGGTGAAATCTTTTTCATGACCACCATACTCGACTGCGTCGCGACAGCGGAAAGTAAATATTGACCATCTATCGACGTTATCTTAAAGTAACGGAGTTCCGTCCTGTCAAGTTTCCTGCGCAGTTGACGCCAGCAGTAGATATCAGGTAACCACTTGCAACTGGCGGTGGGGAGAGAGCAAAATCAGCTATCAGGATTCAACCAGATATCGACTCAAAGACTTTTCTGCAATTTATTCAGCATCGTTTTCATCGAGACTACCACATGCAGTCACGTATCCATGAGAACGACCGCTTGTTCAAAGTCTTATCGGTATATCTGTCACACAACTTGATGATGAAAAGCATACTTCAGTGATCAGTATTTGATCACTCTGCCATTCGCAATAGATTTTCTTCCGTTCAAGTTGGTCTTGTGTAAATTCACATGACTCTAAAACTTGTCAGCTTTTCAATACCATCATTCGAAAATTGCAGTAACAAATTTTCTTGTCTTTCGATTATGACCCTGCGCAAAAGCGATCACCATTAACATTGAGCCAAAAAATGATGAAACTTGAAGCAAACTTTGAACGACTAAAAAAAGCTTGAGCCAAGCTCTTCCAGAATCAGAGCTCAGTTTTTAGACTTTCCAAGACACTATAACCAATTGTTTTGTGTTCATTCGAGTACAAGAGATGTAAACATACTACTGGAATTGTTGCGATTAATTCTTCGGTGGTAAGCAACATTTCGATGCTAAGAAGATCGGAGTTTAGCTTTCTGACTCTGGAACAAATAGCACGACAGGATTGTAACAGCCATTTTGCGTACGGGTGACGCCGGATTCTCACAATGCTCCTCAGCGAGCGTATCATTGTTCGAATGAACAGGGAAATTCCATTACCAGGTGGCAACTGTATGCCGGATCCAACAAGCCGGTGATGGTGGATTCTGTTTAGTCTCGGTCGACGGAGCCAGCTCGCTTTGGCTTGCAAGCTTTCTCGCCTGAAACCGCGCGCCGTCAAGTGTTTCGGCCGATGAATGGGATGAATGGCACTCCGCTACCGACGGCTGCAACCCCTCGACTACTTCGAATGAGATGACGAGGACTTGGGTACCGATGAGAAAGGACTTCGTACCCATCACGTTCATTTAACCATCACAAAACTTGAACATGCATTGGAAATCGAAGTAGATGCGGAACGTAACGCCACTTATTCTGATGACTTGGAGAAGGCGAGAATTTTAATGACTTTAAATCGATTCTTAGCCGTTTACAGTACCATTCGTAGTTTGGAATCGATAAAGGATGAGAAACTCCAAGATGAATGACAGTTGAAATAACATGAAAAACCACATATATTATGCTGGGATGATCTACAGCACAAGTAAAAATTCCGGCCACTTATTCTGATGACTTCAACAAGGTGGAAATTTCAATTACTTTTAAGACATTCACGGTTGAGTGCATAGTGCCATTACTTTCAGACTTGATGAGGGGCGAAAAATTCCAAGGTGTACGAATGTTGAAAATTTCAATACTGTGGAAACTAAATAAAGCATGTTAGAACGGACTTCAGGACTTCACTCGAGTATTAGGCTTTATATATCGATGACCTGAAGAAGGTGACTGGTTTAATGACTTCAGGATAGATAATAGTATATGTAATATAGTATAGATAGTTTTGGATAGGATCAAGAGAAAGAAAGTCCTAGATGAAAGAATGTCAATTAAAGTTGCAACATTATGGAAAATATACTTGAGAAAAGACGGTTGTAATTTTTCGAGCTTTCGTAGCCATTATTGAGATCATTAACTGAATTCCGAAAACTTTTTCCAACCTAGACAGGTCTGATAGAGCTGATTTGATATTTCATGAAGACGAGTCGAATATGATATGACTAAATTTGAGCTTTTGATTGGCGAGGTTGAAAAATATCTGTTTATAACTAACTGATTAACGTAAAATTCTCGACGGGTTGTATGAAATAACTAAGTCTGGCCAAACTCTAAGTGAGTTGCGAAGAAGAAAACGAAGAAGAAGAACACCGGTATCGAATACCTTTTTTTTTTTTGTAAGGTATAATTGAGTGTTTGCTGGAAACTGCGGGAAGTTGGTAAGATGAAGATTGCTTCAATGCGGCCGCAATTAATAAGTTTGAAATAGGAGTGCAGAGTTTGCGGAGTAAGAGAAATAATTGATAGACGTCCACTGCAAAATGGCCAAATGAGATAAAAAAAAAAATGAAAAAGAAAAAACTCACCCACTTCTTTACCCATAATATTTACCGAAAAATTGATGAAACGAAGTTTGAGCAAGGTACGTATTAATAGCCTCGTCACACCGTTAGCCGACCCAAGTTACGAAATAGCCTCAAGTTTTCACCAACGGCAGTTGGCTAACTCAAATTGGCTACTCTTAGCCGAGAATCCCGGTAGTTTCTGCTAATAATCGCTGCTCATCCACTTCTCCCAGTTCCTCTTTCATCCGGTATTCGTTACCACCGCCGCGCCGCCTACACTCGAGGTCCAGTAAATTTCTAACAGAGTAAAAGTTCTTGATCTATGGACTCAACGTAAATACACAACAGACCTCGGCATTCTCAGTCTGCGGTGATGGTTTTACTCCTCCCTGGAATTAGTACCAATAACGAAAATACACGCGGCGAAGCTCCCGGATCGAGTTGGTCGAGCTATTAAATTGCTTGGAAATACCGGTTGAAATTTTTCGAAATCTTGACTCAATTTGGAACTCGTCCAAACGAATTCATACCGATTCGTTGCAAAGACTAAAGAGAATAAAAGTTTTACTTTTTATTAACAGCAATTGACTGAACGCTTCGAATATAATCGCGTCAAAGTTGTATTTCAGTATCTCCAAGAATTCACTTTCTCATTTTTTTTAATCAAGCACTGGGTCAAAGTGAGTTTCGTAATTGGATCAACCGCTAAACTAATTCTGTACATATTTTGACTGACTTTTTATGCGACGCTTTTGTATCGTGGAATGAAATCTTCAGACAGCTTAAGAATACTCTGGTTACTCAGAACTCGGTAATGTCTTTGAATTTGTGAATTACCGAAAAAAAGAGCTGAACTTCACGTGAAAAGCTCTGTTTGAATTAACGAGCTTAATCGGATTTGAGAAGTTAAGATGATGAACAATGCCACACCAATATTACAGTACCAATTTGCTGAAAACAGTTGAAAATCTGTTTTTGTAACCCAAATTTTTATTTCTTTCGCGTTAACCGCAGAAATTTCTTCCACTGTGAATAAATAGGATTTATCGCGGAATTCAAGACACGTGTTATATAGTCGCGGACTAACTTTATCTTTGGAAACTAAGCAGCAATTTCTGCAAGTCGCCAAAACACGGTCCGTTGCGCAAGCTCGTTTTAAACCTAGCCAAGGTAAATTTTCAAGCTCCATAAAAGCCACATCTTCGGTCGAGCGCAACAGGTTCTTAAGACGTTGGTACAATAATTCAAAAGCTCATTAAACTATAAGCTATTTTCAAAGCGCTGAATTATAATGCAAACAAACTGAAACCGAACTCATGCTGTATGAAAGAAATATTTAATTAACCTCTAAAATCAAACTATGGTTTATTATTATTCTTCTGGATTGTTAACATCTATTAACCTATAACCATCATGATCCCTTTAGTGGGTGGCTTACAAATTTATTCAGAATACTTCCGATGACTTCAGGTACTTTCGAGTGACTTCCTTCTACCTCAAATTATTTCGTGAGAGTTTGAGTGACTTCGTGAGTCAAAAAACTGTGATGACTTGAAATATCTCGACTCAAGTCCATTTAGTCTGCTGGTGCATTTGCATGAAACATAAAAATAATCAGTGAACTAAAGGTTTTCGAGGATAGGTGATTTTTTTTGGGGGGGGGATAACACATTTAACAAAGTAAACATCAGAAATACTTGATCACAGATTTCATGTATAATAGGGGGGGGGGGGGGGGGGGGAATGTTACGCAAAATTTTGAAATTTTAAACTTGCTATCTATCATGTTAGATTTTCTTTTTATATCAACAACTTTTATACTTTAATCCAATAAGTTTTTTCTAAAAAATAAATAGTGTTTTTTACACATCGATTGTTTGTTAACAAATTATTATTAAGGGTTAAAGAAACTTGAGTCCAGAACTGAGATGAGTTTTAATGATTCAACGTATGTTCAATGGCACGCGGATGACTCAAAGGTAATGAAGGTCTCAAATATTGATTTCAAATGACCTAACGTACAGTGAGTCTTTGAATAGAAAACATTCCACTGGAAGCTAATTTACGAATTCAAAAGACATTGGGTGATTTTCATGATTTCAAGAAAGTACTGCATGTGACCTCAAATGGAATTAAGTGTATTGATATAAGAACTCACTTGGCATGCGGATAACTTTATGAAGATAAAAGACTTGAATATTGACTTCAAATGACTGTACCAGTGAGTCGATAAATTGAATCATTTTTGAGTGATGCCATTTGACTTGATAAAATGGTTTAAAATAATTTGAAGTGTCTCAAACTGATTTCATAGGACTACATTCAAAAGACTCGGGTCAAGTTCAAATGATTTCAAGCTACTTCGAGAGTGAATTCATGTAAATTCACACAGTCTCAAGTGATTCCATTCTCAAGCGTAAACCCAACTTCAAGAGAACTAACAACTGCATAAAAACTTACTCCATAATCTAAGTTCAACTTCAATTCTCTCAACAAAGAATCTTCAGATTATTTCGACAAAAACTTGTAGGTATAAAGCTCAGAATAGAAGCAGCTTCACATGATAATTGATGGCTATCGGTAAACTCAAATCAAATTCACAAGTTTCTAGCCGTGAGCAATAATGTTTCGCGGACAAAGGACGTTGCTGTACCTACGGCGCTTTCATTGTAATTCAAGGTCCGGATGCTGATCCAGTTGAACCCGAAGCACCCGGAAACTGTTCGAACGAAAGAAACCCCGTCGGACCGTTTCGACGGTCAAACTCAACTGGACCAAATGATTTTTTCTGTCAGGGCCGTAACGACGATCAGGGAAAGAAATCGAATCTGACATGCTTTGTATTTCTCGAGTATTCTTATTATTTGTTTGTCCAATTGTATTTTAGTGTAGAAGCTCTGGTTTCGGTATTCATATCGATTCTGGAACAAAAACTCTCTATTCCTGCAGGGTGATGCTATTTTCGGAATCACGCGTGTGCTATTTTTACAATGAAAACAGTTTCGTCAATTTTATCGATCGTAAAAACGAAAGATAATTTGATTATGATGTAGTTTAAAACAATTCAAAATTAGAATCCAAAGCTCGGCCTCTTTGTGATTGTTAGTTCAATACATTATCCATAATGCAGTTTTTGTCGAGTAGAGTTCAGTATAACAAGAGACGGGAACGATGATATTGAATTTCAACACGTCACAGTGGTTGCAGTGGCCCCACAGACAGAGATCTCCTTTGTCCTGAATAATTTAACCATTATTCAAACGCCTCGTGATTATACCGAAACAGGGTAATAACATGGCTTTCTATTTTCATTGCCGGCAACAGAGTAACGCGATGATGGTATGATTAATCATCAACATTGTGTTTCAACGCAGGTACATCACCGTATAAATTCATCGAATTATCAATAACGAGAATTCCAAAATACATTGGATAAAAATTTATGATAATTGCACCCTCAACATCTTTGTCTAAAAATGTGAAATTTGTTACCCCTGTGATTTGGGCCATTAAAAAGACGTATTGCTGGTAAAATGGAGTGCTTACATAAAGTGGAAGATGAATTGAGTGAATCGATATCAGAGGAAGGTAGCTGTAATTGCCGACTAAACTGATAAGAGGAGAGAACGTTCGTTTGATAATAGGATGAAAAGTGAGCAGCTCTCAACTGCTTTACCTTTTAATTAAAGCAGTTAATAACCATCACTGACATCGATTCTTTCCGACGAACAAGATTCGATTCCTGCGGGTATAAACTCACATATTTTCAGCACCAAGGTCTGGAATTATGATTCGCGAAGTTACGATGAATACCAATTGAAACTATCAGTGACTGATTATTCTTATTTAATTGTAATTTGGGAAATGGTAAGTATTGCAGAACATATTGCAAGAATATCACATAAACGTTGTTGCACCATGCTTGGGATTTTTTAGATACAATGAAGCAACATCATAGATGAAGGCTATAGGGGATGAACATGGGTGGGATATGTCTGCGCGGATTGTGTTTTTTTTTTTTTGTAGTTGCTATCGACAAGATATTACGATTCGCCAACCTTCAGCCCGTAAAAATTTACTCTCAGAGAGTGAGAAGTTATTCTGGAAAAATCGAAATAAATTCATATTTTGATATGTTAGAGATATCACTATAGTGCATTGGTAAGAAAATTGCCAACTCGGAAAAAAATTTATACCCTCAAAAAGGAAAGGGTTTTATTTTTCATTTTCTTTTATCAACTGACAATTTTGGTACAATCACCAAAATTTTCGCACACGTGCCTCACACTACTTGACATAATATGTGATATTTACAGAATTCTTTTCTGGGTGTGTCATAGCTAAGAATACTAAAATATTTAAAAATATTTTTTGTAGCAATTCCTGCCTTTTTTATCCCTCTATATGTATATTATATATTTATTAACAAACATATACATATCCAGGCAACTATTGATCACTTTTAGTTAATTTCACGTGTGATTCCGTGTATTAAAAATACGTGCTGGGGTATTCATTATCTTAATCTTAATGACCCAAAACGACGCTAGATTATTGCAACGTTACGCATAATCAATGATTGTCAGAACTTGTTATGTGTTATAATATGTGATGGTAAATAGAGTTCTACACATGTACCAAAATTTTCGTAATTTTACAGTGAACGTAACCTCGATCAGAAATGTTTTTTTACACATCTTGTCTGTTTTAACTGTGACGCACTCGAAAAAAAATTCTCAGAAAATTATATATCACGTCGATTAGTGTAAACTGTTGTTATCGTTGTTGAATGGGGGTGACCGTACGCGCAGTTCTGCTAGACCATTGTGCCCGGGCCCGTTAGAGCACCCTAGAGTGTAGAAAATGACGTGCCAACTAGCTTCGCAAACTGAAGCAGCCTCTCCACCACTATTTCCTCGATTTTCTCCCCGCCGGTGTAGGTGACCGAAGAGCTTGCTTTCGTGGGCCCTTGAGTCCACCACACTGCGCGATCAGGTCGAAGGGAGCCTCCAACTTCTTCCTACATCTAAGGCACTAGGACTCGGTACTGAGTCCCAGGTGCATGAGGTGCGTACCCGTATACTAGTGCCCGGTAATGAGACCCATCACGTCTGTCAGTTTGGTCCTGTCTAGGTTACTAAGCGTGGGTCTTATGTGAGCCATGCTCGCAGCTCTGTTTAAGAGTTTCACAAAGTGGACCTCCGTCCGGTTCCAGGATAGGTACCTCACTTACCCTGGAGATATACTAGTGAGGCAGCCTTCGTCGCTTGTCCAACTTGAGGCGCCCTCCGTGGCTAGGTTGTGTGCCAGCTCGCTGCCCTAAATACTAATGTGTCCCAGCACCCATATAAGGCTCACGCGATTGTCCTGTACCAACCGTATTAGTACAGTGACGCAGTCCCATGCCACCAATGACCCTATGATGTAAGCCATATGTGCTTCCTTTTCTAGCTATTACTCAGGATCTACCTGGTACAAGCTAGTAAGGCATACACTTTGGCTTATAACACTGAAGCCGTGGGTCCCAGGGCGAGCGAAATTCTCGCCAGATGCCAGATGCCGGCCCCAGTGCCCGTTTCTGTTTTAGACCTGTCTCCATACCACTCGAGTCCCTATGGTGAGAGCAGTTCATCTGGATCGCTCACGCAGGTCTCTCTGTGGGATTCGATTATCCTGAAAGTGTGGCTAAATTGGTATTTGTTGGGACAGTGGTTTCCGCTCATGGCCAAGATAGACTATGGTGCCCTTGCCCGATGTAGTAGTACGAATACCTGAAGCTGCTTTGCAGTGTTGCAAGTTAATGGGCAAAGACTTGATCCTCCTCGCGGTCATTGGACCGTGGAACGTCAACTTAGCCGTCATGGGGGATGGGAGTATCCTGTTACCAAGTCTCCCGTCCCCCTTATTCACATGATCCGCAGCTATCTGGTACTCTTCTGGCTGCACCATCGGCACGTGGTTCGCACTTGACAGTGTTCTTTGGGACCTGCCTATAAGATCTTTCACCTGGCTTTACTAAGCTCATGGGTCCTTGGGGGAAAACCCCTGGGCCTAATGGCATAGCCTCTCCTTCTAGTAAAACCCCTCGTGCCCCGGACCCTGAGTCTGAACCCGAGGGGACTACGTCTTCCACCAGGTTAGTCACGCAGAGGGGCTCCGTTGCCCTTGCTTGTTGCCCTTTCCCGTAACGCTACCTAGAATGTCCCTTCGCCTCGAGAACATCCCTGGATTTGGCGTCCACGCCTAGCACCAGATGAACGGATGTGTGTCCATCCTTCCTGTCCCACACCTTCGCAAGGTGGGTCTGGAGATCAGCGTTTTGGCGTTTCAGCATCCTCATGATGATCCCCGTTTCCATGGGTAGACCAGGAATGAGGATCACAATCCTCGTAAGCCTGGGCAGTTACTCTCTTTCCAAAATTTTTACGGTGCCAAGGCTGGGGCCGTCCAGCGCAGTCAGTTCAGCGCCTCCTCATCGGAGCACGAGACCCACAGGATGTCCTCGCCGCACCGGAATTGGTCAAAGCGAGGAATCTCCTCCCCCTCCGGGATAGAGTCCATCATCTCCCCCAGGGCCCATACCACCAGGTCGCCCTGCTCGGAACTGAAAGTAGTCCGCAGGTAACCAGCGGGGGTGATAACAACCCTCTGGCCTCCCTTGACCGCCCTGCCGTAGCTCCTGGGCCTGAGTGCTTCCCAGCCCCTTTTTGGGGCCAAGTGACTTTCCGAGGGCGTCCTGTCGGAGGGCCTGGATCTTTTCAGACCCGTTTCCTCCGCTGGTGCCTGGCTACTTGTTTGTCGCACTGCAGCGACGAGTTGCCCAGCAACTGGGCCCCCCTTCACGGAGTGCGCGGGTGTGAAAGGAGGTTCCGCCGCATAATTCATCTCGGAGGAGTTTCTGGAGGCCGACTTGGCTTTTCTAGTCCTCCTTCTCGACGCCCCACTACGGCGGGCCCTACGTCGTGTTGCTGTCGGAGGGGTATCAGTCCTGGCTCAGAGCGGGGCAGTCTTGCCCTTGGTTGACGCGGTTGCCAAGACTGTCAGTCTACGCTGCGTCAAGCAGACTAACGTCTCTTCATCCACCTGCAGCCCTTCGATCTCGATTTCTGGCATTGTCACCGTCGAGATGATCTCCATTGAGGCTACTTCGTTCTACTTTTTTCATAAATCCACCAATAAGTCTTCCGGTCTCAAATCCATAAGAGTCCTACGAATATGCAGGAAGCGACTGTCCACCCCCCCAGAACCTGCCATGTGGGGGTGAGGTTAAGTACAATAGAGTAGTGTCCGGTACCCCAAGGGCATCCTTTGTGACCCTGTACTCCAGTGCCATCCAGCCCTCGGTACGATAGCAACCACCTTGACTTGGGGAGTTGGTTCATGACTGGAGCCTTAGTTTCCCTGGGCCAGTTTTTATGCCAGCTGGGTCTCGTATAGCCCCAACTAATCAGGGCGCCACCCGCTTCCGTCCCAAGGACTGATTGCCAACAGGCATCCCAGTCCCAAGTCCGAGTGCACCGGGCCTTCCTTGGCCGTTTTCCCACTGCCATCTGAATTAACGCTCGGTTCGCGTTCAACCTGTACTCCTCACCCAGTACGACGCTTGGGGTCCGAGAAAATAGTGTGAGACACGTGTACGAAAAATTTGCAAGTTGATAGAATAAAATTAAAACTAACATCTGATCTTCTTTGAGGTTATAAATTTTTTTTGAGTTGGAAATTTGTTACAACATATCTAAATTTCAGCGATAGAGTTATTCAAAGGACATGAATTTTTTTGGAATTACCGAAAATAAATTCTCACCCCTAAGGGTAAATTTTTAAGGGTTGACACTTGGCAAATCCTAGTTTTTTATCGATAGCAACAATTAAAAAAAAAATACAATCCGTGCAGGGGTATCCCACCCATGCTCATCCCCTTATAGCCTTTCATGAAATTTATTTCAGCAGAACTTGAAATATTACAGAAATATTGAACCATCGTAACTTTGCAATATTCCAAATATTTTCGATGCATTGCAAAAATGTTTAAAAAGTATCGTAACAGCGTAACTCTACGAGGTTTAAATATTTCATGTATATTACGCATAACGTTACTGTAATGTTTCAATGAAAAATCTAAAGATCGATGCAATTTTATACATTGTTTTCAGCGCACGCATGGAACCTCAATATTGCTCCCATGTTACAGCATCTGAAATTGCCATACAGAAATATCCTGTCAATGTTTCAGCGGCATTGTGTGGTGGGTGGGAAAATGGCAATCCAGAGATCCCTAGACTATTGTACGTTACGTTACAACCACATAAACAATGGCTGCCTAGCTTGTGTATTTGATGGGAACTAATATTCCGCCGTTAGCTATAATACGAGCCCGTGTATAAGCCTGCCACATGAGATATCCCGTTACGTCATTATTAATAACGCAGTGTTCCAAATAACTTGGGCAGCTCTTGCCGCTATTTCCGCCGACCGATCAAACCCGACCATTATCGGTTAAACGGTATAACGGTTGTCATAACCAGAAGAATAGTGATTGGTATTTGTTACACTTCACAAGTTTCCTGATCCAAAACTTTTCCGCCCCCCCCCTGCCCCTCCTTGCGTCGTTGTAAAAATGTTCCGTGCTGCGAAATTTCGAGATTCTCCTTTCAGGACTGAATTTAAATATGAATTCATTCGATGAGAAGTCGCAAAGTCGAAAACAACCAGAACTGACTGACAAAGGCGTAATAAAGTAATTTCAAGTGACATAAAATGGTGAAATATTTGAATGGTTCGTAAACAAAATTGAAAGAAGAAAGTTCCTAACAATAAAAATTTGAGCAAATCGTTAAGGCGATTATCACCAAAGATGAGGCTGCTTCACCTTCAGGGCAATGACTTTCTCTAAAGTGTCATAATAAAAATGGCAGAGACGTTTAGCGGATATTTCAAAGCCGGGTCGATAAGTTCGAAGCAAAATTGGCTGAACGAGTGGCAGACGGCTTTTACGACAGGCTCGAAAAAGGCCTGAAAAAGTAGCGAAAGTGAACCTAAGAAGGAGAACCAGACTCAAGGCAGACTTAAACAGCGATTTGTATTCGTATCCCGATCTCTGCCACCTGCACGGAGGGCAGTTTCGCAATCGAGCGACTTCCAAAATTGGACGGTGGGAGTGGAAGTTCAGTGGTGAAAATTCATCCCGATTCGAAATTTAATTACAGTCGTGGTACAATTAAAACCCGCGCAAAATATATTGCGGCGAATACAGAAGAAAATGACGGAAAAACGGTGAACTTGTTCGCGGGTAAATAAGAGTTGCAGGCGGAATAGATTCAACCGCGTTGGACGTCAACGACGATCGAGGAGGAGAAATTGAAAAACAAAAAACAAATCCAGGCGAAGAGGAAAAAGCTTTGCTCCGCTGGGAAACTCCATCGCCTCGCCGCCGCCATGGCAAATATTTAATTCCGATTCACCGGGAAAAAAACAGGATATTGGCAATGCTTTCCCCTTTCCTTGAACCAACTGCATGCTATCCACTCTCCGACTGCTCAGCCGCTGGGAAATCTTATTTTCCAGGTGGAGCTAATTCAATGTGTTTCATCCGCCGCTATTACAAGCAGGCTATGCGACCAAAGCACTCGTAAAATCCCCTGAAATCATTGGGAATTGCTGAAATTCCCCGAAACCTGAAGAAATTTATTGGCATATTATGAAACTGCCGGAAATATATGAAGAAATCTCGTTAAATCTTTTGAAATCCCCCGAAATTCTTTGAAATCTTTTAAATTCTCTTAAATTTCGGGAAAACTTTCGAAATCCCGTGAAATCTATTGGAGGCCTCTGATACGATAAGAAATCTTTGAAGGGGGTCTGAGTAGAGCATCGTGATTGTTTTGGATGACTTAAAGTCGGATGAGGATCTTGTAATAAAATGTAACGACTCATTGCCTCATCAACTATCACACCTATATGTAGGGCGAAGGTCAACGCATTGTGAAACGCAATATCCAAATCCTTAATAGTAGTCACGCGGATCAATTTGTGACCCCAAATATTGTATTCCAATAGGAGTCCGTTTCTGGATTTTGAAAAACATATACTCTGACACTTTTTAAGGTTCAATTTCAGGCTGTTCGTACAGCACCACTCGCTAATCCTGCCATGGTGCTCTGGTGCACTGTCGCCATGAGAAATAATACTTTTACATATCGAAAGATTAATTATGGTAGATCGTTTTGGCAGGAATCCATGCCACCCATTAATAGTTGGTTTCATGAGACGTCACGAAACTTTATCAATCATAGTCTTATCAAATATCCTAACAGCAACATTAAGTTGGGATAAGGGTCTATAATTTTACTCTCACTGTTTCACCTATCACCCGCTTTAAAGATTAGTAACTATCCTGCCTGAAGCGACTTACGCATTGTAATCAAAAATGGTAAAGCTAAAAATGCTGCGCGATGACTGAATACCTAATGACGTTGTTCATCGAGGCTTGGATCGCTGGTTGGATCAAGCGGCTTCAAATCATTAGCAACATCAGTCTTAGTTGCTGCTACTGTACCAAAAATCACATGATTTGACGAGGTAAGGAATTATGACCGACCTTGGCCTGATGAATGACATCGACTAAAGCTGGAGGCAAGTAGGTTAACGTTACACTGACCGTCTTCTACACGTTGATGATGCAGTACGATAGAGGCCGCAAATCCATTATCCTTTTTCTTACTATTAAATGAAGGTCCATACTTCTTAATGTTTGATTCGATAGCACTTCCCGTTGCTTCGATGAATTCACTGTAGTCGCCCTCGGAAAGGGTTTTGACCAGAAATGTGAGCCTTCTAAAATCGTACATTTTAACCCGTTGTAAATCGTGAAAGCCTACGTTTCTTTTTAACGATAGCATTGTGCGACTCTTGATTGTACCAAGAAACGTATGTCCTTGAAAACCAAGTTATTCTTCGATCATGTCGGAGAGGATGAGAAATTGCAACTTATCATCAAATAATGCAAGCATATTGGCGAAATCATGCGAGGATAGCGAATCAATTCAATCGTCCCGAGAGAGTGCGTTGTCGATTGCAGAATAATCACCTACTTTGAAATGATATGTTAATTTCCCGTACTGAGGCTGAGTAAAACCTTGAAGCTACCGAAACTATATGCCATTAGTCTCAACCACTTCCAAAGTAAGTCTCGTGGAGCTGCAAACAACAATTCCAACGACGAGACCATTCTTCATACCATACTACATACTATACCATAATATATAGAATGTAAACTGAAGCATTCGCTGCCGTAGTTCGGAGATAAAATATATTCACATGTTATATCGCATATATTAAAATATCACCATTTTAATTGTTTACATTACGCAAGACGCTAACTGGAACCAGGCAGGATCAAGCTCTTGTGATCGAAACTCGGTACCCATCGATAGACCTGATAGACACGCCGGCCTTGAGTCGCAGTGTGTCCAGGGATCCATCACAGCCAATTTTGTACTTTTGAACGATTCGAGCAGCTAAAGTTTTCACCAATACCATTGCATACTGTCGCCCTAGAGGTGAAAGACAACAAGGAATTAATGCTCGGAATATCGCATTATCTACGCAATGCAAATCTCTGTGACCCACCAACGCAACCTCTTATACCACCGCTGAAAGGTATGAAAGCATAGGGATGTCTGTTGGCCGAGTTTTCTGGTGTAAATCTGTCAGGGTTGAACTTTTCTGGATCCGTCCAATACTTCGGGTCGCGGTGAATTTCGTAGAGTATAACTGCCAGGGTGCAACCCTTTGGGACACTGCAAGTCTCTGCAAAAGATCGATTCCGTGATCATAATCGCTGAGACGGGATGACGTTCGTACTCACCAAATTCAAAGTCAGCCGTTGATTCGCGCAGTATAATGGGGCCAACGGGAAATAGACGGATAGTTTCCTTGATCACTGATTCCAAGTACGTCAGTCTAGATATTTTTTCCATCGTCATATCTTCGTTCCCAACAATTTCGTTTACTTCTGCTCGCACCTTGTCCTGAGGGAAAAAACTAAGTAAACGAGAAGTGTCACCCAGACTTATCTACGAGGGACGGTGACAATGTGAACCTGAACTTCTGGGTGCATTCCCAACATCATGAACAAAAACGAGCAGGAAAGAGCCGTTGGATCCTGTGCCTGAAAATGGATTCATATTTTCGCTTAGTCTGGTGCTTGATTAGAAGGGAACAAAACTTCATGACGAATATTGTCGAATTCTCGACTCGTTAATCAAATTACCGGCATCCAGATGTTTGATATCGCGTCTCTGAGGCGAGTGTCGTCCATTTCCTCTGTTTCATCATTGCGAGCAATCAACTGATCCAGAACGGCTGTTCGCAGTTTGTCTGAACTATCATTATCAATCTTGGGCTCGTGGCGTACGTTCTTCTTTCGGGCCACAAGCTGAAAATCAATCAATGCAATCACGAATTTGCGTGGGTACCTCCTTTCTTTTCGGATTCGCAAAGTAATTGACCCGCACTCACAGTCGCCGCGAATTTCTGCAAAACTCCCATAGCACTGGCGAACTGTCGCCCGGAAGTCGTGCGGGTGTAAAGCCAATCCGGATACAGCCAGACCTTCATCGTCCTCTCGTGAGCTAGCGCAATTGCTCTGCAAAATTCAACTCGATTACAAGATCTGAACCCCTGTGTCTCAACTGACCAGCAGAAAGTTAAAGTGCAACATGCCCAAGATAAAAATTGTTTTAATAGTGAACGCACGTCGCACAACAATTTATGAGGCCTTTGTATCCGCCATGTTGAGCTGTGCCAGGAGTTCCCATGACAGTTTCTGGAATGAAATGATTAGCTGGTTAGGTTGCTCGATTTGACTTGTTGTTTCTCTAACCTTCGTTGGAAATGAGGTGTCCGAATTGTGGATTATTCTAATAGTTATGTGACCGAGTATGAGTAATAAGTTATTCCTATACCGGTATTAACACATTCGAATTCTTCGTACATGAAGTCTGAACCTTTACTGTAGTTCCGAGGGAATTGAATAATTTAGGTCAAGGGATTGGGCGCTCTCTTGCTCTAGCGCATTCCCAACACAAACAAGAGCTTGTTCTTTCTTTAAATATTCGGTGCTCTGTGACGAATAAGTTATTTAGCTTAAAATTATAGAAAGTTCATTAGTTCACCTAAAACCATATCCAAGGTGCAATCGTCCATGTAGTGCATTACGTCGAATTCCCCTTCGCCCACTTTGCCCGCCAGGCACTCGACGCACCGTCGACTTTGCCGATCAAAGCAGTCTATGTATGCATTCAAAGACTTCCCGCTCACCATCGGCATTATGACTTTGCGATGTGCTCTGTGGATGGAACCTAAGAAACCAAACATGTTGAATTTGACTAACACAGCACTCAATACTATTGTAGCAGCATCGCTGCAATATTCCTACATCGCTATTGTAGATATATTGAAGTTTGATTCCTACGCTATAAGAAAATCAGAATACTGTAGCAGTTGAAATATTATGGGCATATTGTAGCAGTATCGGAAACTAAGTTTATAGTAGCCTGTGTTAAACTGTTACTGTGGTAAACTATTAAATTTTGCAAAGTCGGATCGCTGCTATGTTTCTACATGTGACTGAAAAGTGAGAGATAACTAGTGAACATGTTGATCGTAAAACGTACCTGACTCAGTGACGATTCCGGGACCCAAATAAGAAGCCAAGAAACGGTACTCGTATGGTTTGTGAGATGTAATTTTGCTGTTCATGACTACCTAAATAAACCTGTGTGTTAGCTCAGGAGAACGCCTGATATGCTTCTTTTAAAGATCATCAAAAATCGAAATCAAAAACAATCATAGTCGCTCATGACTGGATGGATACGTGAAATGTGATATTTGGCATTTGCAGAGGTTGGTGCAGTACTCACTTCAACATCTCGAGGATTCTTCACGACCACAACAAGTTTCGGTCCCATCCAAACCCGAAATGGATTGTCGTAAGGCCGGGATACTTCAATTATCCGGTTCAGCAATTCTAAAAATAAGTTAAATAAATGTGTGTAATATAAAAATAATACGTGACGATGTGCATCCAAAGTCCGGGTCCGGTCTCCTCCTGTTAACTTGATTCGTACTGAGATGGAGACAGGTTAGTTAAAATAAGACCGCGATCTCAACGTACTATTATAAATAATAAATTGATTATTCGGAACGCAGTTGACCTTAGAAGGTCAAGTTTTAATTTTCCTTTCTCACTTCCATTATGAAACCATTTACGCAATTAAACATGTGGTATGCGTTACGTGCTTATTGAAGGAATCGATTTATGCCTTCATCTATTGTATACGTAAAATATGGCCAGTAAAAATATGTCACCTGATAAAAATAGCACAAAAATGTTGCCCCCATTTTTTCTTCTAGACTATTTTATTTCTATATTCTACCTCTATACTGTGGATAATTTTTAAAACTCGTCATCAGTTCGCATTATGAATCAACCTACATGACAATCATACAATGTTAAAAAAAAGTCAATGTGATCATAAACACGTCTTCGATTGTACTACCATCCCCATTGCAGGCAAACTTCAGCGCGTTTCCAATCAGTGGAAGGGCCGGTGGTCCAGGAATCAGTACAGCACTTTGCAAAAATCTCCACTCCGTGTGACACCATTTCCGAAATCCATCCGCCAAAAACCACGTCGCAATCAGAAGTCCGACAGTGACGGTCGAAATACCTGTAAGAGTAGAAAGCGTTGCTGAAATAGCAAATTCGAAGTAACGTTTTCAAAGTCACTGGATAATAATTTTGGAATTGCGTATCTCCAGCAAATACCAGAACCGAATTAATCTCATTTGTTCTTCGATACCTGCCAAACGTTTCTACACACAAAGTATGAGGAGCAAAGACCGGTAAAGATTGAGCCACGTTGATAAAACTCACCCCATTGCCCTGGCAGCGAGGCTATCAGCTCTGTATTGAACCACATTTGTAAAAGAATTCGTCCCTCTACAATAGACGTAGATTATCTTTTTTTTAACGATCAGCCGTGAGCAGCTGCTACAATCAAACTTCATTCGAACGGCCAGCGCAGTCACATTTCTTGAATATAAAGCAATTACCCTCCCCCCTCCGCCCCTCTGATAAACCCCTCCATTTATCTATTCCTTCACCAATAATCGATGAATGCGAGGTGGGGCAGGACACATACAAGGTCAATTTCAATTGATTCAACGAATGAGACGTCGCGCCGTAGGGACGTTTTCTTCCTCACGTACGCGTACGGTTTGCTTTTGCGTTCCATTTCGACTTTCGTTGACATAATTCGTGAACCGTAAAATCGAAAGTCTCAGATACCCAGTTGGCATTCATTTATGGACAATTTAAATATGGATTGAATGTCATTCTCTTCGACATTACGATTTTCATTGGGTATAATTAATGTACTGACCACATTAAACCGCCTCTCGGAACGTCCACGTGTTTGTAGTAGATCAGAAATATGTTGAAAGTTATTTGTACGGTGAAAGGTGATTACCGTTTCGGAATTGCAATGCTACTGATATTGCATGATGCTGATATTTCGACACTCTTTCAGCTGGCATATATGGCTGATAAATTGCACGACAGTCATCCCAAACCCAAACATTTCTAATTGGCGTCGGTTGAAACTGCCTTCAGTAAATGGGTCGAATGGATCTTAAAAAAGTCCTAGAGGATTATAAAAGCTACGAATTAAAATTACAACCTCTACCGTAGATATTCTGCGAGAATTTTAGTCATTCATTTGTCGCTGCTCTCATGTCATATACATTTGCATATAATATGTCATCATGAAACGGTGATGCAAAGAGAATCGATTCATAATGTGAAGAAATTGTGAACTGTTCCATTAAGCAAAAATTATTCCTTATTCTCATTGACTGTAAAAATAACTGATAATCAGCATGTGTGCACAAATGAGTTAGGATTGATTTATTTTCGAAGTCAATTAGTAGTTCAATCTTTTCAAGTTATTTTTCTGTCATTATGCGTAAGTATCGTAAATTTATTAGGTACTAAGTGGTTTTCGTCACCTGGAAGAAAATTGAATCCCCTCCTAAAAAAGACACGTCTCATTTAATCTCGATTCAATTGACGAAAAATATTTTGCTAATGTTTCGTGAGAATGATACATTTCTCACCAGTTTAAGTAGAAAAACTGTGGGAAAAATTTAAGCATGCATTGTCACACGATTATGTAAAACATATTGGAGAATTTCAAGGTTGACGAAAAGCGTTCGTACGTAAGTGTGATATTCTTTCGGCAGAGGGTTGGAGTTTTGAGAGATTTCAAAGGATGCCACAAATTAAGAAAAGTAAAGAAATGAAAATAACAATTATATGCAAATTGGTGTATAATATACAAAATCAATTCGAAATGATTAAAATAAAACTTTCATTTATATATATCAATCCATTTGATTTACAGAGAGATAAAAATGTATGTGCTATGGCAATGTTACTGACTAATGACAAGACTGTCCATAAGACATTTAGTTGATTGAATCCTCTTTTTTCTAATCAATCGTAGAATATTAAAAATAAATCAAAATAAAGTAGCTTGTCTTAAAAGGACAGACGTTTTCATTTTAAGTAGGGATTTTTCGAAAATTATTATTTCGAATATTATTATTTGTAGTGAACGTAACCGTCAAACTTTTTTCATTATGGAAATATTTTCGTAAAATCTCCCTTTGCACAAAATATGTGCACTTTACCAGATGAATTGAAATTTGCAAAATTTGTATAGGATGATGGTGATGTAATTTTTAATCATATTACTGTCAATCTAGTCAAAAAAGATGTCAAATTATTAGATGGATCAATAGAATGAACTCACCCGAGCTTAGGCTGTGTTGAAGCTTGTGACAACGGAAACATCGATGACGTTATTCTAAACGAATCTTTGAATAAAAACACTTTGAATACGTCAAATTTCCGCCACACGAATTGCAATGAAGAGTTGATTCTATGATTACGCTGATCAGAAATCTCAATAATAATGAGATTTTACGTAATGGCACAACATTAATTATATTGTGAAGATAATTTTTCTTAGTGATGACTCAAGGCAAAGTTGATTTTTTTGCCATCATTTTTTCAATGTTTTGAATTTTTTTTTTTTTTTTTCTTCCAACAGTCGCAATAACAATTTCGCAATACTCGAAGTTTGGGCTATAGAGGAATATGTAATGAAGGTCGTACCAAATTTGAAGTCAATCGATTGAATACAACTCAAGATTTGATGCCAACCAGGTTGAAAAAAGTAGTTTCGAAATAAGCGCGTTTGAAGTTTTGACCTCGGTTTCGACGTTGCTGTCTATAAAAGATTTAACGAACATTTTTCTCACCATTAATTATTGAGGTACTATTGAGGTTCACACTATGCATTGTTTTACTCAAGTGCTCATAACTTTTTAACTGTTGGAAATTCGACATTGGCTCTGGGGCCAAAATATTCTTGAACAGTAAATTTAAAAAAATCGACTTTTCCAAATTTCCAGACCAGAATAATGGCCTTAAAACCTCATGAAATATTTTTGGACGTCTTTGAAATTTGCAAAAATCTTGAAATTTCATAAAAGTTCGTAAAGGTTTCTGAAATCTCAGAAATTCTGCGAAATATTGGAGACGTTTTCAATAGCTTGTGGAGTACCGTAAAATCATTTGATATTTCGTAACATCTTCTGATATCGCTCAATTATCCTGCGAAATTTTTTCAAATACATATAAAATCGTTCGAAATCTCTGAAGTCTAATGAAATTTTTAACGATCTGTAAAATCCTGTAATTCTCGAATCCAATATCACCGAATATTTCGTATTCTAAACCACGAGCCTTCGGAACTTTTGGGGCAATATGCCATTAGCATTGCGATTTAGAAAGCAAACGATACTTCGTAATTACTAAGTAATGTATACTGTCAGCCTGAAATTGATGGACCGACAGCATAGATGAGTCATTACAACTGGCTACCAGAAGGAGTTTCAGAATTGTATATGGGGTGTTCCATGCAAAATCAACCAATTTTAGTAATCATGATTTTCAATTTTTCTAGAAAATTTTTATACACTAGCAGTAGTATGAAAACCCCCCAATTTATTTGTTACTTTTCTTTTCTTTTTTTTTTCCAGTTTGCACTACTCTCGAGTTTCATAGGTTCTTTTTTAATTATTCATACTTTAATAAATGTCCAAAAAGTGTACAGTGATTGTATTACCTATTTTAATCACCATGCAATCAACTTTTTCATTAATTTAATTATTTTTCAATTTTTCAAATGCTCTGGTAATTTTCATCGATTAGAATCTAAATCAGGTTATCTCCTCTCAATATTTCTGAGAATACCTCTAAAAAATTAATTTCACCTTCGGTCTGATATCAACGTGCTTTCAAAGAGTAAAAAATGTTACAAAATTTTTTTTATATTATCGAAACGTCAAACATTGATCACCACGGATCAATAATTTTCAAATTGATTGAATCACTGAAAAAAAAACCCACCATGAAACCGACCATAAAATGAGTGAAATAGTAAATAAGGTTTTTTAAAATTTTTGAAAAAATTGAACATCAAGGATGTTTGAATATTTGGTAACTGGATCGTGATTTGGTACAAAAAAAAAATCAACAATAAATTCATAGCCTCGGATCAGCTACTATTACCTTAAAAAAAAGTCCGAACGCAATTATAAATGATACGAGGGCTGAGATTGGCTGATTTCGCATGGAATGACCGATATACGTAAATAGGACTCGGCATGATGGTGCGTCCCGAGGATTATACGGCTCTGAGTAAATCCAGCACGCTTCGACGCTAACACTAAGATTCAACGCGGTATATAAAGTTCAGACTGTCTTGAAGCGGCATCTGGCAATTCTGCTCGAGGCATCGGGGTTTTATGACCGCTAAGCGGTTGGAATTGACGCGATCTGCAAAAATCACAAGCTACTTACCAATGCAATTCACGCCATGTCCGATGGAGTTAAGATAACAAATGAAAACGCTTGTTTCAATGGCTTATATGAAGAACTGAGTTGAACGGCAAGCCCGTAATTAATTGATTTGAGCTGGCTTTCTTTTCTGGATTCTTCGCTGGGTAATTAGTTCGGAAATCGAGTTAACGAATCTATTATCCGAGAACCGCGTGTCGTCCTTTCTATATTTCTAGAACTTGATTTTAACCATAAATACACTGACAGAAATTTTTATTTCCGGTTACCGCTCATTCCTTAACTATTTTTGTTTTTTACCACAATCCAAAAATATAGTTCTAGGTAGAAAATGAAAATTAGTTTTCTAGCTGTTACCGGAAAGTCTAGTATCCGTTACTATTCTTTCTGATTATGATCATTGTCACTATATTTTCTTGCAACTGTTGCAAAAATTTAATGCTTGCGCAATATTAAAATGATGATAAAGCCTTATTTATTTTTTTTTGCGTTGCAATTACCAAAAAAGAATCGACAATAGCGCAAAAGGGTTACGCGTACCTCGTTTTCTGTTATTCCAACAATATTCAAACAGTTTTTTTAACGATATCTGTTTTACTGAATTTTTCTAGTTACTATAACAAATGAAATTTTTCTCAGTGTACAATCTCCATTCCATCATTATTATTTCAGGCACCAGTACTTAATATTCTTGAATTGTGTATTCATTGCCAAATTTTAATCAAAAATTACATTACGTTACAATAATCAATCGGTGATGTTTTATCAGAGTTCAAAGTCCGGGCAGAGAAATAAGGATTCACCAAAATCAAGCCGGAAAAACAGTTTTTTTGCGATACTTTTCAATACCACGATGATCTCAAAAACGGCCGAATCAAAAATCTGAAACTGATATGACTTAAAAGCCAAGTGAAAAAGTTTCGAAGAAAAAATTGGAAAAAAATTCTGGTAGACAAAAAATTCATACATTTTTTAAAAATAAACACATAAACTGGGTACAACATAATCGTTTACTGATTGTGAGAGAAAGTAACAAGGAGAACATAGTATACCTTTACCGGTAAAATGTTAAAAATCGATTAATTTTCGATAGAACCGGAAGTTAAAATTAAACGGGACGTGGCCATTTCTTATTTTCATCATTTCTTTGTAGAATTCTGTAAGTTTTAGATAATTTTTCAAGCCGTTTCCGAGATCACCGCGGGAGTTTGTCGGACAAATCGATTGGCGGACAGACGATACATTTTTTTCAAAATCAATAAACAAACTTCGAAAAACATGATTGTTCATTTTTGATTGGAAAAATTGATAAAGAAGGAAAAGTATGGATTTGTCGGTTGAACATTGAGAATCGGTTCATTTCCGATAGAACTGGAAGTTGAAATTAAACGGGACATGGTAATTTTTCATGCCCATCATTTCATTGTAAAATCCTGCGAGTTTCAAATTTTTTCATCCAGCCGTCTCCGAGATCTTCGCGAGAGTTTGATTTTCGAGGTGCAAGATGTGTTTTTTTTTTTTTTTTTTTTTTTTTTTTTTGTCACCAAAGGTAACGAAAAGTAAAAAGTTAAGGGTATCGTGGTGGGTGAATAAACTCCAAGTCAGGGTCATTAGGGTCGTGTATTTTATCGATCGAAAACTTTTACCAAATATTTTTCCCCCACGGTGTGAAAAAGTGTGAATGTTTAACTTGCGGTGGCATTAGCCAGTGTTTCAGAGGCGATTTGGCAACTGGTAGAGCTAAAGATCACATCGCGTTGTGCGTTGTACTTAATTTTCTCCGAGGCTTAATGGCTTCTAATGATTAAGTAGGAAGCCACGTGACCAATTCCCCGTTCACGCCAGCCCTTTAAGATTACAAGATACACCGACTTGCTATCCAGTAATCAGCATGCGATGCTCTCCCTTGCATGTACACACGTAATTTCACACACACACACACGCACAGAAAAGCGGGGAATGAGAAACGACGAAGGGGTGAAGCACTAGCCTCGGCTATTAGCCCTCTTTATAGCTTCAGGCCTTTGTTTTTCTGCCCGTTGTTCCTTTACCCTGCAGATGTAATAGTACGCTTTTCAGCAACATCTCGTTAGCCAGCGATAATTATCGAAATGTCGGTATTCGTGTGCTGCGCTTGTGTGTTCAGCGCGTGGATTTAGTTACGCAAGCCCAGCAAAGCTCGCGCCACTGCACGTGTCCGGAACTTTCAACCCCCTAATAAATTCAGGTATAATTATTACAACCGCTACTTCGGAACGCGATACGATGTATTCATGCTCAGAGCCGTTTGGTCCACGCTCAGGCTTTCAGCAATATGTTGTAAAGATCTCTGAACCACATCTCGAAGTCGATCTGCCATAAAATCCAACTCTAATCACATGTCCAGATCACGTTGACAAACCTTCGATACTTCGCATGGTCGTCATAGTGTTACGTGAAAATGAGACGCACTTCCACCTGTGGAGCTTGCAAGGTTGAGTACCTATCTTAAGAAGTCGACGTCAAGCCTGCGCTGAGCTTTAGGAAGAGCTTTGCTCAGTCTGCTATACCGAAACCTGGGGTTACATTTTATCGCAACGATCTCTCGCAGGCTGCAAGCGGACAACTACCGTGACGCTCCTTATCGGAGAAAGTTATCTTCAGCCTCTATTCATTATACCGTCTTTGAATCCGAAAGTAAGCTACAGACCCTCTTACCGTTCGCTTTGGCTCACGAGATGTTTCAAAGCGAAGGCTTCAAACTAACAGTCTGAAGTCAAGACTGCGAAGAAGATTTTTCGGAAAGCTTATAACTGTAATAGTGGAAAAGTGCTGTAGTTGCCAGTTGACTTCAGATGCTGACATAAGCGTCTTCGTTCCATCGGTGATTGACAGAAGAAATTCTGTTTTGCGCAATCTTGAATCAGAATTAGTCGTCGCCAAACCGTGCCAGCAAAATAACTATTCCGTAAAATCAGAAACATCAAAATATCTACAAATAGTGAAAAGTCACTTCAGGAGTCTTCAGAGATCGACTGAACTTTCAAGCTAAAGCGATTGAATAGAAGCAAAGAGGTGATTGTTCGCGACAAATGACACAGTTTGGAAACGGATCAAACATTTTTCTGATTACTTTGATCACTAGACCGATCGAGATACGTTTGTTCTTACAAAAAATCGTCTTGGGTGAAGGACTCGTAAATCGTTTGGTACCGTAACTATGGAGTAATATAAGTCACTAGGTACCAACCGAAACGGTCAGTGCTGCAGACCTTTTGCCAGACGATCGACCAACGGGAGTTGTTTTTGACGGTCGGCAAGCCACGTACATGGCATAAATACCCTGACCTTAACATTTCTGTCCCGATATTGGCTCCCAGTGGTGTTTCTGCACAAGCTGCCCACTCAAGGTGTATTGCAAACTGGATTGGACTCGAAGGAGTAAGGCAGCCTGGCCACGAGATTTGTTCGATGTTATTGGATTCGGAGAATTTTTCAATTTTGGTATACACGGAAATCGATTTTTGAAGTAATTATGTGATTTTTAGAACATTGAACCCTAATTCTCGGGTTTCTCAAAACGTTGGCACTCTGCATTTCTGATTCTGCTCGTAATGATTACTTCTCACGATGAATGATGAAACGAATCTACTTGAATTCTGGCATTCATATTTTCAAAAAGTGTAAAATAAACGAAATGGCACGAAGGATACGTGATTTAGGCCTGCAATGCCTATCCTAATTCGAAAAATCAAACATTTCAAATGGCGATGAGAAACTTAATGATAGCAATATGGTGAATTTAAAAATCGTTGGATATAACTGACATGAGCTCAAGCTTCGTATCAAAAATCCTATTCGTACTTTGTTCTATTCCAGGATAAAGGAGAACCATACCAAATTTTAAACCACTCTGGTATATCATCGTAAGACAAGTTCCCCGTCTGCGTATGCAAAAAGTACTTTGTACTTTACAACTGCAGTATTATTAAGCATTTGTGATTGACATTTAGGGGTCAAAGTACTGTAACATGAATAATGCAAGTCCTAAAGAACCTGAACTCAACACACCAGTGTCAATGATCTGAAATTTTGAAAGTGGAGCACGACATACGTGGCATGATACATCTTAAAAAATATTTATAATCCCGCGATGCTACGCTGTTGAAATATTTTCGCAACATGATAATCTAACGTCTAATCTAAGGTCTAACCTTGTGAATGTATGTTTAAATCTTCAAAAAATAAATTATAAAAAACATATTTTATCTTATAGAATGTGAGAATTGTAAAGATTCCTGATATTTTTGTTGTATAAATTTATAGCAATAGCCGAAAAACATATTATTTGTTCATTCATTCATCCACTCAATCATTAGCTTCGTACATTACACAAATTATCGGTCGAAAGGTGCATAAAGTAAAATTGTAAATGTAAATCGTCTCTCTTTCTTCAAAAATTGTATTAATAAATCGTATTTCTTAATTTAATCCACGTAAATTGTCTCTCCTCAATTTGAATCGTTAGATACTCTCTGACAATAAATTTTATATGTTTCGACAAAGTTTTGTCGTTATAAATGTGCGAATGGTTTCACTAATAATCACTCATCTTTTTGTTACCAGTACCGTAAATCAGTCGATATTATTAATGGTGAGACGTCTCTTGAAATCGTAAATTAATGTTATTTCCTTTTCGAAGATACATCAACGGGTTTAACATAGAATTTCATACTAATTTAGTGATCATTAAACCTATGTCTTCGTTTAAATATTTTTTGTGAGAAAAGTATTATGGAATTATTATCAAACTTAAAATTGTTCACAATATAGACGACATTTACAACAAGCAAAATTCGGCAAATTGTGCTCTTATAATAGTTTAGCAGTGAGAGAGCCCGTCTCCTAGAAAAAAGGTGAACAATTACAAAAACGGAGACCACGTGACGGACACGTAGAGTCAATTTCATTTCTAATATTTGTGTTGATTTGAGGCGCGGATATTTGAATCGTTACACGCACCCTGTAAGACGGATCGCTATTATCTCGCTGGCTTAGTGAAAGCTACGTTTGTCGCCTCTGTCCTCCACCTTTCTTTTTCTTTTTTCAATCCCTACTTACCTTCAACCAAACGTGTCCCTTGTAACGGACTCGCCATTATGCCTAACCTAAAGCCGGGCATTCAGCCACTGACAAGCTTATTAGTATGCGAGCTGCCTTAGGTGCAGACTTGAAAGCACGACGTGTCACATTCACCGGGAACCTACTGCTCCACCGAGACACATTTCTCCAACAACCAGGCCGCCACCATATTTCCCAACCGGTATGATGGCCCACAATTTGTTGCTAATTTCCCTAACTCGCTTTATAGTTTAGCCGTTCAGCCGTTCATCCGCCCTTCGGATCGGCTTGTGGTAAAATCCTTATTCCGTTTTACAGCTGTTCGCAAGCTTGCGTCTTTAAAGCTCACCGAATTCTCAACTCACTTCTCTATTTTTCAACACTCTGCATAGTTTTGCATGGATATAATATTTTTTCACAATAATTTATTCAAAATCCTCGATAAATTATGCGCGTATGAAACAGAAGGCGACGCTTCGCCGCTTGTGTAAAGCGAAATGCACGACGTTCTTGACTATGACGTTGAATATCTCGATCGGCGCAAACTTTACCTAAAGTCCCCCAGTTTCCCTTGGACAACGGGCTAAAATCCTGTCTAATAATCACTCACGATTCTGCCACCAGAACCGTAAGCTATATTTTTGTTTTTCCTTCACCGGATTTTGTAAAATTCGGTCACACTCATTATCGACACTCTCTATAGTGATTTTGAACAAACAGTGTCTGATAATTGCAAAAACACCGCGATGTGAAATGAAAGAGTTTTCATTCATGGAAAACACACGCTGATCTCGCGGAGACGTTAAAACTGTATTTTTACTTGGTAAGTCGAATCGTTAAACGAGATCCTCTTGAATCCGCGACTTTATACATGGGTACTTTGAAGCTCCGCTGTGACGTGAAGAATACTTCAAGTTTCAGTGATAAATCTTAGAACTATCGCTCTGGAATTTCCCAAGCTGGTGAATAATTGTCTCTGCGTTGTGCCGTCTTCGGTATTCCAAGAATCAAAACATCAAAGATTGAAAGAAAACGGAAGGAAGAAAAAAAAAAAAAAAAATCGAAGAGGAGTAGGTACTTTGAAAGACGGGCGAAACATACTCGGTGATTTTCAAAGTCTTATGGCGGCACGCAATGCGGAGAGAAGAAAAAATATGTACACATTGAAGAACGTCGCGCCGTACGGCGTCCTTTGCTTACGCACCTCAGTAAGCATTGCCTTTGCCTCTATTTTTCCCCATTGAAAAAAACCTTTGAACAATTAGGTGCGCTCGCACCTACGTCGCTGTGTGGGGTATGCACATGAATGATAAAAAAAAAGAAGGAAGAAAAAGGAGCAACGGAAAAAAAGGAAATTGAATTTCAACACGAGACCCAGGCGCGGTAGTTTCTGAACTTTAAACCAAGAAGCTTCTGCAATGATTTCCTGCACGTTCTTGGTTACTCCGATAAACCAGTCGTTACAATTTTAAGGGCTTTCGTCGCAGGCGGTTGACATGGACTTGGATCTTGCAGGATCCTCCGTTTCTCGGGTCTCCTCCCAGAGGGCGATATTTCACTCCTGCACTCAGACCAAACTCACCGAGGGGTGTTTTAACCCTCTGGTCCCTCGACGCGTGTACCAAGTATGGTCGTTCCGAACACCAAAGGATGTTTAGAGGCCATCTTCGCCCGCCCACTCTTCTCCTGTCGATTCACAGTTCCAGATTCTCAACCCTTTCTGCATTTCTTCTCATAGCGTTCGATATTCCAGAAACATTGCAGCAAACGTTGCTCTACGAGGATTGATATACTCCAGAAGCATTTCGTCATGTTGCAGCTATATTGCAACAATGTGAATTTGCAAGGATTAACATGTTTCGGAAACGTTACGGCAACGTAACTTCGTAACCTCTGAAATAGATATTTCGAAAATATTGTGGAATTTTTAGCTATTTTGCAACATTGCACAGCAAGAATTTCGTGTCGATATTATAGTCGCCAATTAGTCTGCAATGTTTCTGCTAGAATTGCAATATAGAATTATCATTATAACGATGTTTTTGCAGTATTGCAGCGTTTCGAAATAAATACGTGAAAGTTTTTTCCCCGAATAAATGCAATCGATAGTTTTTTCTAAATTTTTCGAACATTTCCCGATGAACTCGGAACAATTCTGTATATTTGGGATATTTTATTATGGGACAGAGAATGTGAAAACACAAGTTCGTGAAAACCAAATACTGTTCAAAGCGCAGTACAAAAACTACAGAATGATTGGAGAAAATTTTATTTTTCGAAAACAAGGCTTTATTTTAGCGTTACTTCTACTTCCAATGGTATATTCTTCACAAAATTATGCAAATTTTTAATCAGTTTAATTTTCGAATTGGATTACAGAATCTTAGAAAGTTAGAATTAATCTCACAGAGAATTATTATTGCAAAAGATATGGTATATATTACGAGTTATGGCTTTTACATCACAGAGTAATACAAGAATAAACATTTATATTCGACGCACCTTATGACGGTGGAAACTTGAACATAAAACTAGACGTGACTGTCTATCTACAAAGTTAGTTACTCGAGCGCCTCTAGCGGGCTTATTTTCAAGTGCCGTCATTTTTTTCCCAACATAGAAAAACTTTCATCTGATCAATAACGGAATGTCCAATTGTAAAGTAATCTCGATTACTTCGACACGTATAACATCGGTCAACACAAATTTTGAATTTGGGTTCTAGACGTCAAATCTTGATTTTTTCTACTTAGCTAATAACAGAAATAATGGTTTTATTAGATGAAGTTTGCTTATGTAGGAACCACAACGATATTTCTTTTCTTGATAAAAATCACCTATTTTTACAAATATTTATTGTAAATAACAATTAAACCAATTTTAATATCGAATTCAGTTCACTTTTATTGAAAAATAATGTTTTTCCGGTTTATACCATTGATATCATAGATTTTCTTCAATTCTGAAATAGTACTCTCCTGCAAAATTAAACATTTTCGAAACATATTAATTATCACTCAACATATGATACTCATGTACACAAATCCCAGGCACAAAATCTCTGTAGACTTGCTCCAGCGAAATTATTAAATTGTTATTATATCTACCAAGATTACAAAAGCAAACTTTAAGAGGAGTTTATATATTTATCCGTTGTTTCGATGTATGAAAAATAAAAAAACAATTAACTCAACCCAGAGCCAAAAATGCAATTTTTTTTTTCTCTATCGAGCGGTGTAATCAATCAAACTTCTATTCATCATTGAGAGTAAACGAGCTTTATTTTTTTTTTCATCGATTTTGGTAAAAGTTATCTTATTTCTAGTTACTCGAGCCGGGAGGAAATTCAGTGTGCAGTCATAAATTAGCAGGACTAGCGAACGGTCACTGCGACAAGGGTTGAAAAAGGTTGATTAAGGCAGAGTTTTTTGTTGGCGCAGGGTCGAAATGAAGGTACACGACACGAAGAGGAGCCGAACAGAGCAGGTAGGCGTGTATTGTACCCTTGCAGAATAATCTAGATTAAAAAGGCAATTTTCGTACATCGGTGGCTTATGGAATGGTATGTTGTAGCTATAACGAACAAGTTCGGCCATACCCGCCTGCGTTCAAGCCATCCCAGGGGTATCGACCCCTATATATTACTGGACGGGTTGCAAGGGGACCGACGTTTATACGTCGAGCGTCAAAGCCCGGCGAACTGGTCACATCGAGCCGACAAAATATATTACGAGAGGATTGCAAGGAGGGCGAGAAAAAAAAAAAAAAAAAAGAAATAATTACGAAAGGAAAGAGGGAATTTATTTGACCCTCGTCTTTTTCGAATACCACTACGAAAAAACAAGTTCTTATGAAACACGGTGAGCTTCGAGGTTTGACAAAAATTGATCCAAAAATTGGGCGTGCAGAAAGTTTTCAACCGACTCGCGGGTGAAAAAAACGCAAAACGAGGAATCCCAGCTGATTCTCTTTGCGAGATATTCAATTTCCATAATTTTTTCAATTATTTTTCAATATAAACCACTTTTTGCATTGTTAGGTCTATGAAAAATATGGAAATGGAGTTGGTCCTGGGTTATGCAGACCTCTGTGAAGTTGGCACCCCATTTTGGAAAAAATAATTTAAAACTCATTAAAAAGTGAACATCTCGCCAAGAGGATCGGCTAAGATTTCTTGGTTTGTGATTTTTTCATCCACGAACAGGCTGAAAACTTTATGCATGCACAATTTTTAGATCAATTTTTGTCAAACCTTGTGCAGCTTGAAGCTCGCCGTAGAAAGAAGGACACGACATTTTAACGAAAAAAAAAGTACATTTTGGTTCAGCGAAACATAAAAACACTACATTCTGTTTAAGAGACGTGAATTTTTTCAGGGAAAAATTGGACATATTTATACATCGTATATTTTACCGAATGTAATCATGTCGGTCTGAACAATAATTTAAAAATAAGTCCAAACTGCTTATCAATGCACAGAAAAAACCAGTTTTTATTTTCTAAGGCTGGATGGCTGAGTGAGAACCGATGGAATAGTTCAAATATATATATATATACATATACATGCAACGTAGGTAAGAAACGTGGAGTAAAAGTTTTACGAACTGTATGCGAGAGTCTCGGCATATTTCATTTATCGACTTTAATTTCAGTTTACAACAGTTATAAACATTCGTGCAAGTTTTGTTGCCTTTTTTTCTTCCTTTACTTTTTTTTTTTGTTTCGTTGCTGGTCTCTTTTTGCCGTTTCTTGCCGATCGTTCTTTACCGATAAATCATACATAATGTACAACCTCGAAGATGCTTATATATCTTATAACTTCGGTTTGGAGGAAACGGGAATAAAATAACCTGAGTCGAGGAGCTGATGGAAGAAATTCTGGTGGGAAAAAGTTGAAAAGCACTCTGCCAAGTAACGAGACAGCTAGTTATGGAAGCTACGCCAAATCAATCGATCAAGCGGCATGAAAACAAGGCTCTTATCTGATCTTATTTCCAACTTTGTATGGTCTGAAGTACGATCAGAATTTTCCTCGGATCGCATTCCATTGCTATTATTTTTATTAGACATTTATAATTACGCGTAGTTGAAAGTTACTTGAATTATTCAGTACGTGAAAAGCAACTTCGACACGTTCCAAATTTAGGAGAAAAAAAGCACGATTGTACGATGAAACATCTCTGAATCGCAAATTGGACTTTAATCGTGAGGAAATAAATCTAGGGCTGGAACGTTTGAGAATTGCAGAATATAAATTGGTGATCATTAAATGAAGATGACGAAAATAAAAAGGTGATAATTGCTAATTTAATAAGTAGACCTCGGTATCGTGAATTTACACAGCAACTCTGTACATTTTCAGTTTATTGCAGCTTCTGCTGCATGATCGGAATTCAATTGTAACATAATTTTAAAAGTTCGACTCTATGACCGGTAGAATGTATCAAAGGTGGAGAATTTCCGCTTTTTTGTCATTCGATTCCGCAAAATCACGAAAATTAGTTACTCTTTGCTATTGAATATAGTTTTCATTTATTATACGCATGCAGTTATTCGAAATTCAGATTTGGAAAATAATAAATAAAGATAACCGGAGTTTATCCCTGTTTTTCTGGGATGATGAACGAAGTGAGCGGAATAAGAAAGCAGCAGATCCCGAAGGTGTGTACCAAGATTTGGCAGAATTATTCAGGAATAAGGTTCTGGATTACCAGTATGAGAAAAACGGGGTGCATTTACGCGCGAGAATATGAAAACTTAAAAAATTCCCGCCTAATAAAGTTGCCTCGAGGGAAAAAAGATACGAGAAGATTATACGCAAGTTCAGCGTTCTGCCGTAGCGTTGGAATTCGTACGGGTGAAGAGAAGAGAAAAGACGAAAGTTTTATATTCTTTCAACCTGAAACGACAATCCCCCCCCTTCCCTCTCATCCGATTTATTCGCAAACTTTGCGAAATAGACGGAAAATGCCTCGGATGGATATCACCAGGGGTGAAATGAACGTGGGGAATTATTATGCTGGAGAAGCTAGTGAACAACCGAATAATAGAACCTTCAGAATCGAAGGTTCGAACAGTTTGCCGGAGAAAACTGCTCTACCATTGGCGCAGATTGCTCCAAAAATCTAGTGAATTTAAAAACTATGATTTTGCAAAATTGTCAATGTTCCCAAACATGCACGATTTTCTCAGTCGACCTGTCTTTTTGAATGATTCGATGCAATCGTTCCAGAAAATCTTGAAACACGTCATCAATTGCAAAAACAAGAAGTCCTAACCCTTTCAGTCATAGTGGGACCGCTACGGTCCCACCTTTTAAAAAATCACCTCAGAGCTCTAGTATTGAACAAAGGCCTCTGAAAATACGTATCTAGGGGTTTTTTGAGTCGCTGATCACGAATATGAGGTCAGATTTTGAAAATTCGAAATTGTGGATCCGCTATAGTCGATCCAATTGGGCAATGTGACAATAAAAATTTCAATCACGTAAAACCTTCCTTTATCAAGAATATTCCTTCAAATATACATTAGAAATAAATATTTCAGTTAATTTGAAATGAAATTTGAGATAATTAAGATCCGTGTTTCCTTATCATTATCATTGATATATATATATATGTGCATGCGTGCGTCATAATAGAGATATTGAAAAAAAAAACAAGTAAAAGAAAAAAACAATAAAAAAACACAAAAAACAGAAAAAAACAACAAAAAACAAGAAAAAAGAATAAAACAAACAAAAGAGTGGAACTAGATGCTCTCCACGTCCTCGTCGTTAGTTCCGGGTAGGGCTAAGAGAGAGACACGAATATAGACAAAGAAAGATAAGATGGCATTTGCCATTTTGGATTTAGAAATTATGAAGTTATGACTTCAAATTCGTGATCAGCCATTCCAAAATCCCCCAAGTGACTAAATTCAGGCCAAAATATTGAGCAGAAAGATATAAGATGTAAAACTTGACGTCCACCATATCGGATCCGCCATTTTGAATTTTGAAAATATAATGCCAGATTCGTAATCAGCGACCCCGAAAACCCCTAACTACAAAGTTTTAGAAGAATTGATAAGTATTTGGAATTTCACGTCCACCATATTGGATCCGCCATTTTGAACTTTGAAAATCTAATGCCAGATTCGTAATCAGCGACCCTGAAAACCCTTGACTACAAAGTTTTAGAAGAATTGATAAGTATTTGGAATTTCACGTCCGCCATATTGGATCCGCCATTTTGAATTTTGAAAATCTAATGCTGGATTCGTAATCAGCGATCCCGAAAACCCCCGAATACCAATTTTCATCGAAATCGGTGCAGATGAAAAATGCATGACTGAAAGGGTTAAGTAAACTAAATCTATGTTTATCGAAAATCAGTTTCGTCATAGTCTAAAGGATACTTTGACGATTCTGAAGTTTTCGATATTTTGGATTGTAAACAGTTTTATAAATCTCAGCCAACTCAAAGACGCAAGGGAGTTATTTTTGTGATAGTTGAACTTTTCTATTTTTGTTATAAAATGGAGATTTCCAGTATTCGGGTTTTATTTTTTCAATTATTTTCCATCCGTTATTTCGCTTGCATTGAAGCACCAAGCGCTGTAAAAATTTTCTATAGCTCTCAGGTTAGCGCTACCCTTAAATTCCCTCATAAAACTTCTACATTCCTCCAACGTTTTACCTGCACTATGAAAATATGATGCATAACCAATGCTTCTGTGATATTGTGTGCCATAAATATACATCGGAAATTCCTAACTACTGCACGTTTCGTCGTCTGCTAAAATTTAATGCGCATGCGCCATAATTCGAGAGCAGTTGCTTGCCAGGGTGACCAACCATCATAAACGTAACCTCAAAAATTTTGTCAGTTATCTCTGGCAGTTATGCTCAACACCGACAACTGTGAACATTTTTGAGGTTACGTTCATGGCAGCGAACCGTCATTTAAATTTACGAGGGTTGGTTATCCTGGGAAACCACTGCTCTCGGATTGTAGCGCGTGCGCATTAAATTTTAGCAGACGACAGAGCGTGCTGTCAATAGGAATTCATTCTGTATATAAACAACGTAACGAAATTCATGATTTAACCCTTTGCGGCACAGCGTCTCATACATATGTATACATGACACCTTTTTTGAATCGGTTATTCAAGATTTATATTCAATTTTTGACAAATCACTGTCATTTTCTGTTGCATAATTGATGTTTTTGCAGAATTAATGTAATTAATGGAAGGGTATGGGAACTAAAAAAGTGGAATTCGGTAATCATGGGTTTTCGGGGCTGCTAAAAACGAATCCAAAGTCAGAATTTAAAAATTTCAGATGGCAGATACAATGTGGTGAACTGAAAATATGAAAATCAATCCTATTCGCTTGAAATTTGTTCCTCGGGGGTTTTCGGGGTCGCTGAAAACGAATCCGCCGCGCCGTCAGAATTGTGAAATTCAAAATGGCGGATCAAATCGTACTTGGTGACTCAAAAAACCTCTGAGTGTGCATTTTCGAGCCATTCCGACCACATTGAAATTTCCAGTCCGGCATATTAGATCCGCCATTTTCAATTTTGACCCCATTTTTAAAATCAGCGACTTCGAGAACCCGTATATATACCCAGTTTCAACGAATTTAACTGCAAGGAAAAACGCATGCTTCAAGGGGATAAACACGATTCCTGGAAAAAATCCGACTTCGAATACGGCAGAAAGCAAAACCCAAAAGGCATCCGTAGAGGGAATCGGTCACGCACGATACCCAGGCGGACTTCCAATCACCAAGAGTTTGTTTAAGACCGTCTCATTTTGTGGGGGTAAAAAAAAAACACCGCCAGAACTCCCACCGAACGGCCAATAATTAACCGAGAGAGCTATACCATGTTACTAGGTAGTTAAACGCACTAATTAAATAAAAAGTTGATATTAGTTTTACGTGGTCGGGCTTGTGGATGGCCATCTGCTTGAAAGAACCGTCAGGCTAAACATTCCGAACAACGCTGATCACTTGATCTAATTCATTGAATCCATAATTGGATTCATCACAGGAACTTGAATTGTACACTTGACAATTACCGAATGCAAGAATTCCTCCGGAATCTCACGTAAAAGACTTCGAACTTCAATGAATATAGAAAGTGAAGCATTATTATTTGGAGCTCGAGACGGATTATCGAGATCACTAAAAAACTGCTCAATTTCTTCGTCGAGCAATCAGCAAAATGTTGATTATCAAATTAGCAGAGAAAGTTTCTGCTTCTAACAATAATGTTTCGGAAACATGGGAGCATGCCGAACCGGCAGTGAACGGATGTTGTTATCAAGTGATTTATCACTCGATGGAACTTGTTGTCTCGCGAGTTGGGCTCCTCAGAAATCAGAGAAACTTGGATACGAATTTCAGAAGCGAGACTGAGGAATGGGGAGAAATTCTCACCCCGGCTTACAAGCGCAAGTAGGCGAAAGTGTCTCTTCCCAGTTGTACGGAGAACACTCGGCGTGAAACTCATTCCGAAGGAAAACTTCTAACTAAATTATATGCCGAAGAGTCGCACAACAGTCTGGAAAATAATGAATGAATAGTTATCAGGCTGTAATGGCTAGGGACGAAATCTCTACAGTTTTCAAATCGAACTTTGAAGCGCAGGATAGAAAAAAAAAAAAAAACGCTGCTGCAAAGACATTCCTCATTAATTTTTAACTGAATTTATGAAGATTGTTCCGTCTCTGCCAAACACTGAATCAGACTCAACTCTATACATTCATCACTTTTTACGCTATTTGAACACCCTCAGTTTCTGTGTAATCTGTTTGTAAAAAAATTTTGCTGCAAAAAATAGTTGGAAATTCTACATGAACAACTATGTTCCCTTTTTTAAAAAGTTTTACTAAAGAAAGTAAAAAAATGTGTTCATTATTTCACTTCGTCATTGATTAAATTATTCGACAATTTTTTTCGCTATTCGATATTAAGGATCGATATGTTCACTAATAAAATTGTAGAACAATAAAAACATAGTTTGAAAAGTAGATCTGAAGGTCTTTCCATTTGAAATTTTGATTAGAAAAAATTTTTCCCCGTATTGATTGACAATAATTTTCTTTGAGCACAAAATTAACTGAAGTCTAATAAAATCAAACAAACGATACCTTTTTCATGTTCGGAATACGAGCCAATGATGGAATGGTTTTGAAACTGTGGATAATCGATTTTTAGTTTATATTCACTGGTTTTAAATATTGTCTCGTGATAAAACAAAGTTCTCACTCAGTCCTTCCACGATAACGCAATGTTGTTAGAAAAAATTCGTATAATGGATCACAGAATCGAAAATGTCATTTCATTGCCTTGGAACAGAACTCCGGACTTTTGCGAAATCATTCTTGTGTTCGTCAAGATTTTTGATTCGATTATACGTCCTTGATCAATTCTTAAAAATTCCCGTTCTCTATTCGTGTTCGCTCTTCGACATTTGTTGCAAAGAAATTCGATGATTGTTAAGATAATTTCTGATCCCAGGGTGAATATTTGTGAATAAAAGTGCTGAAATGAAAAAGGGAAGTGGGATGTTTTTTTATCATAGCTGTGACGGACTTCTTGGGATCGAAAAAAAAAAATAAAAATGAAATTGCTGAATAAAGAGCTTGCGGGTTGCTCTTAAAATAAAGCAATTACGGATAGGCTTACGCAATAGCTTTTAGCCTAATTACATCGTCGGCAATTGCTGAAGCCGATGGCTAACTCCTTGGAATTCATGCTTCGGTAGGGCGAATTTCACCTCAGCAAGAAAACCGAGACGAAGGTATAAAGTATTTTCGTTTCGTTTTCTTTCCAGTTTTTCAGCTTTTCACAGTTCTGCTCCGCACAACGCATCCATGAATCAGCAGGTGCCTGACATATTTATAGGGTTCACCTTTGACCGGGAAACAAGACGAAAAACACGAACAATTCGCAGCTTTGTGCTCAGCTTCCGACGGCCATTTGTTAACTGGCCCCAAGGCTGCGACTAAGGATCTAATTAGTTTTCACAATTGTCGCAGCACGACCAGCAACTTAATTCGCTTTCTGCTGGATTTAATTACTTTGGATTACCCACGCTAATTTGTTCAGACACTGTCCTTCTTCGAGCTGAAATTCCAACGCGTCTTTTAATTAGAATTCAATTCAACCCTGCGCGCAAAAAATATTCAGCGCCATTGCCTTTCTTCTTTTTATTATTCCTTCTCTTCGACTCTGATGGAATTAACTGTGTAAAGCAGAAAAAGTTCGGATGCAGATTCGTTCGTACACAATGTGGCATGTCTTTAATAATATATAACGTCAATAATCTTATCAACTTTTCACTCTAAAATACTTTTTTTCCCAAAATTTTACATTTCAATCAGGAATTAACAACAAAAATTGATAGTTGAAAATGGAATTTTTTTAATCTCATTTCCAATTGTTCCCTCAATTTTCAAAAGCTTTGCAACACTCTTAGTGAAATCGTTCATTTTCTGCGAAGATAATTGTTTTTATAAATTTTTGCGCTAAATTAAGCATCCAGCTTGAGACACTATTGTTGAAAAATATTTGTTAATCGAGCGCGAATGATTCTTCAGGAGGAAAATTTAGCTTGTCAGTAGGCATCGACGTTGGCATTTAATTTGGTTCAATATTGGAAAGACTTACTGACCTATCCGCTTCGTTGTTACACAATTGACGTATTGAAATATTGATTTCAACCGACAGTTAGCGGATCGACCTATTTCCAAACGGACCGCGTTGCTTTGCACGCGATCTGAAATATTTATCATTCGTTACCCCATTATTTGATGCCGGTTCGAATGTTTTGTTTTACCGAATATTTTCTCTCTGGTGGTTGGAACAAAACTTATACGTGTAATGTAAAATTGTCGGTACTTTCATACTCACTGTATAATTTTCGAAACGAAATTCGAAGACCACAAGAGAAAAAAATGCTACTGATAGTTATCAAGACAATATCATACCACGTTATTCTACTTAGGTCACATCACTTGGCCAAAATAAGAATCTAGTATACAAATTTCAGATATACTATTCTTTTTTTACCGGTCAAAACAACGACGACTTAACCCATTCACTTTTTTTCTACACTATTTTTCTATATTAAACAATTGTCAAGTATATGAGATAAGCGTAAAATTATCTGACAAATAGATTGATGCTATTTATTTTGTAGAATTATTCTCATATTTCGAGATAATCACAAATTTTTAAGAAAAAAAGCAATTTCTAAAACATGTCCACATTTCAAAATAGTCCAAAAAGTGTTTCCTTACTTAAATAAAGACATTTTGAGTCAATACTTTCATTTTTAAGTGAACGGGTTAATTTGAATCGAACATCATGTATCGATCGCGATCTCGACGAAATAAAAATCGCAAAATATGTCGCATCCGTGGGGCTTCTCATGGAGCGGTTTTTCAATGATTTTCGAAAGTGCAGTTTGCTCAGAACAATGTCAATCACAGATATCGAATGGTACTTAGGGATACCTGAGAAATTTTATAATTGGCTGAGAAATCAAAATAGCAACGTGTTAGAAATGGTGGTGCCGAGGCAAAATCAGATACCTTGAACAAAATCGGAAACCCAAAAAATTAATGATTTAGGAAAGGAGCAGAATAAAAAAATTAAATTCCTGAGATAAAATGGGATACCTGCAGTATTAAAAAATTTAGCAATTGGAGGAAGGAGAAAAATAGTAAATCAGATGCCTCCCGAAAAATGAAACGCGGAGGGCGATTGAAATTTTAAATGTAAAATAGACAAAAATTTTCGATGCTTATTATTTTTTTTCGTATACTAAAATTGACTGAAAGAATCAACTTGATGATTGAGAACAATGTTTATACATCCAACGTAACATGGAAACAAACAAACACATTGAATCTCAAAACTCTCTTATACTTCACAAAATCAAATTCAAAATCATAAAGTTTTTATATTCATATGGGATTTTTTTTTTTTATAAAACGAACATATTTTTGGGGCGCAACCGGAGAAAAATCCAAAATTACCAAAATAATGGACACCCTAATACGTAAACACTAGGATGGTCCTTATTCCGGATGTTGACAAATTTTTCAGGACTGATCCCCAAATCGTCTCCAAATAATTAAAAAACAATACCCCAATTTTGCTTATATTTTCATCCCAATGAGCTGCCTGTGACAAGATAAGGCAGCTGGGGCGAAATGGGATATCTGTAAAGTGAAGTTTTTCGAACGCTGCAGAAGAGCAAAATGGGATACCTGGGTAAAAAAGCCACTCCAACAATACCGAATTTCGAACAATGGATGATAATTATTAATTTTCAGTAAGAGAAAATAATGCAAACGAAAAAAACATGGTTTTTTACTCAGCATCATGATTTACCCAGGTCCACGCTATTTTTTCAAATTTATCTAAGAAAAACTAATTGATATTTTTTCAATTTGTTTATTATGCGTGTTAATATAAGTCTTGAAGTACAAGAAGAAATTTTTTTTTCATTATTTTCAAACTAAATAGCGGTGGAGTGGCTGATGAATGGAAATTCCTTTTTTGTGGATAACCTCCACGGACGACCACCTGTAGATCGCAATTTTTAATCTAGTAGAAAAGACGTAAAAGTTTTTAAAATAAGACGCCAAAATCTAGTGAAGTAGATAGGATTGTTCCCAAATAAAAAATTTTACAAAAATTGCGTCAATTTGAGGGCGCTGTTTTTTTGGGGCAAATCAGCCACAAATCGGCCATAAAATCGTTGAATTTCAATCGATCGAAAAAATCCTACGTACTTCGCGAGAAAATATTATTATAAATCTAAAATTAAAATTTGGAGTTGATTGGTTGAAAATCAAAGATGCTAGTTGGTCGCCTGTCTTGAAAAATGTATATTTGAGAAAAACGCTTTTCGACTTCACTCGAAATAGTATATTGTGCAACAAGGATGCAAACTCGGTCTTTTCTTATCGAACGTAAGTTTGCAATATGAGTCACAGGTGAGCACGCACACGAGCCAAAGTCGAGTTTGCAAATACGCGAGGCGAAAAGACTGTTGCCTTCTTGTCGCAGTCTAACCTGAACGCAGACGCGGTGTTTCAACACAGCGGACGCGTTCATAGTCACGACTCATCACGTCAGATGGCGCTAGTTACCACGATTCAGCTCAGAAAACTATTAGGAAATAGGTATTTTCGTACCTAGGGCGTAAAGTAGCACGCCCGTGGTGTGAAAAATATTTTTCGTCCTACGTAGGCGTAAACAGGATTTACCAGTTCGCTTACCGGGCTCAATATCCCGCTTTACGCCTACTATGGTGATAGTACCATTTCCTAACAGTTGTGCGATGTTTCCTAAAACCTCTGAACTGTGGGAAATCGGGTACTTTGCGCGTCCGCCACAGTGCACAATGTCCAACTTTCCGTGCAGGTGTTTCAAAAATATACTTTTTGAACCAGGTCAAAAATTTTCCCTCACATACACACTTTTGAGCACCATTTTTAAATAATCAAGCAAGCATTTAAACCAAGCTCTCAAATTACCTGCAAATCGGCATCCTGATTTCACTCGAAAAATCGACTTTTTGGACCATGTAAAAAATTTTCCGTCGCATACAAGCTTTTGGGCATAATTCTTTAAACAATTAAAGAATCATGCAAACCAAGCTCTCAAATTACCTGCAAATCGGCATCGTGATTTCACTCGAAAAATCGACTTTTCGGACCATGTAAAAAATTTTCCGTCGCATACAAACTTTTGGGCATAATTTTTAAATAATTAAGGAATCATTCGGCCAATAAGAAAAGATTGTTAAATAAATTACAAGGCCGCATTACCCCTTAATAAGTTGTACAGTACAACTATTACATATCCATTGTGTCGGAAATCGGGTCTTGATTTTCAGCGAGCCTCCCCCAATGTTCCCGGGGGGCAGTCACGTCTTGCACGGGATTCAATTTGCACCGCCCTCGTCCTTTCCCATCCCTTCTTCCCTCTCCTTGGCTCTCCTGCTCTCCCTCATCCATGCCTATGGACCCACTAACAGGCGTTCTGCGTACGCACGGTCAAATTTGAGTGACGTTTGAGACGTTTTGCCGACGCGGTTAAGTTCGAAGCTGTCTGCACGAGCCGACGAGCGGACGATTAAGCAGACGCCTGAGTCAGCCGTTTTTGACGGATGCAGGGCCGAGTCCTGAGAGCCAAAACTTTCGAAGATCTCATCACTTTTATTGTCGAGAAAAAAAAGTTCACTTCTTTTGCTTTGAAAACTCGTCCGATTTCTACCGTCAGCTCTTCATGCTTACTGCGTTTGATTGGTAATTGAATCTGTCCCATGACAGGAAAAAGTTACTGGAGACAGATTTTCTATAACGATGAAGTGTTGCCCAAAAAATCATAATCAGTTTTACTACTCAATCACATTCTCTTTCTGTTTTAGTGAGAAGCTCGGTATAACACCTCACTTCAATGCATCATATTTTTTGCATCAAAGTAATCGTACTATTATTCAAAAGATTAGACTAACAATCCGATTTTGGCCATCGACACTTCGAATTTTTTTATTCAAAAAATGTTGTAAAGAACATCAAAAATTTTGAGCACTTGCTGAAAATGGCACAACTGATGGTTGAGAAGTAATAAATTTATCTTGCATTCACTCTTCCGTCAAAAAGATTTAACTATAAAATATTTATCACTTAAAATTCTCACAAGGGAAGCATAATTAGGTTTTCATTCTCTAAAAAATGAATGACTACAAGTCAGTGCTTAAGATTATGAGCTTTTGATTCTAAAGATATGTAAAAAAAAAAAAAAAAATGAAAACCTCCACATTCTCAAAATATCATTTCTTTCTTTTAAATCAGTTTCGGTTGGTTTTTTCCCCACGCGAAATTGGCTCCAATGCGAATCCAATGTTACGACGTTTTTGTTGATACAACTTTTCAATTTTGAAGTAGCCGCTGAGAAATCTAGAAAAACTCTTTAAAAAATCAGGAAAGGTGTACTCACGTATGATAAAAAAAAAAAATCGAATAAAAAAATATCGATAGTGTTGAAATCTGGAGGGTGGTCGAGCTGAGCTGAATCCCCTATAATATTTTTCACATAAATGATGGGCTCTTTCATCGAAATTCAACTCAATAAACTTGAGATTCACATTTCAATCCCTGATTTGACTTTCTTCTTTTTTCTTTTATTACTTCACGAGCACGTGACGTGCGAAAAATGTATTCGCAATTGGTACTCCAGCTCGATGCCTCGGGCGACGAGTTATGAGAATGGAAAATTAAGAATGGCAATTAGCAGTCGTCAGCAAGCAGACGGGGCACGATGCGAGCGTACATGAATGCCCCCAGGGAACGTCGCTTGTCAGAGTATTAAAATAAAACGTCTCCACCCTGCATAGCGCCTGTCATGATCGGATGAAAATTCATCGCCCCACATCTCGCTTTCAACTTCACTGTTATTAAAAAATTGTCCATGATTATTAACCGCGGATTTTCTTCGCATGCAACGAATTTACATTTCCTTTCGCTATTGCCGAGTCTTTTGAAAAAAAAAAAATGTCAGCCTCTAAGCTTGATTTCACTACTGAATTTCATATAATTCTTTGACATTCCGAACTTCGTTGACTGTGAAAATTCTATTTGTTGGGAAAAGCTTGTTTTCAATTTCTCGTGAAAAAAGATGATCCGATCATTTATCATAAAGATGTAACGCAAAGTAAATGTTGGTGAAATATCGAAATCTGACAGTTTTCGATCCGCCTAATGTTACTGCAAACGAAAAGAGCTCGCAGAATATGTTTCCAGACACATGATGAATGTTTCGAATCAGTCGAAACTCACCCTGCGCACATTTTCTTAAGGGGAAATATGACGCGCGGTTTGAGAAAAAAAATTTCTTGAACGTCCAACATCACTCTATTTATATTATCCGTCAAAATTTCAGGCGTAATTTATGCCTCGCGTTTGCCTTTATTTGTATGCCAAAAATTGATCAATCCGATTCAATTGCATAAAAGTTGTACAAAATAGTCTTGGATTGAGAGAAAGAAAAATGATCAAAGTACAGTGATCCAGTTTCAAAAACGTAACATGGAACACTATTAGATAAGTTTTGCTTCCGCTGGGTCAAAACCAAAGTTGAGGAAAAAGTAATTCGAAAACGGTGGAAAAAAGAAGGTAAAAATATTAATTAACAAATTCTGTAATTAATGGCTACGAGTAGATAACAAAGGTTCGTATATCAAACTTGCGACTCGTAAGTTACATGATTCAACTGTTAGAACGGTAAAGAAAGAAACGGGGTAAGGAGTGGATCCGAGAATAAGTAAGGGCCGGAGAATTTACCCCGCCATCAAAAACTCCTAAGCTGGAAAAGTTTAAATTAATTTAATTCACTGTCGGCTGTCCGTAAGTGTCTAAAAGTGTCAAAACGTTAGAGGGTTGCGTGCGTGCCTGCCTAACTTTCCAACAACGGGTTAGAAACGGGCATAAGTACAGCGCTGCCACTCAGAGGCCGAAAAAGCAGAACAAGTAGCAAGGCCCGAGAGAGAGAGAGAGAGAGAGAGCGAGAGAAAAGAGCCGTGCCGAAGTGAGAAAGATTATTCGCAGTGCGAAAGCCCAAGTTTATTACCACTTGCCACTCAAATTAGTTGCCATGACGTACAAAGCCGCCAAGTCTAATCCAAAAGAAGCGTACCTATCGCTGCTGTGTAAGTTATTATTTTTCAATCTCAAAACGCATCATCGAGACCATTTCTTTCAATGAATTTCAAGAACAAGAATTTATCGTGGACCTTAATTCTGTTTGAAGTAAATTGGTTAATCTACACCTCATTTAATAAACTTCACATGGTAAATGCAGTGTAGTTCGTATTATTTTACCTTGAAATTATAATACACGAACATCAAAAAATATTTGTGATGTCAATGAGTTTCATGGACAAAAATTACTAATCATGGGTTCTGATTCCGTTCCGAGTAACTGTAGTTGATTACATGCACAGATAACGTGAATTCCACGGTATTACTTGTAACGAGGAAGAAGATGAGAATTCGGGAATCGACTCAGTATCTAATATTATCTTCTTACTTCTTCACCAGATTCGTGAAACTGGGTATGACTATCGGTATTTTTTTGTTGAATTTCGTTGACGATAAGCATTCAACGTGGACTTTGATTCTCTGTTATCAGGTAACCTAACTTGATTGTGTAAACACGATGTAGCGACGGCCGCCATTTTGCTTTAAACGAAGAATAAGAGGGGTAGAAAATGGACATTCACAGCAATCCATGACCAGACCCCATATTTAAATATCTTCTTCACCTTTTACCAAAATCATAGAATTAGGTATATCCACGACTGTTTTAGCCTACTAACAGTGAGTGTTTCCATTACTGGTCAGATTCGTGAGGATGAAAAGTGTTTTCAAATAGGGTTAGGCAAGCTGTTACTGCGCATCGCGTGTCTGAATTACACCCGCATGTTTTAATTGGCAGAAAACAGACGTGGTTCTAGCACACATACCGAGCATTGTTTGGTATTTGGGGTTAATAGTTTCGTCCGGAAGTCTGCGGTCTGCTTTTCGGATCGAGTGACTAGCCGGAGGCGTGAAATTGGCTATGTGAGATTTCGGGACCAGCTTCTAAACTGCCTCTATGCACGCGAGTCAGTTTTCTAACTTGACGCGTGGCTCTTACTTGGTTTTCGAACCAGTCATACATCTACAAATTATTGAACCACGTCTAAAGGCCAATAAGTCAAAAAAATCGTGTATTTTCTATTACACACTTTCAATATTTTACATAATATCTCGGTGCTCTCTTATAGAGCAGTTTCAATTAAAGTCACATTCACTCACATCAAACCGTTAGAAAAGTTTCTGAAGCAACGCCAGAAAACGGTAACCAGATATTTGTGATCCATGGCCAGTTTCAGCGATCGCAATACTAATCAAATTCTGCCATGTGGATGCGGCATAATTACGGAAGATCAAGACTTTGTAACGTGCCGCTGCGCTTGTCCTACGCGGAAGTTGAGGATCGCACAGGCGTGCTATCGGGCCCCCAAATAAAAATTAAGCAAACAGAAGCAAGATTCAGAATCAATGTTGGGCGTCAGGCACTAAGTGCCAACGAGACGAAAACCCGGCGCAAACAAAATGTCAATGAATGAAACATAATTTAATCAAAAAAATTAACCTAACCAAACGATACGCTCAGCCGGTAAACGGGAACATGAGGCGTCAGGGGGGGATGAGAAAAAAACCAGATAGTTAGTAGGTAAAACAGAAATTCGTACGGGACGGATAAGGCAGACTTTGACTATACCACCTTGTACAAGCCAAAATTGTGGCAATACCGTAAACGTCGGTATTACAGAACACGACGTACCGCATTGCGCACGGCGCAGAAGATCGCGGGAGGAGTGGGGAGAGACAAAGAAAATACAATATAAGAATAATACAAGAAAATGTACAATAACAATTACAGACCGACACATGATAGAACAAAAATAATAATACTGTTTACAATACCACTGTTAAAATTACGTCAAGCATGATCAATGCGTTGGAAAACGAGACGATACGGTAAAAATATGAACTCGATATTTTGTACCAAACTATTGAGTTATATAAATGAGGGAAAACAATATTCGTAAGATATGACGCGGTAGAATGTAGGTCTGAAAACACACGTGCTTATAACAAGACGCGTCTAAGGTGGTGCCCACCTCTTCAAAAGAAAGAACACACGCACACGGTCAGTAATCCAACAAAAACTGACGAAATTTAAACACAATGTCCTAGACTGAAATTGACATAGAGATTAACAAAACGCAAAATCATCGTTAAATAGACCAAATTTAATAAGGTACGACGTTGTTCACACGCACTCGCACATGCGCTCACTTACGCTCACCAGAAAGTGGAATGTACCATGTAGTATAACAATAAAAACCGGGGCGATAATTGCAATTCTGCAACAAATTGAAAGGCTCACAATAGTAAATAAGAAATACAGAATAGCAAAACGAATAATCCAAATTAGAAAGTAAACGATACTTGAGGTATGTTGGTACACAAAAGATATTTGACGATACACGAAAGCACGTAGGGTCTCGGTAGTAGCTAGCCGAGAAGTGGCGAAGTGAGAACCGTTCTTTCCCTCACGGAGTTCGTAAAAAAGGACGTTAAATAGGTGGCGTTGCTATCAGGGCTTGCAAGTTAACTGCTGTTAGGTCGCCTGGCAGGGCCGCGGCGCTCAGCAGTTCGGCCATGTTTCTGACTCGAATTTATAGCCCGTACTTAGACTTGAATGCGGTCCAATTCCTATTTCTCACTTACAATGCTGAAGCGGTCCATTTGAAAAGTTGTCAATTTAAACAGGTTATGTTTGTCATGATTGTGTTAACGTCGAAACCGAGTGCTATCTTTTACAAAGAATTCCCAATTATCACTCAGTTTCAATTTTCACACAATCACAAGAAACATAACCTATCTAAATTGACAACTTATTGAATGAACCGCTTCGATATTGTAATTGAGGAATTGGAATTGGACCGCAATTAAGTGTAAGTGTGGACTAGAAAATTCGAGCCTCTGACAGTGTGGTGGGACGATAACTTGCCAAGTAGAGCATCTTCGTACCGATAATAGTATCGACGTGGTACCGATAGTTGAAGCTGGTTTTCAGCCCACCGAAGAAGCCAAGTAATAGTCACCACCAGTAGACGGAGTGATAAGTGGACTGCGGAAGATCGTACTTCGTAGCAGCGTTACCAACGATAAGGAAATTTCTCTAGATCTAGAGAAATTAGAGTCCGTTCAAAGAAAAAAGAAAAGTTGTTTTCTCATCAAGAAATATGGTCGTTGTGTCCGGAAGCTGAATAAAATCTGAAGATCTCTGACAAAATCTCGAGACTGATAGCGAAAGCTCTAAGAATGGTCGGTGAAATCGAAACTACTGACGAAAAATCAATCAATTGTGAGGTTCCTGAGAAAAAATTCACCAATTAGATAGCGTCTGCAATTTTCGAACGCACTTATTCGACAAGTTGGTGGTTCTAAAGATTAAAGACGAAAACATTATATAAATGAAAGTTCTTTATATTTTTATATTCTTTATACTTACAATTCAGATTGTAGGATATGAATCTGTCTATGTTACTTCGTTCGGTAGTTATCACTGTATCTTTCTTGGAAAATTTTCGATGTTATAAAGCGAAAAAATTATACATATTATGTATTTTTGTATTTATTGAGTTTCAATGCCGTCAAACATCACTTTAGAAAATGAGAAACATGAATAATTATTGCGGCACCATGTAAATAAAAAATCTAAACAATTGCATTGGCGGCATTTAAAGAAATATTCGTCTGGTAGGTTGGCATTGCTGCTTCGTAGATCTGCCGCTAGTCTTCGTCAGGGATTTCAAAATCCATGCTAACTGACCCAATTCTATTGGGTCTCGAGGGAATTCGTTGTCCCTCATCATCTGTTCGTAATAGTCACATCTATACATTAAGCCACCCCGATTGGATTGATTCTATCTTCAATCGATTTTCGGTGGTTTGTTAATTGATTAACCTACCCGAACGTTTGTCGGTAATTAATTTATTTAAAAATTGATTGATAAAACTGCTTAGGGCATTTTTTTCGTCAGGTCTTTAATGAAAATGCATTTCAACCATTTCAATCCAAATCAATGTGAAATCGTTTGTCGGTGAATGATGCTTCTTAAATTGATGTAGCTTGACCAAAATCAGACTGGCTATGATGCGAGTGGTTTTAAAATATTTTTCTGCAAACGTTGTACATGAAAACCTAGGAAATATAGATATAATGACTACACGGAGAGACTTTTGCTATCAATTTTCGATTTATTGCATATCCATTATCATCATAAAGTGTTCGTATTTAGGGATAAACTATTGCTTAATTAAGTCACTTGTAATTTCAACAAAGCGCACAAGTGCAAAGTTTCTTAAAATCTTGTTATTGGTTCATATGATAGAGCATTCGAGAGAAGATTAGCCCCCAGATTGGCTTAGTTATGTTGAAGCGATACAATTTATTCATTTAAAATAAATAGTTCTTCGAAATTTATTATCCTTTGTTCAATTCATAACAAAAAACTGACACATTTCAGATATCACTATTTTCAATGTCTTAAAATTTGAATAATCTTTTTTCAACACTGTAGGCATAATGTGCAGAAACTTTACTGACTTTTCTACAACATTAAGGGAGAACTTCATTGCAATTAAGTGAAAAAATTAATTTAAAAAATGACGATTTAAACAGTAATAGAGATGATGAATCGGTAATTTCATATATTCATCACTTCTCACTGACAAATCTGATTTACCTAACTCATTATCCTACTCAATTTTACTAGTTTCAGACTATAAGAGAGAATCCCTGAACATTAGTTTTTATTACAGAAGTTTTTTTAAATCCGTATACACCTTGCAGATTGCAAAATTGTGTTTGATGGAAATAATCGATGGATTTACTGCCAAGATTAAACAATTTGAAAAATCAGTCGGAGAAAAGCAATTTAATTTTTCATGAATTGTCGATTGACCAAAAACTATTTCAACAGATGCACGTAGTGTAAATTCTTAATATTATTATACGTTCTTGCATACTCCCGACATTATAAATAATCCAAATACAAAACAAAAACTTTTTTGTCGACAACTTATGCGCGTGTATGAATTAATTACTTACCCGCCAAGCACGAACGACTCAACATTTCGTGTTTTATTTCTCGATGTTTTTTACTACTTTAATATTGAAACCCTTCATTTTTCGGCCAAGCAAATGTTGAAATAGACTTAGCAATACTTTAACAAACGAATTATTAATTTTTTTTACCAAAATGGGTTTGCAACTCAGGTGGTTTCAGGGGATTTTAATTATCCTGGAAATTACGAAGGTCATGTTTTGACCGGATTCCCACATTTTTACTGCATGCGATCGTTCCCGATCCAGAACAAATAATCAAGTTCAAGTGAAATTGTTAATGCCATTCCTAAGTCATTTTCCAAAAATGAATACTTTTCAATCCAGCAGAATCGCAAAAACCCATTGTCCAAATATTAATTCAATTTAAAATCGATTAATTTTGAGCAAAACCGGCCAAGCGATTTTCTGAATTATTACAATGCAAACAGAAATTTCTTCGTCCGATGCTGACTCAAAAGTAGATAGTAGAATTCAAATGAAATTCAGTCTCTATTGACAATGAGTTATCCAATAAAATGAACATCTATTTCCCCAATATTATTCATTACTTCCTTAAGTGTTACTCTCGTAAACTTGACTCATTTTGATTTTGATTTGAGTTCTGAATAGGGCATTTTTTCTGACCAAAACATCTAATTCAAGTTCCTTGTTTGTATAGTAACTTAAGCACAGTTGCAAAGTTACTCAGCAGTATTCAATGCACCAAGAAAAAAATTGACAGAAGGAAAAAGTTTTAAAGTACTGACGGAGGCAAGCTAGAAAACTAGATATGATCCAACTTCTGAAGTATCAGCATGCACAAGTCGATTTATTTAACGATACTAAATGCGATTGGTCGCTGGGTTTATCAGCTAATACGAGATTAGCTCGAGGTCACGAAGGCGATTCGACTGATAAACGAAACAGTGGTGACTGGACTTTGCAGTTGCGTAGGAAAGGCGTAAAGATATAAATGAAATTACAGAGTCAGCGCGTATATTGGAACAGGTATTAATTTTAGCATCGTGACAGTGAAGCTGGTTCGCGCCTCTTTGAAGTATCCAAAACCGTCCGAGAGCCAACAGCCATTGAGAATTCGAAAAACACGAAACGAGGCGATGAATCAACGACAGTCTATGCGAAAAAAATAAATAAAATCAGATCTAAGACGGACTGAGATTCAGGCGTTGATAAATAACCTATTTTGACGCAATGATCCATCGAAAAAATTTACCGCCGTTATACAGGCCGATTTATATTCCAAACTGAAAACTTCGTCAGGCTGCGTTTTAAGCGTGCAGTAAAGTCCCAAATTACGACACGCAGCGTTTAAGGACAGAAGTTTCCTTGTTGAAAAACATTCGTTAATCCGAACACGGTTTCTCAAATTTCGAGAATCTGAATCAAATATGTCAAACGGCACCGTAAATCCTCTTTGCCTTTCTGTTTCAACTGCACCGCGGGTTTAATCAATCAGTTCCTTTTGGACTAGACCCAAATTCTCAAATTTCGGAGACCAAAGCGACGATTCACTTATACTAAAACCAAGCTGATTGCGTCTCGAGTCAGAAATTTGTATCTGTCATTAGCCGAATGATGAATACGAAAGGGATCCAATTTCATTCTCGAAAGTTTGTGCGATACGCTTGATTATAGATTATGAGTGTATTATATCTTCAGTCGGAATCAAATTTCATATTTATTATAAATAGACGAACTTTTGAATTTCAGAAACTTCAGAAGTTTCGAAACATCGGTTATGTATATTTCATGGAAATATTTTGTCTACATGTAAAACAGAGAAGCGAAAATTAATTGAATTACGTACACAGCATATATGAAAATCACAAAAGATTAATTCACTTATGTCATTGCATACGTAAATAAAAGCAGTCAAACCAAATTGCTTGCAATAACCTCAGTTATCTTTTATGGATGTAAGATGAAAAATTTGGTACAAAATTATCTTATGTTTCGAAGCAAAACTCGGATTTTTCTGTCTTTCCTCACGAAAAGATCAAACTTTACCTAAAAAACGGATCATAGCAATACAACCTTAATAACGTCAACCTCGTCAAACCGAGATTAGAGCTTGTCTCTTGTCCCTTATTGTTCTTCTTTCACGTATATTCTTCTCCAGCTCGTTTCACGAGCGAAAATGTCCTGACCTTTCTTATCGAAGCTCGGATGCCCTCAAATATAACAAGATTGGAGCGGCCAATGATTCATGACAGAGACAGTAAAACGGGAAAAGTGGGGACCTGGATACAATGCTCGACTATTCATCCCTTCGGCTTCGAGAATTTCCACCAAAACAATTTCCAAGAAGGCTCCCAACGTTTGTTGTATTCACGTGATTCCTTCATTGCGCAATTTTCGCATTCAGTGAAGGGATGATTGATTAATTGGCTAAAAAAAAACTGAATGAAATTCCAGATCTGTTTCAAATCAGGATACTTTTCGACCAACTTTTCAACCAACAAACTTGGGTTCGACTATTCAAGACTTCTCTTTTGGTTTGTAACTCTCTATTAACAACTGCTAAAAAATTAGTCTTTGCTTTTTCACACTTGGGAAATAATAAGCGTTTAGTAATTTCCGGCTCAATTTCCTGCTGTATTTTGGAATTAGTTGATTATCCGTTACACATAAACAGTTAATTATTCAACAACTTCAGATGGTTTCATTTCGCTGAATATTTTCACTGTCTTATTTATAAATGCCTGGAGCATAAAAATTTGTAATTCATTGTCAGGTAACTTTTTAAAACGTTCGGAAAAGTGATACTATTTGTTGTGCCTTCGTTCTAATTTCTCAGCCAACAAAGTGACTTGTGTGTGGAATCCAATCTCAATAACATAATACATGGCATTGGCTTTTCTCAACGTCAGACATAAAACCGTGCTTCGAGCGTTTTTTTTATCAGCTGAGGCGGTAAAATAGGAAAAAGAATTCACAATCAGTTCAAGTGTCAAGTGTCCTAGTTATTATTCCTTGGCAGCACTTCTGTGAATATAGATAATATCCCAACTATTAATAGCTGCCAAGGAATTGCATATTAAATGTATAACGTATAGAGAGTGAGCTATTCGTTGTGGAAACATGCATTGCTTCGAATAATTTTTACATCCCCAAGAGATTTTAATAACTGTACTATATGAATGGATCAAAAATTAATAAGTGATATCTGTTTTCCAATATTTTTACATTTTAATTGCAATCGTCTAATTAAGAACATTCGTCTTCGGAAATTACGAAATAGCTTTTCGTCTCGATGTTACGGTTGCTGGAAGTTGTTAACCAAAGGCTCTTATCGTAATATTTGGAAGTCATTAAAAGGAATACTGAAGAGGGTAAAAACACTCACTTTTTGAAGTAACCGAAGAGAAGAGGATAATCCGTTCAGCACGAGAATTCGAGGCACTTGCACGTCACTCTAACTGCACTTTGAATTTTAGCACTGTGACGATCAGCAACAGGATTTGAATTTATTCCATTCTCAACACAACTCTGGATTACGAAAAACGAAACACATCGTGACGGACAAAACAATACCAACGATCGGTGGAAAATTTAATCGTCTCTATTACAATTTCTCTGACAATGAGTTATCGATGAAAAAAAATAAGAAATTTCCGCGATTCAATCTGAATAACGCCGCTTCACTTTGAGGAGCAAATTAACTCGGAGGGAGAGGAAAAAGTTTTGCTCCAGTCGAGTTAGAATCCGACTCGACAAATGGTAAACGGAGTTATTATCACTGCAGTGATCATAACGAAGTGATTATGGTGAAAGTAACGCCTCTACAGCTCCAAAATTTATGCCAGTATTTCCAGGATCCAATCTTCAGCTTTCACAAACTCTGAAAAAAGCTCGACGACTTTCAGCTTCAATCGAACTGCTTGAAGCGTCACAGTGTAAAAAATTTGAGCTTTCGACTTTACTAAGTTGATATCCGCTGATCTGTTTTACCGGACTTTAAACTTTGAGTGTCGAAAAAACATTCAGATGGCGAATTTTGACACCGTGAGTTATCTTTGAACGGCACTTAACAGAATCCGACGGACCGCAGCGAAACCGAAAAGCAGAAGTGGTTTGGCTTCAGAGGAACGGACGCGAGGACTGTGAAGGCATAGGCACCGATCATCACCGTTCGGTTAGCCATTCCCTCCCACCCTTTCTATTTCTCTCACTCGCTCTGTGATCACACACTCGATAGTTCAAGATGACAGTGCTTAAGATCCACCGAGGTATTAACAACGTGTTTACTGTTTATATGTATAATACTTCGTACTCTGGCGGTAGCAAGGTAGACGAAGTGACACTTCACTTGGAAATCAAAACAAATTTGTCGTAACACCTGCACGGGAAGTTCCACTTTGCGCGCTGTGGCGGACGCACAAAGTACCCGATTCCCCACAGTTCAGAGGCTGTTAGAAAATATCACACAACTGTTAGGAAATGGTATTTTTGACACAGCGTGCAGTGAGTTCGTTTTACCGTGCCTGCGGAATGTGCGATAAGTGAATGTTACCTTTACAGCGACATCTAGAACTGTAATAAGATATTCCTGCGCACTGTGTATTTACCAGATTATAATCGATGTAAACAATTGCGGCGCTAAGGAACGAAGGCGACGCTCGGATTACTAACATCGATTACAAAAGGTCATATTAGCTTGCCTTTGTGTACCAATACCACTTTCATCAGATCATATCGCGAACTTACCACAACTTGTGTCAAGAAATAATATACATAACTCGCGCGGGCGGGTGACCCTGCACTTGTCACGTAATGTACCATTTCCTAACAGTTTTCTGAATTAAACCGTTATAACTATCGCCATATGGCGTGATGACTCGTGACTACGATCACGTCCGCTGTGTGCAGCAGTGCGTCTACGTTCGGGTTAGACTACTTTACACCAGTAGAGAAAAGTTCGACATGAGAAAATTGTAAACGTGGTAGACTAATCCGACGAATACGCGTTGCTGCAACACAACGAATGCGATCGTAGTCATGAGTCATCACGTCAGATGGTGCTAGTTATACCGGTTTAGCTCAGAAAACTGTTAGAAAATAATGAATTACGATACGAGTGCGCAAAGTAGGTGATTTCCGCACGAGCGACGTTTGTCGCCCGAGCCTAGCGAGTGTGGGTACACCCACGCAGCGTACGAGTATCGTATAATATTTTTCCTATCAAGTTGCGCAAAGTTCGACAGGTCTACCAAAGAAGACAAAGACGACGGGATGCAAGCCGGCGCTCGAGCCAGCGAAGTTCACACGGGTGACTATACATCGTGCGTACGTTCTTATACATTCCCGCACGCTCTTCACAGTGTATGGGAAACTTTGCAAACGCAAATTCGTACGCAAAATCAAACTTTGCGCACGATAATAGGAAAATATTATTTCCTAACAGTTGTGTGATATTTCCCAACAGTTTCTGAACTCTGGGGAATCTGGTACTCCGCGCGTCCGCCACACTGCGCGAAGTCGAACTTTCCGTGCAAGTGTTACAAAAAATAATATACAATACGCGTGCGCGTACGTAACGCTTGTATCGTAACTTATTGTTTCGATTGATTTCATTGTTTGATTCGATTGATTTCCAATGTATCGAGTAAGAGTGGGGGTAAGAATATAGAAATGTTAATAAATAGAAAGACCACAATATCGAACTTAATTTGCAGAAATGAAAACTGTAGAAAATTGTAGATTGGTGGAATAAAAAAATAGTAAGGTTAGAATATAGAATACCCAAATGTAAAACCGTCAGAATTCGTCTCGGTGATGTAGAATCGTACACAGGTTCTGGCATTTGCCGTTCTATGTTATGAACTTTCTGTATTTTGTCTTTCTGTATTTCGATTTTATATATTTTCGATGTTCTACATATATTTGGACCTTATACATTTTGATGATTCTACGAATCAGATTTTCACGTCATTTGTTAACGATATTTTGATCCCTCTATCAATTGGTATTCTATCTATCTATATTCTATCTATACGAGTATTTTCAAATTATAGGCATTGAATACTTCTCAAATAGATGGATTAAAAGATTTTTCAGGACATCTTTTGAAATTTTCAATTCTGAAACCATAGAATTTTGTAAATCCAAAACCTTGGAAAATGCTCGAAACAAATCGTTCTAACATTGGACCAATCTAAAAACAATCGGAAGCGGAAATGAGCCGTGACTTTTTATGAAATAGTCTGCGAATAAAATGAGTTATCGATATAATAGTAAGATTATCAATGTTCATAATTTTGGTATATTATATATCTGTGTATTTAAAAAGATTTTCATAGTTCACACAGATAATCAGATAAATACTTAATGTACGACTCTCATTTGAAAATCTATAAAAAATGTAAATTTTTGACGAAACAACCTCCTTGATACAAGACAATTCCGAGGCTCAAAGCTCTGTAATAATAAACTAACATGGAAAAAAGCTACTGGGCTTTAGTCAAAAAGTGGTCGTGCAAAACGAAGTAACCACAAGCTCAAACTCGAAGCCTAAAACAGTTTTCGGTTCATTTCTAAACCAAGCCTTGGTACGGTTTTCTCATGATGTCCGCGGCTTTCATCCACTCCGTATTACGAGTTAAGCTCTCTTTATCCGAGATAAATTAGCCCGGCAAATAAATAACCTTATCTCATTCCCCCGCCTTTGCTCGACAGCAATAGCCAACCCTAATTGGAATTATCCCAGCCTTTCATCCAGCGTCACAATTTGTCAGAAGCTAGGCCAGCTATGATGGTTTATCTTACTTCCGCCAAGGCTACCCGTTTTCCAATTAAATTCCGCTCACATTTGGGTCAAGCCAGATGCTGACCAAAAACAAATCTTGTTTTAGAGTGCTGCTCAATCAGAATAATGATGGTAAATTTTTTGAAGGTTCTAATGGACTCTGGTGAAAGTCCTACTAAATTTTTAATAGTTGACAAAAGTGATTTTATTCAGATCAATTTTGAATTCACTAAAATCATCTTCTGAAATATCTCTCAAACATCTTTTTTGGTATATTATTCATGAACTCGTTGTTTGATTATGAAGATTTTCTCGGAGATGTTTATACTTTAGGTTCATCAAATTTTAATTTTGAAAAGATCCGGTGTGAAAACTTTGGATTGTGAATATCTACCGCGTTTTACGAAGTGTTCAAATTATCCAAAAGTAAAGATTAATTGAAAGTACAGACAATCAGAATTCCTGACAATATAACATTTTTCCCCATAGTCGTTGACAGGAAAGTCGAGATCTCAGGATAAGGAATTATTTCAAGACTAAGATCGAAAATCCATCGTGAATCAAAATGTTATTCCCAAATTTTAAACATTTTTTACAGAGAGTTCACGATGATTCACTGATTACCCTGATAGAGATAACTTCTCAGTGACTCCTGAACTCCATATCAATGTAATATTTAATTATTCATCAACAACGATTAGTGCGAGCAATATGTATCTCTTATGATAGAGTTCGTTTATTTTTTCATGGACTTGAAATCTAGAAACAAAATCATTGGCTTATTTGCGTACTTTTCACTCGTTCATTTTGTGGAAAAAGTTTTCACTGGACTTGGTGAAAAGGTGACAAGTTCAGCTCGGACGAATCGAAAAAGGCTGACCAGTCAAACTCGCTATAAAACCGCAAGTCTGACTTTGCAAAGAACCTGGCAAAGCTTCTTGGAATATAATTTGACCGCATGAGTACAGCGGGAAAAAGTTCGTCGACTTTCTTTCGCGGTGGTGAAAAAGGGGCTGAAATGAGTCGAGGGCGAGGAAATGAGACGGTTAAGGCGGGTTTCGCTCCGGTCAGCGGAGGATTACTTTGTGCGATTTTAATTGGTCCTGTGATCTCTTGTCAACTGAATTCAAATACGGGCAAAAGAGTTTGAACGGAGGAGAAATTTTTTACCCGTTACAGGCTTCCGATTGGGATAAGCCACGTCACATAATTTTATTTTATTTCTCTTCCAGTTTATTATTCATTTTTCCATACGCTGTTGATGTACTTTACTGGATTAAAATTCGATATGATGAATTAAATTGTATCCTAGAAAATTACATTCAAATTTATATTTAAAGAAAAGATAGGAAACATTTTTGAGGATTTACAAAGAAAATTAATCGCCGTTTACAATCTTTTAGACGCAACGTTTTGACGATATGTTCACGAAACAGTTCGATCAGTATACAAATTAGGAGAGTGACCTACTGCAGGTAGAATGTAGATCGTCCACAGATTTTGTCTGACCGTATGCTTGCTGAAAATTATCTAGTTGGTTGTTCACCATAATTTAACCATCAATTAAACGGTGAAACTAATGAACAATTACCAGTCTGTAGTAAATATTGTGGGGAAAAACGATGGAAAGCTAGGCCATAATAAATATTCAAGGCCGGTTTTAGATACAGATACCTGTATCGAGATTTTACCGACACTTGGCCAAGTAGCAATCGCTTTTGCAGAACGTTCGAAGGTGAGGAAAATTCCTAAATTTTCGGTAAGATAGAGCTACGAAATTAACCGACGATCGATAACGTCGAGCAAATGATCCGTTGATCGATAAAGTCAATTAGAGTGGGGATATCCCTCATCCTCGAACATCTTAGACAAGGGTTTGTGTCTGGACCAAGTATCGGTAAAAATGTTGGTACAGGAAACTGTATTCAGAACATGCGTTGGGTATCTACTGACCATATCGGTATATGGTTTTGTGAATAAGGGTGGAAGCTCAACCGCAAACGTTCCAAGAAATTGCATCCGCTGTTTTGATGCCTGTACATCGCCTTTTAAATCCATTATTGTTGCAAATATTTGCGAAAATATATGTCCGAGTACTGAATGCGGCATGTGAAAATTTTTGAGGTTAATTTATTAAGTTATGGAAAAAGTGATTATCTGGAAACTGAGTGAGCCGTGCACAGCTTTGGAAAAACTCAGATGAAGATGAAATTGATATTCTTGATAAAAAAATTTTAAATATGCAAGGTGAAGAGACCGTGTTGCCTATTTACTACGCACAGTGCTTCATATAACAAGAGTATATTACGGGTTTTTTCACCAAGTGTGATATTGAGGTCAGAGTTTCGTAATGTCAGATTTGCTTGCGACTGTACATGTGCGGAGTAAAGAAAAAACCACTTTTACCTTCTAGAACTTAAAAATGCTGTTTATTGTTCTCCACGCATGCGTAATCATGACTCGCTTTTACTATCGCTAAAACGGTTTCCTTACGTACCGATCACAAACATAAAAAAAACGGGTGAAAATTCTTACTTCATATGAAAAATATTTTAGACCTGTCTAAGAAAAGGTTTGATACCACAATCAGATGTACTACTAGTGAGATCATTTTCTTAATATTGAAAAATGATTGTTCAATTCACGCAAATGAAAAATTATAGCTTGGTTGTAATTTATGCTATGTACATGAACTAAGCATGCCCCATCAAACAACGACAAAGAAATATACGCCTTTGTGAATAGATAGGCTGATTCAAAGGTATCGGATAACGAATGATTTAGTTATCCCATTTCACTAGATAGATGCCGGGAGCCCCTCTTAATAACTGCTCATCTTATTCTCTGTTTTTCAAATGATAGCACCAATGAATCCTCGAGTTACTTGTTATATTTACAAGCCACTTTTTCCCAACATTCTTCTCCAAAATCAAAAATGTCCCACAAAGTTCTTCAATTGTGTATTTCATTTGAGTCGTTTCTGAAGCTTGAGTTATTATTTTTCCATGTAATTAATAAATACCTTAAAATGAGCTACCTAGGAATATAATTTTATTATTCCCCATTACCTGTTTCCCATCATCGAAACCACTGTATTCTATTTCACCCTCGGGTTTTATGTGCGAAATTCAGTCTGAATGAGGAAAAGGATTTCCGCAATGTTACAAATGTTTATAAATTTCACATTAATTGTTGTATCCCAATGATCATGACTTTACAATGTTGATACATCGTGTAATAGATAATACGTCGATCTAGCTCTAAATGCGAATTAAAATAAAAGTTAACCTGCAAATTTTGTAAAGTGTAAAGCATTACCTCCACAACTGCAACGGCCTTCGACAACCTCTCGAATCCATTTTCGATGCGAAGAAAAAGAAATAAAAAAACCATTGAAGTTTATGAATGCCATAATAAAAAAATTTGTTAATTCGTATCAATGTTTTGACCCGCGCTGTATTTTTTTTTTTTTTGAATATTCAGCCGGAAAGTCAACATCAGAGAAAAAAATATCAATCACACCGCATATACATACCTTTACGGTACTCAACCTGGATATAAGATGTAACTCCAGTTGCCTGTTTCAGGCGCGCGGATCGTTCCGCTGTTGGAACAACTCACAGCACACAAATTGACATGTAGATTTTTAGAAGTCTGCTCACGAGGCTTAAATTTTCCATCGTTTCGGGATGTATACAATATCATTTCGTTAGCATAGTAAGGACTTCTCGTTAGATATAAAATTCGAAGTACATTTTTCGTGTAGCTCCAGGATTATATGATACTTTTGAAGCTTAGATAGTTGAAATTTATCAACTTAGATTGTTATCCTCGGTTTCAAAGATTGATATATGCCGACTTTTGGTGCCTCAGTCATGGCAGAATTTGAAGATCTTCGAACATGTGAAAGGGCAAAAATATGTGTATTAAATGAAATCATCAACAGGTTGATTGGATTGGTCAATAAAATTGTGTATAGAGAAAAGTTCGGAAGTCGTAGAAGACGTTTGTAGAAAGAAAAAATAATAGTAAGATGGTCAGGTATGTTTCCAACCCAAACAATTACGTGCGATCATTTCCTGACTACGCTGTCCAGCAAATCACCATCTGCATCTGTTGACCAGCTAAGCGTTGAAAATTGGGCAAGATCCATGTTGAAACGTTCGACATTTTTGGCTATTCAATCATTGTTGATAAGGCGCATTTTATTTGGTTGAAAATTCCTCAGTGCAACCATTGTGTTGTAAGATGTGGACTCATTTGTACACTCAAAATAAAGTATATGCCTGGATGAATATGGATTCACAGTAATTGTTTGCGCGTATAACGAGCTATGAATATGGTACTTTCAATAGAAAAAATATAACTGAATCAGAATAAACATTCTCGCATTTTCCAATGAAATATTATGATTTGTGTGTAAAAATTACATGAGCATGACTAGAATTTCCTCTGAAGTTAATACGATTTGTTTTCATGGAATTGTCTGGTCAACACAGAGGCGAATATAGGTGACTTATTGTTAGAGTAACATACTTGATTACGGAATACTGTTTGAGAGTATACATCAAACAGAAGCTTGATATTATCATTGTTAATCCCCAATCAGGGATTCTCTATGTCTGGCAACAGTCTTACATATTTCAAATATCAGTTTTTGTGTACGGACGACTAAATCCACCTGCGTAAGTCTCCGTAACTGCTTCAATGCCTTCGCCTGCTCCGATTCACTCTTTGCCTAACCATCGCTACAGATGAAAATAACTAGGTGAGATTTCATTATATCGCCTGAATTTTGATTTTATTTTGAATAGCTAAAATGTTTTGAAGCTGGATGAAAGTTCAGAGTATGGACACCATTAGACATTTAACACAAGCCTGTATAGGTACATACGTACTATAATACTTGAGACAAAAGTCGAACGTTAGAAAATAGACAAAATTTCCAAAATGCTGGCTGGTACGTTGCTCAGTGTATCTTTAGTTGCTTATGCGCAGGCGGAATAACCATGCTAGATGTCCTGTTTTGCGCATGCTCGAAATAACCCGGTATCAAATCATAAATTGTATGCACTTTTTACGGGTCAGTCTCGTCGTTTTTGAAAGAAGGATACAATTTATGATAAATTGACTTCATAATTTCTAAGATTATGAAACCTGAAGCAGAAATTAGATTATAGCTGAATCCGACATAATATATTTGATTCATAAACCTAGGTTTCACGCATTCACCTTATTTAAGACATACTCTTCGCCTCTAATTTGGGTATCAAGTCTCGAAATTAGCTTGTTTGTTCTGATTGTCTTCGTCATATAATGCATTATAATTAGCAGTAGATATCAATACCCGGATAACAAAATGTTTGCAAATTGCATTGCATTCAATATTGCACATATGACGACGTCGTTATATCTAACTGTTCGGAAATGTGGCACTTTACGCACGCTCCACAAGTTTTTTAAATCCAACTTTTCAAGCAAGTATTAGAAAAATTAATTCACAACATTTGAAACAGTTTGTCAGCATTTGAGCAGTTTCTATCCCTGTGAGAAGATTTCGCCGACCAATGAGATTGAATTATTTGGCGCATGCGCAGTTGATTTTCATGTTTTAAGAGATTGTCCCGGTATGTAAGTGTGACGGAACTACCAAAACTCACAAACTTAATTTTTAACTCAATCTATCGCAGTTGGAATAATCATTCGCTTAGCTCAATTAACTAACAGAGCTCTATTACCTAATGGAGGGTACAACCTCTGCAAATATCGCCACAATACAAATTTTACGCCGTGATACCAGGACCGCCCTCTCTTGTGGGACAGATCACCGGGGAAAAAAAGGATTCCCGAGTGCCAGAAGCCCAGATCATTACAGGACCACGATGTCTCGAGAAGGAGGACAGTCCTGGCCCGGTAGACGACTTCGAACAATACGCCGCTGGTGCTGTGTCGCAACCGGTGCACCTTCACGACACAGCCTTATCGTGTCTCGTCCACATTATATCCAACTACAGGCACGCAGTGATAAGTTACCACAGAAAAATAACAGTATACGTGACCACACTGTCGAATAAAAGAGTTTGTAGCGAAGACACGGTAACAAGACTTGGCGAAATTATTCAGATAGTTGGAAAAGATGCTAAAGATACGACCGTTCTCTGTGAAGTCTCTTTTGTATCCGCATTGAGTCGAGGGGTTTCAGAGGGTCTGGCCGTGGGCAACCACCCCCACACCCAGTGTAGTGGAGAACCACATGTCGTCCTGGATGCATGTGAGGAGGCAACCCAGGCTTTCCTCTGCAGGTTTCGTCGCAAGCCACTTTCTCTAAATTATGGGTTGTAGCCGAGTGCTGAGCGAGTATGCCTTTCAGGCCTTGGTTATGTCGTTTTAAAAGTATTTAACAATTGTTCGTACATGCTAAGAAGGTGGGAGAATTTTACCTGGCTCGTTGCTGTCAGTTGTGGGGCCGTGCGAGCTTCCTGGAATCTTACCGGTCGAACTCTGTGAGCTCTTAGGCTTACCATTCCAAGCCCGTGGAACGGCATTTGAAAAGACGCAAAAACAGGTAAGGAAAGTGAAATGAAATAAGTAGGTGCAACTAAAACTAATCCAGAGGGACGAGATTCCTTTTGCGCTACACGCTAAATTATAATAGCGCACTAGGAGTAAACAAAATGAAATCAATACGCAAAGTGCTCCATCAAAAAAGCTCGTTACAACTATTAAATTGGCCAAAAGACTTATAATACACTGGTATCGTAGAACCACGTTTTTCGAATTTTGACACGGACTAGTGTGCAAAATTTCGGTCTTGACAAAAAAAAAAAAAATAAAGTGCTTTCAAAATGATCATTTTCAGTTAATATTTTCCGCTCGAGCAAACGGTTTTATAGTTGGGAATTTCCTTAATACAGTTCAATGTTCCCGAATACACGAATACACGAATACAGTAACAATAACAAGACAAGTCAGTACTATAATATTTTTTTTCAGCAGATAGCTGTAGAGGACTATATGTATATATATATACTCTGGATGGCTATAATATATATATATATATATATATATATATATATATTTCTCTTGAATCCATGAATATCATGCTACACGTCACGGTACTCTATGCATGCCCTACCTTTGAAATCCAAAATGCACTCGACAACGCGATGGAAACGTTCAGGGAATTCGGTTAATCAACAAAAATGCGGTTGTTCGGCCGACTGCGCTCTGTATGCAACTTACTTTGTCGGGAACACTGACGCCACGGCGTCTGGTTTCCGTTATCATCAGAGGTCGGGGCTTTCGCTCCAAATCAAACTGGAAAAACGGTATTACGCGGAAGTGTGCGACAGCATCTTGAAAGCATACATTTCTCTGTGCAGTCGAATTCCTTGACACTGGGTATATCTGGGGTCTCAAGATCGCCGATTTGAGAAGTAACGTCAGACCTGAGACGTTTTCAAAATTCAAAATAGCAGATCTAATATGAGCAATTAGGATCAATTTTTATATTTTCGGTCCGCCATATTGGATCCGCCATTTCGATTTTCAAATTCTGACATCAAATTCGATTTCAGCGACCCCGAAAACCCCAGAGTAATAAATTTTAAGCAAATCGATTCAACTATTATATTTTCAGTCCGCCATATTGGATCTGCTACTTTGAATATTGAAATTTTGACGTTGGATTAATTTTTAGCGACCCAAAAACCCAAGATTACTGACTTCAACTTTTCTAGTCCCCATTACCTTCCCGAAATTACATTTATACGGTAAAAACGACATTTTTAACACTTTTTTGATCTATAGCGCTAGCTATATTTGCGGAATCGTCATAATCCCTCTTGAAACATCAACATTGACACCTCAGGAGTCCAATTATGCAAAAATTGACTCCTAACATGAGGATTGATAAAGAACACTAGACTGTTTTTCAAAGATGTAGCAATTATTGTAATACACACTCCAAGAGGTAAGAATTTCAGACAAATCGATTTCTTGACTTTCCGTTCATTTGTCGATAATTGGTGGATTGGCAGGATACACATTAGGAGTATATGTTATACGAATAAAAAAAATAACTCAATCATAATATGGTGCATGATGTGAAGAAAAAATTATGAGCTATATCTATTTTACGAGGGTTTCCAACCACTTCTTCCGCTACAGCAGCTTCACCCGCTTCGCTGATTGGCGCTTCGTTCATCCGATGACAAACGTTGCCGACTTTGCAGGGAAGTTCTCGAATCCCTTCCCCACGTGATCTGCCACTGCCGGACGCACTCGGCCACGTGGAAACTGCGCCACGACCACGGTCTTACATACAGGTCTTGCAAGCAACAGAAATTTGAGTAGTGGGGGTAGCCGCGTTATTGTCCAGATTTTTTTTTGCCTCTACTAGTCACTACGCGGCTCTATCAGTTATTCATAGACACATGAGTGACATTCACGGTCTTATAGACAAGTCTGGGCACTCCAAGGCCCTTCCTATATAACGCAGCGTGACCGTCTTGAAGCCTATGTTTCTCAATTTGTACACCAAAGACCGGAGCGCTGCAATCTCCGAGGCCTGTGTGCAACAAAGAGAGGAATATAGGACAGCCGTCTTTTTCTCCGTGCGCTTGCGTGCTAAATAGACCTCTCCCTCACTAGCGCTAGCGGCGAAAATTCATAACATCGGCTTCATTTTCGAGCACGGTTTTACAGCTGGAGTGCCCAGACCTGTGTATACAACCGTGGTGACATTACAACGTGAGGTTATCTGTGTATGAGTATCAAAAAGATTGGTTAGGGTTCCGCCAAATAATAATAATAAGCTTATGAATAACTCGTAGCGCCGCTCTTGTGGCCATAAGTTGTACTTTTGTTTCAGACGTGAACTGACAACCCCCCACCACGTTCGTTGCAAGACCTGTATGTAAGACCGTGGCCACGAGGCCAACGTCGTTCGTCTAGGAATAGGAGAATCGCCTGCCGGGGCAGCTCCGGGTAGACAGGCGAGTTGACGGGGTCAACGGGAACCTGGGGCTCTCAGACCGGATATTATAGTCCGGTACGAGCCCTCAAAGATCATCGTTGTCATTTATGTAACCGTGCCTTTCGAGATCCGTAAGGTAGCTTTTGACGAGGCCAGGGCGTGCAAACTCCTCAAGTACAAGCCCTTGGACTCAAAGCCTCGAGCTTGGAAGGCGCGGTTGCCGGGAATGGGTTATGGAATGGAATAATTGATACAATTTCACTCAGGCATTCATTGACCTATTTTAATTTTTAAGATATAAACATTTGAACATTACGCTCCCGTATCGGATGGTTTCGGACCACTGTGCGACGCTCAAAGAAACCGGCATCATCTTGCCCACTTCTGCGAGGAGTATTCTAGACATCTCGTAGCTAACAATTCTAAACACAAGCGGTATTATCTGCGAGGAAGCACGAAAAGTTAGGCTTGCAAGTATGAAGCAAGCAGCGTCGCAAACCGGAAGAAATTAGATACCAACAAAATTTTTGTGCCCTCCTAGTCATACACATTTTTAGCTAAGGGCAAATGAATATCCTCAGCCCATCAAACATTAGCAACATCACTACTACATCTCGAAGTAATATGTTTTAGAATCTTGTAGCTATGGACAGAACAAATTCAATTGTCAAACAGATGTTATACGCTAGTGACTTATTGCGAATAACCGATGGCTGGTGTGTGTGCTATTTAGGACTGGAGGGGGGGTTGGTGAAAGGGGGGATGGTGGCGGTGAGAAGAGAGATAAAAAGGGAGAAAAGGAAAAGAGAACGGGACAGAGAGAGAGCTTAGGGAAATGGGCCAGGAAGAGAGAAAGGAGGTTAGGAAGAAGAAGAAGAGAATCCTAAGGAGTGTTTTGATTGTTCGTTTGCGATTGTGTTTTTTATTGCTGAGGTGGAGTGCGGCTGGAGCCGGAGGTGTTGTGATGCCGGTGGATCGACTGGCTGACAGTATTCTTTCCCGGCCAGCAGCCGTAGCTTTATAGGCCGGCGCGGACCATGGAGAGAGGCTGGCCGGCCGAGTTTACTGCGCGGAGTGGCGGCGCGGGCATTTGCGGTGTGCATAAGGCTGTGCTCGTTTTGCATATAACTGCATGTAAAATTCCCCGCGCCTGGTCCGTTCGCGTCTCTTGGGCCGGCTCTGGCACGTGAGCGTCGAGACGAGGGTTGCGGGTAACAGAGAAAAAATGAAACATTGCACTTCGCTTCGAAATGAATCATATGTCTTGTCAGCTACCGTTTCGCAAGAACTATGCTGAATTAGTTCGTAAAACTACCGTTTCGAGTTACCGTTGATTTCAGCAGTTACTGCCTTCGAATCGTCGAATAGCGGATTATATTATCAATTATCGCAGTGTCACTTTTAAAGAAAATTTGGTAAAATCACGCCACTCTGTAACATGTATACAGTTCTAACAAGGGGAATATACGGTCGACGGATTTTTTAATTTTTTTATACTTGTAGTACAGAAAGGTCCAGACCCAAATAACAAAACCCCAAAGCCATAGGGCTAGATATCCAGAAGTTTTCGAAAACATGAAATTTGAAAAATGAAGTTGTAGTACTTGACAACGAGGCTCGTGACTCTCCGGGTAGCGCACGAGTCTAGTAACCCGTAGATCGAAGGATCGAGTCCCACTGATGAACTTTTTATTTGTCTAATTCTTTTAACGCCTATACCCACATCATTCACATGAGAATGTTTATAATGAATGAACTTTTGTCTACAAAAATCAAAAATATGATGTAAGAAAGCTGTTTATTTTATATTTTTGCGCTACCCGGTGAGCCACGAGCCTCCTTATCACGTGTTTTGACTTCAGCGTATATCCCTCGCTCGTAATTTTTCTATATTTATCAAAATTAATTTTTTCGAAAACTTCTGGACACTCACCCCTACGGCTTTGGGGATTTGTTATTTGGGTCTGGACCTTTCTGTACATTTAGTATAAAAAATCCGTCGACCGTATATTCCCCTTGATAGACACGTTAAAATAATAACATATAAAATATATAGACATGTTCTTATATTATAATTAAATAATCTAATATATAATATATAGACACGTTAAAAAACATCATCGGCCTGCAATATTACAGTAGAACAAAAAACACATGGAAATGACGCAATTAAAGTTACACGCCTAATAATTACCAACTTTGGAATATCATTCCATTTGCGTTCCTTGCGTTTATTTGAATTACATCTCACCACATTTCATTATATTAGAGGAGGGGGGTTATTGGATTATAATATTTTGGGCTATTCCTAGCAAGTATTCAAGATCACCGTTGTACATACGAAATAATATCCCACGAGTAAATAGAGCAAGGTAACCGCGATACATAATAATGATTTTTTCCTAAACTGTGTTCATAAGAGTCATATTGACAGTGTATTATTTTGACGTGTGTTATTTTGATGTGTTATTTGGACGTTGTGTTATTTTGACATTCAGCCGTTTAACATCCTCGTAGTAATGGAGATGATATCAATATTGAAGTTAATTTGTTCCGCTATTTTATAATATTTGACTATTTTTCCGGCCATATTCGCGATTGGTTTCATCTCTTTCGATTGAAGATAGGATAAAACTGATCGTCTCACTATCTGCAGTTAGGAGATGGGTTGAAACTACTAGCCTGGAAGTGATGGAACCAATTGCAAATATGACGGAAAAAATAGTGAAATATTATACAATGACGGAAAAAAACGAACCTCACTATTAGTTTCATCTTTGTTAGTACGAAGGTGTCAATCTCCATCTCATCACTTTGAGCTGCAGACGGCGAGACTAGTAATTTTATCTTATCTTTAACCCGAAAAGATGAAACCAATCGCGAATATGGCGGGAAAAATAATGAGATATTATGAAAGGATAGAAAAAGTTAACCTCAATATTGGTTCCATCTCCATTACTACAAGGATACCAAACTACGTCTCGTCACTTAAAATTGCAGACAGTGAGGCGATTAGTTTTATCCTATCTTCAACCGGACGAGATGAAATCAATCGCGAATATGGTGAGAAAAATAGTGAAATATTATAAAAAGACGGGAAAAATGAAACTCAATATTGATTTCATCTCCGTTAGTACAGGGACGTCAATTCGAACGCCTGATACTCTTCGTGTGGGTGATCCCAAGTTGTGGGCGTCATTACATGCAGATACATGAACTGAAGAGAAACATTTTGAAATTTTGAAGGTCTCATCTGTGTTTTGTGGGATCGGTGGTATGCTTGCTTCAATATTGCGCAGAAGTTCAATGCCTGTTTCTGTCGCGGTCAATGTCAGTTCAAACAACTCTTTGGCGATGCTGGAATGATGGACGGTTCACAAGCACGACACTCGGCTATCTGCGTATGTACCGTTCAATCGATTTTCAGAAGATGATGCGATGTCGTTGTTATAGTTTTTTTATAGTTATAGTTTTCCGACAAAATGCGATGTCATTGTTATAGTTTTTTACAGTCATAGTTTTCCATCGCGTTACGAGATTTATAACTTAAAATGTTTGATGTTCGAACTGAGCCGAGTCATTCGGTATTTCTCTAGTGATATTTTGATGATCGTATATCATTGGCGAATTTATATCAACCACATACAAATACCGAGTGCCTCGTCCCTCGCAAAACCCGTACAAAAATTTACGCGAGTTATGGGAAATTGTACGCGAGTTACGAATGACTTGAAATCTCCTGACTCGCGCATGACTCGCGTAAATACATGAGTTGTAGAGAAGTTAGGGGTATACCTATAATATTGAAGTGTACTCTAACTCGTGTACAACTCGCGTAAATACATGAGTTTTATACGAGTTATGTACTGTCACTGACTCGACTAATTCACGCAAAATCTTTCGTAACACGCATAATTACGTGAGTTAATTCGTCAAGCTTTCAACTACATAACTTCGAGAACACTCGGCACGTTTGAAGAACCGAAAAAAATAATAATATTTTTAAGAGACGGCCTATTGATGCTATCAATCGTGTTACTATCCAGATAAAACACTCGTATACATAAAATCTAAATGATCTTTTAAAATACGTATCAAATCCGTAAAATGCATTAATTACGGACAATATACATATTATAAACGGTGTCATTTAGACTATATCTATATGTGTGTTCCATCTGGGTTTGAAGCTCGACAATTATTATTTTACAATGCATTTTTTTATTATCATTTTTAAATACATCGAGCGTGTTGGTGAGATCAGATATTAGTCAGCTTGTCGAACGATTGCGATACATCGATGTAACACAAAGCTTGTAAACGTCGGTATCGAGACGAAAAAATTGCGAAGTTATGACAGTCAACTAATTTTCTAGCAGATCGATGCGCGACAACATGTTTGCTTTAATTATAACGATCACACTGAAGAAACTTTGACAAGTGTATTGACAATTATCTGTAGTGATATACGTTTGATACAACGATAAAAGATACCCACGAGCATCGATGTGGGTATCTTTTTCCAGATTTCAGCTGACATATAGATATCCGAATGGCAATCTCCAAATTATGGAAACCCTACTAAATAAGAGGTCACGACGTGACAATGCCTCGTTTCACAGTCACAATCGTTGATAAGCCGTCAAAGCGATACAAAATTATAATCACTTTTGTCACAAATCATTTACCCCGGAACACCATTTTTCCAGTTTTGTTTCTACGACGCTGTAAAACAAAGCATCACCAATCATATGCCGTCGTCAATCCCAGCTACTGCAATGCGAAGGCCATGCAACGAAATTACATTCCGAATTGTGGCAATACTACGCGAGCCAGATCACGATAAACTGACGAAACGGGCGCAGTGTGAATGATTCGCAGCCACAACGAATATAGAGTTTTTATCGACGGTAGGAGGCTTACAGGCGGTCGATGAAATAGAGATCTATCTTCGTTAACGTTACAAGTAACCACCGACATATGCCAGCAGATATCAATACTACTGCAATGAAACTGCCACGTGTGAATTTCAGGGCCGTCGCTACTTAAGTGCTTGTAGGGTGTTTGTACTTTCCCTTGCCAAATCAGTACCACAATAAAATAACGATTGCAGGATTTTTCATCGCATGTATAAACAAAGAACATTAATAATTGCAGAGATAAAACTGCAACGAGAATAATATATGATGAAACGGGTATACTTATATATATATATATACATTAGGGTGTTTCAAAATAAAAAAATTTTCGATTTTCCAAGGGGCCACACCTGAAATGGTTAGTTTAGGTAGAAACAAAATTCTGGCGAAAGATGAGCATTGTCGGTTGAGTGGAAGATCGGGCACATTTGATGTTTAATTTTTTTTCCTTTTTATCGAATTTATCATGGATAATTATTAGTAAAATTTTTTTTCAAATTTGGTCAAATTTCATCTTCAGCAGTATCCCACTTGTCAAAAGAATAAGCTAATATCACTATTGTCAACAAACGTCACTGTATAACGACACTGTATTTGCTCAAGAAATTCGAGATTTGTTGCACAATATTGTAAAAAAAAAGGGGGGGGGACTGAACAAAAAGTAACGAAACAAAAAAAAATCCATATCTCGATTGTTTCATGATTCATCTCGAAAAGAAAAAAAAAAAAAACTGCCGAAGGTATGTTACCCTCGTCTCAACTCCTGGTACTCGTTTGTATGTAATGGGAAATGTGTCAATATTGAATAAAATATTGAAATTTGAGTGAGAAAATGTTTTTCATATACTTGAATTGAATAATAATCAGAAAACCCGTTAGACGTCCCTAGTAAATACCAACTAAAGAGTTCCAGGAGCATCTCATTTAAGACACAAACTGATCCGCTGGCAGTTGTAAACACGAAAAAAAATTTTACTAACAATTATCCATCATAAATTCGATAAAAAGGAAAAAAAGATCAAAAATCAAATATGCCCGATCTTCCACTCAACCGACAATGCTCATCTTTCGCCACAATTTTTGTTTCTACCTCAACTAACTATTTCAGGTGTGGCCCGTTGGAAAATCGAAATTTTTTTTATTTCAAACACCCTAATATACATAAAAAAAAAATTTTCTCTCCCAAACAGGCTCAAAGGTTTCGTATGGGTACAAAAAAATTACTGTGAAAAAATGAGCCCTTAATATTAATGTTACGTTATAGTCCTCATCGCATAACAATTGGGAAAACGTTTTCGATGGTCGCGAACAACCTGTAATAAATACTGCAACTGTTTTTCATCTTTAGTTGGGCAGCAGTTATATTCTCCAATTAATGCGACTCCGCGTTCAGCAACGTTGTTGGTAAATTTCAAATTTTTGAAAAATCGAACTTTGATCTTGAATCACTTTTAAACGAGTGGACTAATCAAAAAAATGTTTCACAGACCTTTTTTGTAGAACGTTCAATTCTCTACAAAGATCAGAATAGCGCTTTTTTATTCTATTGGTCGTTTAAAAGGTATAAAAATTAGAAGAAGCGAATATATTTTCCCATGTTATTCTTATGGGAATTAAAAAAATGCGATGGAGACTATCTGAATATTAATATTAAGGGCTCATTTTTTCACAGTAATTTTTTTACACCCAAACGAAACTTTTGAGAAACGATCAAATTATCCCGCTGGTCCATTCATCCGAATATGTCAGTTGTCTGAATCGAGATTGGTATCGTCATAAAACTCGTGGTTACCGATGAACGGTAACAAAACGGTTGATAAACCAGAAATTTCCAATTTACTCTACAGTCGCATCGACTCTAGTTCTCTTAATACAAATTACATAATGTAAAAACGGACTTGAGTCGAGGTGACTGTAGAGTAAATTGGAAATTTTTGGTCTATCAACTGTCTTTTTACTGTTCATCGGTAACCACGAGTTCTATAACGATACAAATCTTGATTCGGACAAGTGGCATATTCGGATGAATGGCTCGGCGGGAATTTGATCGTTTCGGGAAAAGGCCACAATCGGGATCAAGACAGCGGCGGTAGAATAGCCGTTCGTGAATTAAGCATTCGGGAAAATGACCTTCGTAATTCTGAACCAAGCAGAAGAATGACCCTACCGACAAATGGTCACGTCGGGATCTTCACACTTCGGACAGTTGCTAGGATCGGGATGGTGACTTTTGGGTCAGGTGACGGCAAGTCGTTTCACCTGAATCAAGTGACATTTGCGTTTCCAGTCGTCATATTGGATTCGCCAATTTGAATTTCTGAGTTTCAAGCTCACATTCGTAATTCGCGACCTGATTAAAAAACTCCGAGTTCATAGTTTTACCGGAATCAAGTGAATTTGCCTTTTGGGTCGCTTTATTGGATCCGCCATTTTGAATTTCGAATTCAATTTTCCGCACTGTTCAAACGTCACAACTTTTATTGCTGCACGAGCCTGGCCATTGCGATCTCGGCAGACGGATCAAGTTTGCCTGCTTTGTAGTGTGGCTAAGAAAAAATTGAGGAAATTTTGCATCAGCGTGTGTATTGATTTGTATGAGTTTTTACGTACATTTATATGTTTGTATTGATTCCTTATCCTTAACATTGTGAAGAGAGTCGACAAATTTAAAAAGAAAACAACAATAATATATCTTAATAACTGAAATGCCAAACAAACTGAACGACGGCTTCCGGTAGGATTTCAATGATTCCTCACAAGATTGCAAAAAATCAACGTAGTCACGATTATCAAAAACATTTCGAGTCAAATGATCTTTGAGTTCATTGTTTTTTTGCGGGGACAAATCGAGCGGTCGAAACGATATCCTCGGCAGTTTCGGGTCTGGCACCGAGAATATCTCTTCTCGGGGAGGTATTTACTTGACAATTTTTGGGTCAAGGACTCGATATCTCTTCGCGGGATAAGCCGGTCAATTCATACAAACTAGCGCGCAAAGTTCAATTGAACGACAACCATGTATCTCTCTCGCACTGGTGGTAAAGCGTTTTTTGTTACTCGGGTGTCAACAGGTCACCGATAACACGAGCGTAATACGGCATAATAAAACTATGCGATGAGAGATGATGTCACTCGCGTTATATTCGTTTATATACCACTGGCATGTTTTTCTCGCTTTTAGATGCCTCCGAACAGGGAGTAAAGTAGTACTTTCAAGTTCTAGGGAGTAAAAACGACTTTTATTCCCTCCTCGAATTCTCAGGGCTTAATGGTGGAAGTTTTTAATATTTGTTCCTACACCTTATTGCATTCACCCTGGATATGGCGAAACTGCGGGGGGTTGCACCCCTCGGACCCACGCGGTCCAGTAGCAAACACTTTTCGCTTAGAATAAAATTTCCACATACGTGCCAACTTCCCGAGCAGAGAAGCTCGGAAAACATGGCAGGGGGTATATAAAGTGTCGTGTGCACATCGGGAGGAAGCCATTTTACTCCCTTGGTGCACAATCTACTATATTTATTCTCTGGATCAAAGATCGGTTTTTACTCGCGTATAAGTAATCTCATCTGTGAATCAAAGGCCGAGATGATATCGTCGTCATACTGCTGCGCGGGATTAATATTTCGTGTCGCCGGAGCTGTGAAGGCATTACGATTCTTGCAATAGACGTAATCTAATCTTCAGGTCAAAGGTCGAATGATATCGGCCGTATACCAAAAAAAAATTGTATATATTACTTGAACTTGGCGTTAACTTTACATATTATGTGTTTCTTATTCACCGTATTGAATTCGGTACAAATTTTGTATCATTCGGAGCATCTCCGACTCGAAAGTACAAGCGATTTTTATTCGAAACGATTGCGAGTGTAGCCCCGTTGACGAACGTCGTTTTTGGATGCATATTTGGACCCGACGTAACATTTTCGTACGAAGCGTAGTATTTTTTCATAAATATTTTGATTAGCAAAATCTTCCATTTCGAGAGCCCAAGCCAAATCGACACTCTTGAACCAAACATTTCCCAACGCGTCTAAAATGATGTGTACTTCAAAGTAATTAAACATGAATAGCGAATCTAATTTTCGATTTTTTCTTTCGGGATCTTCCACGTCCAATTTACGTTTCTTGCGCATTCGTTCGGTTGAAGTAATTTTTGGAGCCATGATTAAATTTATTTAAACACTTTGCTACAAATATCCTTACATATATGGGAAATAATTTTGTTTTCCGTGTAAATATTATTATTCTTCTTGCACAATATTTGCTACAAATACCCTTATATATGTAAGAATATATTAATTAAACGTACAATAATTTTACAGTTTGTTCGTCGTTATCGCTCAATGCATCAAATTCATCGTACATTGGATTATTCTTGCATACAACATGCAACAGTTTTTCCATTTCGCGTGTTCACGGAATAAGCTCGTCAATTCTTTGCATACAAACTTCGTAGTAAATTTTATGAACATCTATCTGACAATTTGGTCCGCAACGTTGAAACTGTGCAATGAAAATTTATATTCTGTACGATAAACGCAAAGTATAATACAACATAACATTCTACGAACAACTCACCAAGAAACCAGATCCATCGGGTTACAACAACCGTGTTGCGGTAACGAGTATTGTCCCTTCAGTCATTTGTGCTCCCCCAAGTGTTCATTTCCGGAGCACTGAATTGTTCAGAAATCGAGAACAGGGCCGACATGAAATATGCGCGATACTTTAGGTTGGACCGTCAGTTTCTTCAACAATAAAACGTTAATGTTTTCTTCCCGTTGCTCGTTCCATGAATTCTCAGATTCCCCGTCGTTCAGGCAAGTGTTTCAATTATTGACCTGTATTGTTTGTTTGACCCTTGATTATAAAATGACCAAAAAATGAAATTTTAGTGTCAAACCTCTATGGCAGTTGGTTTTACAGTCATCGAGATTCACAATTTGTGCCGTCAATTTATAATTTTTGATTACCTATAAAAGGGTCAATATAATTGCGTCTGAACGTATCGGTAACTGGTAAATTTACTTCACAGCTGTCTAAATATAGGTATATGCAACGATGAGGGTAAAATAAAAAAAGGTTGGTCAATTTTTACTACCGTTTATTGATACAAATATGCAGTTACATCGATAAACTTTTGGTATCGTTTTGACCTTGCGGACAAAATTCTCTTGAGGCGCTTGTTACTTAACAATACCCATTGTGTTGGAATTGGTATCCTGCAACAGATGGATAGATGTTGTTTTTTATTTACAATTCATTCGTCCAAAGTCAATGAAAAATAAATACTTACGTCCGCCTTTTCTGTTTTCCGCATTCATTTGAGCAACACTATTAAAGTTTTGAGGGCCACCGCTTCTCAAATCTTTTGCACAAATTGCTGCATGAGCGTATTGAAGCACGCTCAATAAAAGTACAAACAGAAACGCCAACTTCATCTTGTAATTCGCAAAGTGTGTACTCGACTTACTGAACGGTGATCGACTATGGATAGGCGTCGATATGCGCGGTATTTAAAGCTTTCCATGTGTGACCCGAAGGAGCAGAAAGAAATTACAGATAGAAGATAACCCCTTTTATCCGAACACTTCTCTGAACTCGAGCATTGTTTTTAACGCCGCCCGTTTCTCGGAAATTCCGTGCAGAGATAAAAAGTTGGTACATGTCGGGTTTGATAAGAAGAAGTAATGCTGTGTATTACATACGACCTGCTACAAATAGGAACAATAGATCGAAGGTCAGTTTTTACTCGCGTCATATAAGTAATCCAATCTGTGGATCAAAGGTCGGAATGATATCGTTGTAATACTGCTGCGCGGGATTAACCCGTTCCACTCGAGCGGTGCCGATGCGGCACTTATCAAAGTTTGTTGTTTTCGACATATGGATGAATAAACGGGTGAAATTTCATTATTTGTATACGCTTGTTTGTTTATAAATGTTTTTAAAGTACCGGTAAAACGTTTACCTAATTTGGCCGAAATCGACTCGAGTTGCTGTTCACGCAAACGAAAAAGGCCTCGAGTGCAAGGGTTGATATTTCGTGTGGCCGGAGCTGCGATGGCACTACGACTAGTCGTAATCCAATCTTCGGATCAAAGGTCGAATGATATCGGCTGAATACCACAGAAATATGTGCTGCGTAGAAAACGTAGTTATTTTGATCGGTCAAAAATATTATATGTATATTAATTAAACTTTACAGTGTTTTTCATTCACCGTATTGAATTCGGTACAAATTTTGTATCATTCGGCGCATGTCCGACTCGGAAGTACATGCGTTTTTTATTCCAAACGATTGCGAGTGTACTCCCTTGCCTCGCTCCAACGTCTCGTGTAGAAAGTTTTTTGGGCGACAATCGGGGTCAAGTTAATTTTCCGCAACAATATGTAGGCCCAAATGTGGTCACCAGTATTGGGGCAATAGAGATTTTTTCTTTCGGCCCTATATTGGATGACAAATCGGGGCCAACATTGCGTTCCAAACTGGGGCCTATATTGGATATCAAACTACACCACAAAAACAAGTTTGTTATTTCATTTATTCCTGGAATAATGAGGCATACAGAGCTCAAAAAGATACAAAAAATGCATTATCTTTCGCAAATCGGTCTGTTTTGTTGTTATAAATAATAATTAAGTAGGGGAGAGGGTAGTGGGAGAGTCAAAAAATGTTACCGAGATTTTCAGGATTTTTCATTTATATTCAAGATTTTGAATATCCGATTTTTTCTTTCAGTGAAATAGAAGATTTTACTTTCTATTTAATATATATATATATATATACTGTGACGCAGAATTTTCCGGACCTGGACCAATCGGAGAAAATGACCGAGAACTTACCACATGCACAATAATTTGGCGTCCACGATGTAACCTGGATCAAGAAAACAATATTGCGAAATGTTGTTGGGCGCTTGGCGTGATAAACACGCCTCGAAATCGTCAATGCGTCATACTTCGCAAATATGCTCGGCAGTTCAGTACCGCGGAGAGAGAAGGCGTAATTTTTATGGAGAGTGAACGCGAGATACTCCACATCGACACGTTATTTTGCCAAGCTGATATAAAATTAAAATAATATATTTCCAGACAGCGATAATGCGAAACAAGTGAAATAATAATGCTAAATTCGCTCTTCGCGATTCAGGGACAAATGCTTGGATCTAATAACATAGAAAAATATATCTCAACATTCGCTACTCGCGATGCGAAATCAAACAACAGCTATAAAAAAAAAAAAAGGAAACATTGACTCTAGAAGAACGTCAGACTACGTGCGCTAGTCGCTTCCTTCAATAATCAACGCTAAACCAAAAACCAAAAACAAAATCTGACCCGACGCGCCAATTGCGACCGTCCTCGACTAATTATAGCGCTAATCGTCAACTTAACAATAAACCTCCGCACAAAAACTGGAACCTAAATCTCCCTCGACGCGCTGACCGCGATCGTCCTCTGCGGTATCGCGCTAATCGCAACCTCAGATGATACGCCCAAGAGCGGAGTCTCTAACAACAAGAGAACTATGACGGGCCGTGCTGGCCGCGCTAGTTACAATCCTAATCAGCACCTTAAATCATGATTGCGTACTTATATTTTGCGACCGTTCGTCGCAACGCATCCGAGTTCACCTTTCCTCGAGATGCCCCAACGCGATTCGCGAATTCGAACGCTCCCTCTTTCGCCAATTCGCGACCTACACCGTTTGACGTGACCCCGGGAAACGGAATTTGAGTTGCCCTCAAGTTCACGCAATAGCGACTTGACTCAAAACCGTGACTTTATTCAACCTTCTCAATCATTCCAAACTGGCTCTATTTCATCACGCGCAATTCAGGCTACGATCACCCCGTTATTGACCTCGCGACCATCTCCCACGATCGCCAGAACTAGAGTGCCTTGGAATTACCGATCGGCCGCAACGCCGATCTCGCTACGCTATTCCCTTCGTCACGTCATATCCCCAAGAATGCGTAACGATTGATCCGTTATCGATTTCGGGGATTGCGCAACTCGGCGCGCACCTGTCGTCGCTTCGCGGCGCAGAACTTGAAGCTAGATCGCGATGTCGTCTTCCGCGCAGCTCTACGGTGTCCCGTGGTTGGGCGGGGTGGTGTTCCCTCGTCGCTCGACGGTCTGTCGCGATTGCCTTAATCCGGTTTAGGCGCGCCGAGCGGGGGAAGCTGCGACGTGCCGGCCGCCAGCGGGAATCGCGTCCGCCTTGTATTCCCGCGATGCAGGGATCTTCGTTGGTTTCCCCTCCGCAGCCTCGTCATTCTTCCCGCGAGATCGTCGCTATTCCGCCGAAATATCCGAAAACATTCACGACTGGTCTTTGATTCGGGAAAAGATGGGATCCCCATGGGCAAACGATCGAATGTTGTCTACAAAATACCGTACGAAGACTGCAATCAAGTCGATATTGGACAAACTGACCGCGATCTTGATACTGGGCTCAAAGAAACCCAACGTCGTGTACAAGAGAAAGAGGATCGACGTACCGCACTAACTAGACATGTGATCAACAAAGAACATTCTCTTAACTACGATAATGTAAACATCCTCGGTGAAGAACCCAATTATTATAAACGTTGATTATTAGAAATGTGCAATATTGTATGGCATTCAAATTCCGTTAACCTTGGACAACATGTCGAACACCTTAGCAATATTTACAAACCGCTTATTATCGACCACATGTCACACATTGTCTAACCTTAACTATAAGTTTTACATAATTTGATGTCCCTACGTTGTCATTGTTTTTACTTTTTGCTATACCTGTTCGCCTTCACTCGGGATCACATGTGATTCGCCCAGTAGTTGTTGTTTACCAGTTGGTTCAAACGGTTGAGTAAATTTGGTCAGATATGGAGAACTGGGAGATAATGACACCATTATTATTGTGTCGGCATCGCTTTAACTATTTTAACTTTCTTAAACCCCTCCTTTAACCCATTTTAATCGTTTGACTTGTGCATTGTGAATATCTCATTGTTAATATTTAATAATATTCAAACCTTATACACCTACACTGTTTAACAATGGGAGAAAATGCCAATGTCTTTATCATCTTATATGAAGAACCATCGCTCTCTATTTTGAATTTTATGATATTGACCAGTGTTTTAATCCTCTTTCTTATACAAGGTAAATTACCCCTCAAGGTCTATATACTTTTTTAATCGTAATAGATATACTGAATGTTCTCTCCAATCTAAAATAGATAATAACTCCTAATATTAGTATATCCATGGATGTTAATGTCCTACTGATGGAATTTATGTTCTTGACAGTTAAATAAAAAATTGATCGTTCCGAGCAGGGCCCCTACCCGGGCTGAAACGTTAAGGAACATATACGTAATACATTCAATGACCGCTCACCAAAATTAACTACTACATTATCTACGAGGTCGAGAATCTTAATCCTTCATACCCTGGTGATGCCTAGAAGGGGCCTCTTTTGAATTGGGGTTGCCTAAACAATTTTCTACACGGGGTCTCATCTATTTTTTCAATAACGTGATTGAAAAAATTTACACTGTTGGGAAGTTTAAATTGTTTTAAAAGATTGAGCGTGGAGTAACGTTTTTTGACCTCGTTTTCGCGTTCCTTTAACGAGTCTAGTAGCAGGCGACACGCGTTATACGGCAGGTGCAACAGTTCCGGATCTTCGATGTCGTCGAGTTCTTGAGTTTTAAATTTTTTGTAAATTACAACGTATTCGTCCTTCATTTCATTTTTAACGAGAGCGATGCACGTTGGACGCGTGTTGAAAATTTGTCCATTCACTCGAGCGACGGTTGCAATCGCGGTGCTCAATTGTTCATATTTTAGGTTCAGTATTCGTAGCAATTCTATATTTTGAATTTTCAGTTCGTCGTTCTGTTTATTTATGAAATCGTTCAATTCCTTGTATGGATTATTACTGAGATCGGTCATTTCATATTCACCCGTTTTACGAATCGAGGGCAGAACCTCGACGCAGACCCACTCGGCGAAAGCCTCTGAGCGTGATTTGCGCGAACAATTAATAAACAAATTCATTCCCGCCTCGTTAACGAACGTTGTTTTTGGATGCATATTCGGAATGTGACGATATAAAGTTAATCCCGAAGTACAATTTTCGTACGAAGCGCAGTATTTTTTATCAATGGTTTCATAAATACTTTGATTAGCAAAATCTTCCATTTCGAGAGCCCGAGCCAAATCGACACCCTTGAACCAAACATTTCCCAATGGGTCTAAAATTATGGCTACTTCGACGCAATTAAACACGAACAGCGAATCTAATTTTCGATGTTCTCTTGCGGGATCTTCCGCGTCTAATTTGCGGTTTTTGCGCATTCGTTCAGTCGACGTAGTTTTCATGCGCTCCTTTTTTATTTCGCTCGACATTTCTTCGTTTGCTTATGTATGCAAAAATAGTTTGTTGACAGACACGTAATTATTACAGTTAGTCTGTCATACGCGCTATAGCCGTAATCTAATCTGTGGTTCAAAGGTCAGAATGGTCTTTGAAGACGATATGACATCGACGTATCGTCAGATTCGTACGCAGAATCGTTTTTTGAAACGAGTTGATCGACAGAATGAAAAATTGGCTTTGGAAAAAAAAAACGTTCCCAATGCTGTAAATATATTAAACAAGGTGAATCAACAACTACCCCGCCATTCTCATAAATCTGGACACAATGTAATAGAGACTAGGCAACCCGTCGTAAACATAGCAATCAATTTACTAGATGAATAACATTCTTTTGCTTTACAATAAATGTCACAATTTTCAACTTTACTTACTCCACGTACACTAAGTACTAAAATCGTCAAGGTTATCGGAGATAACGACAATGGGTTACAATCGAACAACAATCTGTAACTATTGGAGCACAAATATTACTTGTGAATTTGATTAATGGGTATAAATGTCATGTTTGGGATCGTTGAATAGCGAAAATTGTTGAAGACCGTTCTGGTCGAAAGATAAGGTAATCAATGGCTATATTTGGTTTGTGGGTACAATTAATTCGGTATTCGTGAAGCAAGGTGCAGAATTTGCAACTTACTAGAATTCTCGAGAAGCGATAATTTGGTGATAATAAAAAGAAATATAAAATATTTGCGTGTAGCAGGTAACACTAATAAACGAGATTTTTAGGAATACAATCTCTTAGCTCGACGCAAAGGCTTTGAGCGTACCACGAGACTATATAGGCGGCTCAGAGATGTTCATGTTTCTCGTACGTGACTCAATTATTGATCGTATTAGTGTCCCTGTTAGACAATTAATAGGCTTCTTCGGGTTAGAGAAATTAGAAGATTCTCACTGATAAGTATTTCCATTGTTATTTTTTTGCTCCGTTTTGTTCACTTTTTGTCTTGACGGAAAAAGAAGATACTAAATGCAAATAACGTCTCGAGTTCTCGAAATAGAAAATCTCGAGTCGTTCGGTGGATAGAAGTATTAAAGACTTTGTTCTGTTACAATTTAGAGAAGGACGAAGTGGAGGAGGAAGGATGAAGAACATATTTTGATGAAAGATGGAGATTCATTATTCAAAATCTTATACACCATGATACCGAAAAAATATTGGCGTCTTTGCCTGACGATTAATCACGCGTAACCACACGACTGGTATACACTGGTAACCAGAGAGAGGGAGAGAGAGAGGGAGACAGAGAGACAGAGAGACAGAGAGACTGAGAGACAGACAGAGCTCTGTCTGGAATCTTTTAATTACTCATTTCATTAAATTTCAATTTCCAACCTTCGTTAATCATATAAATATATACACAATCGATCATCCATTTCATTACTCCTCCGATAACAAAAATAAGAAACGGAAGTATTCGGGAATAATAATAACATCTCATAGCAGACCATTTGTTCACATTCATTGCATTTAATATTGCACACTCATACATTTATTCATACAATCGTACACAGAGTAAAATACGCCGTGGAATATCATTACAATTGATCAAGTATCACACAACCAGAATTCAAGATTCGGTAGATTGAGGGAATTAACACGTGTCAGTATGTATAATCGTCTTTTATAATAGTGGGAAGAGTTTGAAAATTAGAAATAAATTGCAAATCACTCAGCTCTTTGTTCTATAATTAGCAGCAGCTTCGTCGTGTGATTAACCAGTTGTTATTGGTGTTCGATGGCATCATATGATTTTCGACATCGTTTTTAAAGTTTTGGGATGAGGTAAACCACCTTTTTCCACGTCGTGTACGTGTTGACTCAGCGATGACACAGGTTGCAAAAATCACGATTATGTCGACTGCGTAACTTCGTTTTTTATTATTTAACGACATGTTATTATTAACGGGAGAGTTTGAATAGCGATGAGAATGTGATAGATTCGGTAAAATGGGATTAATGAAGATTAGGTGACTGCCACGGGGAATTGAGGATTATTCGGCAGGGCGTCTTCCCGTAGTCTTCGTCTTCTCGGCCTTTCCTTCCGTCTGACACTTGAATCAAGGTGGCTGTGTGACGGAACTAGTCAACATCAGCTATCATTATGGGGGTCAAGTTTGGCGCACACTTTTCAAATTCCGTATTATCGTCACACCATTCGTAACTCCAAATCTCTGGATCGTACTGCGGCATAATTTTTAAACGTTCCTTCAGGCTGCAACTTGATCGTTTCTGGAACGAAGTTCAAGATTGAGACGAAAGCCACAACAGGTGTCCCCATGTCGATCCAAGGTTTTACTGCGGGAGGTACACCGTAGTACCAGGGGTAACCTTCAGAATCTTGTTGGTATATCTGGTACTCAATCGAGGACATGATGAGACCTATCAGCATCGCGAAGCTCACGACAATAGCAATTGCGATGGCTTTGACATTCGTCGAAAATAAAACTCCAACAGAAGACCACGTGACACCAGTAAAGATTAGGTGACCCAAGTATTTTACGAAAATGAGTATGAAAATTATTACAGGAGCTTTTGCATCTATTAATTACACTTGTCGTTAACTTTACACATTATGTGTTTCTTATTCACCGTATTGAATTCGCTACAAATTTTGTTTCACTCGGAGCATCTCCGACTCGGAAGTACAAGCGTGTTTTATTTGAAACGATTGCGAGTGTAGCCTCGTTGACGAACGTCGTTTTTGGATGCATATTTGGACCCGACGTAACATTTTCGTACGAAGCGTAGTATTTTTTCATAAATATTTTGATTAGCAAAATCTTCCATTTCGAGAGCCCGAGCCAAATCGACAGTCTTGAACCAAACATTTGCCAACGCGTGTAAAATTATGTCTACTTCGACGTAATTAAACATGAATAGCGAATATAATTTTCGATTTTTTCTTTCGGGATCTTCCACGTCCAATTTACGTTTCTTGCGCATTCGTTCGGTTGAAGTAATTTTTGGAGCTATGATTAAATTTATTTAGACACTTTGCTACAAATATCCTTATGTATACAAAAAATAATTGTGTTTTCCGTGTAAATATTATTATTCTTCTTGCACAATATTTGCTACAAATACCCTTATATATGAAAGAATATATTATTTAAACGTACAATAATTTTACAGTTTGTTCGTCGTTCTCGCTCAATGCATCAAATTCATCTTAGATTAAATTATTCTTAAATACAACATGAAACAGTTTTGCCATTTGGCGTGTTCACGGGATAAACTCGTCAATTCTTTGCATATAAACTTCGTAGCAAATTTTATGAACATCTATCTGACAATTTGGTCCGCAACGTTGAAACTATGCAATGGAAATTTATATTCTGTACAATGAACGCAAAATATAATACAACATAACATTCTACGAACAACTCACCAAGAAACCAGATCTATCGGGTAACAACAAGCGTGTTGCGGCAACGAGTATTGTCCCTTCAGTCATATGTGCTCCCCCAAGCGTTCATTTCCGGAGCACTGAATTGTTCAGAAATCGAGAACAGGGCTGACACGAAATATGCGCGATACTTTAGGTTGGACCGTCAGTTTCTACAACAATAAGACGTTAACGTTTTCTTCCCGTCGCTCGTTCCCTGAATTCTCATATTCCCCGTCGTTCAGGCAAGTGTTTCAATTATTGACCTGTATTGTTTGTTTGACCCTTGATTATAAAATGACCAAAAAATGAAATTTTAGTGTCAACCCTCTAAAGCAGTTGGTTTTACAGTCATCGAGATTCGCAGCTTGTACCGTCAATTTATAATTTTTGATTACCTTTAAAAGGGTCAATATAATTGCGTCTGAACGTATCGGTAACTGGTAAACTTACTTCACAGCTGTCTAAATATAGGTATATGCAACGATGAGGGTGAAATAAAAAAAGGTTGGTCAATTTTTACTACCGTTTATTGATACAAATATGCAGTTACATCGATAAACTTTTGGTATCGTTTTGACCTTGCGGACAAAATTCTCTTGAGGCGCTTGTTACTTAACAATACCCATTGTGTTGGAATTGGTATCCTGCAACAGATGGATAGATGTTGTTTTTTATTTACAATTCATTCGTCCAAAGTCAATGAAGAATAAATACTTACGTCCGCCTTTTCTGTTTTCCGCATTCATTTGAGCAACACTATTAAAGTTTTGAGGGCCACCGCTTCTCAAATCTTTTGCACAAATTGCTGCATGAGCGTATTGAAGCACGCTCAATAAAAGTACAACCAAAAACGCCAACTTCATCTTGTAATTCGCAAGGTGTGTACTTGACTTACTGAACGGTGATCGACTATGGATAGGCGTCGATATGCGCGGTATTTCAAGCTTTCCATGTGTGACCCGAAGGAGCAGAAAGAAATTACAGATAGAAGATAACCCCGTTTATCCGAACACTTCTCCGAACTCGAGCATTTTTTTTAACGCCGCCCGTTTCTCGGAAATTCCATGCAGAGATAAAAAGTTGGTACATATCGGGTTTGATAAGAAGAAGTAATGCTGTGTATTACATACGACCTGCGATAAATAGGAACAACAGACTGAAGGTCAGTTTTTACTCGCGTCATATAAGTAATCCAATCTGTGGATCAAAGGTCGGAATGATATTGGCTGGATACCACAGAAATATGTGCTGTGTAGAAAACGTAGTTATTTTGATCGGTAAAAAAAATTTTATGTTTATTAATTACACTTGTTGTTAACTGTACAGTGTTTTTCATTCACCGTATTGAATTCGGTCCAAATTTTGTATCATTCGGCGCATCTCCGACTCGGAAGTACATGCGTTTTTTATTCCAAACGATTGCGAGTGTACTCTCTTGCGTCGCTCCAACGTCCCGTGTAGAAATTTTTTTGGGCGACAATTGGGGTCAAGTTAATTTTCCGCAACAATATGTAGGCGCAAATGTGGTCACCAGTATCGGGACAATATAAATTTTTTCTTTTGGCCCTATATTGGATGACAAATCGGGGTCAACATTGCGTTTCAAACTGGGGCCTATATTGGATATCAAACTACACCACAAAAACAAGTTTTACATTTTATTTATCCCTAGTATCTAATAAAAAAGTTCCGAACAAATGAACAGGTGAAAAATATTATAATAACAATAGTATGAAAAAGATTACAATAACAATAGTATACGTATGACGTTGGCGGTTGGGTGAGATGGCGAAAACAAAACAAAAAGCATCTAGCAAACAAAACTTCCTTTGACAGCCGTCATCGGCTGTTTATGACAGTCTTTGACAAATATTTTTATAGGTATCTGTTTCTGACACGCAAAAAATAAACATGCAAACGAGAATTATCAAGATGATTCCCGACGGAAATTGTCTTTTTCGCGCGCTGGCGTATGATGTGTACGGCCCTCAAGATCGACACGCAGAGGTGTGACTGAGTATCGTTTCAAATATGTCATACTGGCAAACATATCAGCAGAAGTAATGAAACAGAACTCGAGGAGAGTTATATCAGAGAAGAAATAGGTTTTTTCGGATCTTATAATTCTTTAATTCGGTTAACCACTAAGTAAGGGCCTTCCCAGTTTTTTTGTAGTTTCGGACATCGTCCTTTCTGTCTTCGAGGTTGAGAGAGCAAGACAAAATCTCCGGGATTAAATTTTATATCCCTGACTCGAATATCATAACGAGTTTTTAATTTGTCTGAAGCCATAGAAATTCTACTTATAGCAAAACTGTGAATTTCTTCTACTATGGGGAAAATAATAACCATAGCAAAATGAGGCGCCAAATGCAATTGGGGATGCATGGCATCGGGGGTTTTGTACATGTGAGTGGATTCGTTTACGAAAACAATCTGAGCAGACCTGCATAGGGATCCAATAGCAATGTCGGGTTGATCAGAAACAACCGATCATCAGTTGCAGACCTGTCATCAAATCAGCACAAATAAATTCACCAGTCTAATGGACACTGTGTAAGGAAATAGTGAGGCGCGAAGCGCCAAGGTGGGGTTGGCGCGCGAAGCGCGCAGGGGCAAAGCCTCTAGTGATAAGAAAAATTTCAGTAGTGAATAAGTGACGCGAACTGAATAATTGGATGAGAGGTAGAAAGTGAAACACTGCACTAGTGAGAGACGTCCGGAAAAAGAGAATCTCAGTTGACGAATTGAGGATGTTCTAGAATTTAAGAGACGTACGGAGTGGCGGAATGGTCGAAATACGGACATTATGAGAAGGAACTGTTAACAACGAGAGACTGACTTATGATGAAAATGAGGCATTTCAGAGAAATCTATTTCAGAAATAAACAGCATCAATTCAAGAAATACAGAAATTAGTATTGGTACTCGACTGACCTTGGTTGAAGGAGCCAAAGTTAAGCCGATGGTCATTTGGAAATCACCAACAAAATCTTGTATTTTTATTTGATAGAAGTTTTTTGGTATCATTAGACAAACTTCATTGCTTGTCAGGTTTAACTTCTGACAGATGGATCAACACCAGAATGAGAAAACGTGATTGTTCATGCATCGCTGAATGTCAGTTTGAGACGACCATTGCGGAATTCGAAATAATCGTTGTATTGCAGAAATCATCAAAACATCAGTTATCCTTCGCAAATTCTGAGTTGCCTTTGACTTTGTCTCTGCACCATTAACCAAGATCAGTCGAGTAATACAATTAACACAATATTTAAATCACCAAAAATTCCGTAAGGAATGATATTTTCTGCCCTGTTTTGCAAACACTATACTGTATCCGACGTTTGAAAACTATGTATCGTTGAGACCAAAGAGATGCTTGCAGTTTTTTGTGTACAATTCAGAAAGTATGTCAAATTTCAGACGAATCCTTGAGTCACATGGGGATAGCTTCATCTAGGTAACTAAAGCTACTGCGCAAACCTTCAATTTAAATTTTTGACACAGCAACGGCTGCTTGTGCTAATTATTCGACCGTATTGACTTGCATATCTCGGCTGATACCATTTTGGCATTACATATTGAATAGCGCATCCAAAACGAGGGGGCAGCTGAAAGTTTTACAGGGTATTACACAATACATGAATATGCATTGCGCAAAAGTAGCCGCGTGTAATAGAGGTTTGGATGATTGAGATATTGTGAGGAGAATGGAAAACTCAATGATCAAGACGCGATAAGAAAATGTATTCAACTGACTCACGATTTCATCCGGAGAAACTGTTTCCGATTATGCAACAAAAAGTGTGGTAATAAATTTAACCATGTCTAACGATACGAGTTCTCGCGTACCATTTTAATCACGAGTGTGCAGTGCTCTGGGACTATTCAAATGATGAAATTTCACGAAAAGCGTCTAAGAATAGGTAAACGGTTTAGTAAAATCTGGTTGACCCAGGCCTCAAAATTTTCTCGGTGACGAAATTTTGGATTCTAATTCTACAATGGCTGGCTGAGCCCCGCGACTTCCGCCGGAACCTGTGATAACTCCACAGCTCCGAATCGAACGACAGCATAATTTTCGAACTTTTCCTCAGGCTGCACCTCGATCGTTTTTGGAATGAAAATCAAGACTAAGATGAAAGCGACAACAAGAGTCCCCATGTCGATGTAAGATCTTACTGCAAGAGGTACATCAAGGTACCAGGGATGATATTCAGGATCTTTTTGATACATCTGGTACTCAATCCAGAACACGATGGTACCTATCAGCACGTCGAAGCTGACTATAATAGCAATGGCGATGGCCCTGACATTCGTCGTGAATGAAACTCCTACAGAAGACCACGTGACACCAGTAAAGATAAAGTAACCCAGGTATTTCACAAAAATGAGTAAAGAAATTATCACAGGAGCTTGTATCCAAATTCCGATTAGAGTTGCCATGAAACTGATGACAATTACTGCCAACAGAGATAATTTCTTCGAAAATAGGATTATAGCTATAGCCAAAATGATAGTGAAGACTATTGATGCGAAATCAACAATCAAAGCATGAAAAAATTCACTATTTCGCATCAGTGCTTGTATAATTAATCCATCGTTATGCTGTCTAATGCCCCATTTTATCAATATCAACAAAAAAATAATTCCGAAACTGTGAATATTTTTCATTTCGGTGATTTCCCTCAGTTTGTCTTTCCGTTGCTGCGTATACCTCACCACTCGCGAATTGTCACCGGGTTCCGGTATCAGTTCTGCTTTTCTGACGTACTTCAATCCGGTATAAAAACTGAGGGACTGTTCAGTTTCTCTGCGCCTGTCTCTCAAATTCAAGTAATAGGGCGTCTCAGGGCACAGTAAAATTATTGCAATGTGTAATACTGTTGCGATCAAGATAGATACACCATGTGCAACCTGATATGCCCTAAAACTGTCAAAAATTTGATAGACCGATAGCACAATAAATCCTATCATTCGAACAGTTACCAGTGGAAGTACCATTGCGGTTTGGCGAATATTGGTGCTAGTAACTTCCGAAATGTAAAGAAAAATAGCAGTGCAGGTGAAACCGAGATGAAACAAATAAACGAAGATCAGAATCTCTCCTATGATTTCCGGAAGAAGATCACCGATTGCAACAATTTTAAGTACAGCGAAAAATGATGACGCTAACATAGTTTTCTTACGTCCACAAAAATCAGAGCAGACTGCTGCGAGAATCGCACCGCCTGTGACTAAGATGACACTAGGCACGAGGTAAATGAACTCGAAATATCTTTCAGTGGACTTCAGGTGATACCAAACAGCGGTGGCGGTTGGATTGAACATTAGAGATGATGCTGAAAAATGGAAAGAAAATTGAAAGATACGTACAATACTATTAAACTCGAGAGAGGATTACAAAGAATAACTATCATTTCAGATGGCACGTGACGCACGTCTTTGTTGCATGCATATTATTTTTGAGAACCTACCAAACGCTGCTAGGCACTGCTTCCACTGTGATGACCGAAAGCTGCCGCTTGACTCCATCGTGTACACAAAAGGCTGCGAAAAAAAATTAATCCACATTATCGTACAAGTGTATCAACGGTGTTTACGGGGTGTGCCAATGTAAGAGTAGTGAAAAGTGATCGTTTTATTCATCGTTTCGTTTTGACTAGACTAATGAATGAAACAGAGTGAACTGAAATGCATTGAGACGCAAAAGATTTTCCCTCAAAAACACAAAAAAGTTTTTCAAATTGTCTGATAAATTGACTCCTGTGCGTTTGTTCAAGTCGAGCACTGCAAAACACGGTTTGAAAAACGGTGGTCACCTTTGGAAGCGAAAGAAACGTCCGGAATACAAAAATCAAGACTTCTGAGAATCGTCAATTCATCCTCTGAGCTCCTCTAGGGCGGATTTCTCATCAAATAAAATTCAACTCAGTTACGATTTTTATATTAGACTTCGTGTTGTTTCGAAACTTTTGGGGACGTTGCTATTAGTTAATGAAAAATGAAAGGTCGCATCTAAAATATGTTCTTTAGGAGCCTGGAGGATATATTGAGAATTCCAAAAATCAGTGGCTACCCTCTATTGAAACGGACGTACAGGAGTAAACTTTTGAGATTATTCAAAAAACTTTTTGTCATTCAAAGCAGATTTTGGTTTACTCTATTTCGACCGTTAGTTTAGTCACAATGGAACATCACATAAAACGATCATGACCTACTACTCTCACATTGGAACCCCCCCAAAGAACGTAACGAAAAACAGCACTGACGCCGTGGAGCACCAACGTATAAGGCATGAAGTTGACTCTCTTTCAGAGTTTTCCTCCTGGGCTTTCAGCCTCTTTCCTTTGAATGTGTTAGCTATCAGAATAATCACGACAGTAATGGAACAATCATCTATGTGAACCCTAGATTGCCACACTTATTTTTGCCCACGTCGTCGCCACACCGGAGTTTTAGGGACTCTATTCAGATTTTCCTTCACAAGTACAGTTAAAATTGACATATTTGACATAAATTCATATTTCCCGTCCTAGTAGCCGAATTCCTTAAATTCGTCCAGCATGTTGAAGGGCGCATTTTAAAACATGGAAAACAAAATTTTATAAGAGAATATTTCAACAGTATGAACAAAACTGCAAATCGTGGATATGAAAAATTTTCCAACTTTCACTTTTCCGGCAATTTTCACGACGGTGTGCTTTATATTTGCACCTCAAACTTTCGCTTCAATCTATGTGTTTTCGTGTATGACATTCACCACCAATTCTCTGCGTAATTTATTTACACGTAGGCAAACGTGGAGTACGACGGACCCCCTAAGCAACTAATCATTTCTTGTGGCTTATGAGCACCGGGTACAAGTTATTATAATCTATCTCGAGCAAATCCATCATTGCATTGACAAATTAAAGAAACAAAAAATTATAAAAATCCCTGGGGCACGACGGATACCCTCCGAAAAACGGTGAAAAAGCTTTAGTTCTTTTTTTTCAATACCACTGCATCCTTTAGTTCTATATGTGAGGAATGAGACATTGTTAACCTAATAATATTTAGGAACAAAAAGGTTTATATTATGGAGAAAATGGCCTTTAACTGAAATGTAATTTTTCCTAAATCTTTAGAACTTTTTGGTCTTCTAATTTTCCGGAGGGTCTATCGTGCCACGGGTATATCGTGTTACGTATTCTCACAAACTTGGTAAGTATATCAAAGTTATGAAAATTTGGCAATGGCAATTTAAAAAAAAATTGCTTTTGGCAAATTTTTTAGGGGGGTCCTTGTGCCCCACAATTCCCCACGTTTGTAGAAACATTCAACAATTTCAGAAATCAAATAGCGGCTCGAAGGAAAACGAAATTTTATGAATATCCACGTATAGTATAAAGTATTTATTAGGTTCATTTCTCAGTCAATATAATGACAAACCATTTACATTATTCAAAGTTATACTGGGTCAAGTTTGAAGTGGCAAAGCGCTCTTCTAATGGCCGAGACCATAGCAGCGCTTCTACCTCCTCGCAGCTACATATTTTACTCCGGGTCTACATGTTTTTACTATAAAATACGTTGGTAATATTTGTATGGTTCATTGTCTACAAATGTTTACTCGGTAGATCTTCAACTCGAATCGAGCGATACACGAGCGGTCAATACAGAGCTCTAATGAAGCGTCCATCTCGAGTTTTACAATTATTTCGATTAATGAGGGAAAAAAAATAATAATGAGATTGCGGAAGAAATGTATAATATTATGAACATAAAATGAATTGAATTGGAAGTGGTACTCATCCTCAAGAAAGTTACGTCTTTTCTACACTGGGCCGGATCCACTTCAACAATCGCTGCTCAGTGGATCCACGGCAACTGATCGCACCGACCCGTATCACTATTTGAAGAGACCCCGAACACTTTTTACGTTACAGTTCCAAGCTCATCCCCATCAAGCTATTCAAGGACGAGCATCTGAAAATTACTCTGGGGTCTCAGGGACCCCGTTGTGGCAATCTAGGGTTGAATGTGAACAGTTTCCGGAATAGTAGTAGCGTTGACGAATGTTACGCCACAGGCCTGCATGCACGCTAATTGTGAATTCGACTCATTTCTGTGCTTTGGATGATTTAATTCACGCGAAATAAGATGTTATGAAATAATATCACAGCAAAGAACATCACGGGTCATCTTGATACTGAAATTATTATATAAATAATGATGAATTGCTAATACGGCGAGCGATAAAGACCTGAATACTCGTCGGACCGCCGTGACACGTGTATGAAAAACGATGCGAGTAACAATTTACCTGATCCTGTTGCTGATGTCCCTTTCTTCCGGACAAGTATAGAATGATGTGAAGAACTCGTTCAGTGCCTCAACTCGCTTCCATTCGAAGTAGAGAAATCGAAGTGGTCTTCGTTCGTTGATCAGACCTGACGAGCTTACGAGGAGCTGCTCGTTCGTTATCGACTTTCAAGGCAACACAATTGACTTTCCGCGACTTTGCGGTCGAATGACTGATGCAGTTCTGAGACCCCTACTAACGTTGCTGTTTTTACCGAAGTAATCTTATCAATTCAGTCTGTCCAACACGTAGCAGAAGCATGTATAACGCCTTATGGTAGCCGTACTGAAAAATGTGAGTTTGGAACAGTTGCAAATGGAGCGTTTTGAACTGATCGTAAGATTAGGGATCTAGAGGAGACAAATCAAAGAGTGCTTGCGGAATATTTTTAAATTTGATGTTGGAAGTCGAGATATCCGAAATGTGACCGTGTTGGTATCGACAGTATGGCCAAGTTCCTGATACATATTTTTTTAATCTGCATCGAGATCTTACAATTAAGCACTAAAAACTAAGTCCCAGAATAGTTCAGTCAAATAAGGATTCGACCGTAGAATAGAAGATGATAAGTTATGAACTTCATAACTGGCATATATGAAAACGCTGGGTCAACTGTGAAATCCAATACATAGTACGGTTTATTACAATTACGTTTTTATTGACCATCAATTTCTCGTGAATGTATTTCTATCCAAGCTTGAATGCGATGGGGATTTTTTCCTATTATTTACATTATTAATCGCAAGCATGCGGCCCTATATTACTCTTGTTCGTCATCGTCTTGCTCTTCTGGTCGCTCAATTTCAATTTCCAATTCATTATCATCATCTTCGTCGGCCGTTATATTGTCAAGTATTATACATATTTACTTTCTGCATCAAGATCATTTAGATATGACAAAACGTTCTTCATTTCTTCATTTATATCGAAGCACGAACGAATCCGCTTCCAACGGTCGGCAATTTCTCTTGTCGAGGACAATCGCCTACTATCCTGGATTCCGCGGAGACTTGTTATCCACCACACTTACGCCCTGGCCCAAAGTAACACAACACGTCGTGTATGCATGCGCTCTGTGCCGCGCAGTCAAATCTTACCAAGGTCTCTCTCCATGGTCCGCGCTTTGCTATTAGCCTACGTGCCGGGCAATGGTTCGTCCCTTCAGCTCTTGATAGGCATACCTGCCGACTGGTCACCAGGAAGGAACAAATTCAACTATAAAACAGAAAAGATGAACCACCGCACTGCACTTCTGGATCAATCAGACGTCAATTTTACACCGAGTATCCGAATACAAAAGTACCCTGTTGCAAGACAGTGTCAGGGCGATTAAGGTAATAGCATTCCATGAAATTCATTGTCGGAGCGTTCCCCCATTATTTGTATGCTGTCCAAAGCATACAAATCAATAAACAAATGAGTCATGTATTTGGTAGAAATGAAAATGTTGAGGCTGATATATTCATTTCTACATGTTACGTGAATAAATGTAATCTGATGAAAATCAACGTACGTAAAATTCCCTATGAGTTGAGGCATAATGACTATTCTTCCCGTATATCTGGTCAATATTGTTTTATCAGATTCATGACGAACGAACAACCTTTTCCTGAACATTCTCTTGCTAGGCATTTGTGCGTGACACAAATGTTTCTCACTGATATTCAGGCTGTTTTACAATTTTGCATCGATTAGAGAATATCGCATCTTTGTTGGTTCGATTCTTGATTTACACCTAGCTTGAAGGATATCTTTTGTGCAATCACTAGAGCCCGTAATGCAGATGTCAATGATAATAAACAATAACACAAGTCCGAAGGTTTGAATGTGCCGAATCTATATCCGTTTGCCAATTTTTGCTTTACTTTATTTACGTATATATACATATTACATGATATGATTTTTTCGTTACTATTCAAAATTCAAAATTTGTTGTGCAGGGCTAGATTTCGATGCCAAATACCTGTGTTTCAAACTTGAAGTCGATTGGTATAGGCGTTCGATCAGAATCGTGCAGTTTAAACGCTCTGGCGTAGAGAAGAAGAATAAAAATGTGTTTTCCATCATCTTCGACAGATAATGTCTTAGAGCGAAGAGCATTGCAAATTATGCCGGATGAGTTCCAATTGTCAGAACAAATTTCAACGTAAAAGAAAAACGGAAAGAGAGACTGTGCAAATGAATGACAAATCGTAGTGGAACAAATTAAACTGACGGAGGGCGATTCACCACGACAATTTCAAACTGATATACAACTTTTAATAAATAATTCATGTTTTGAATGAGTGATTGATCAAATGGATGAATGGATGAATATGACGCTTGTTTTCGGCTACTGTTACATATTTGATATAAAATAAAATACGAAATATTGGTAATGTTCATCATGCATACCAAAACATTTGTCCAATTTATTCCCAATCAAACTAAATAATGCAATTAATACATGCTTATACACAGGAAGACGGGAAATAAGGATGAGGTAACTTGGCGGATATTCGACAAAAGCGCATTTTTATTAAAAATAAAAAAAAAAAAAACGATTCACAAGTCGTGAAACAGAGTTGAGAATATAAATCTTTTTATTCGAGTTCGAAATGATGTTTTGAAGAAATAAGGGTATGGATTTTACGCTACCTTCATTATTTCTGAATTTCACAGACTTAAAACATCTTGAAGTTACATGGATTTTCATGCAGTATTTGGCGTTGCATTGGGTGTAAAAGACACCCAAGAAAACGAATCCTCAACCATGTATAACATTTCTATCACCTATTCAAATGAACGGGTGTACCCTTGTTTCTTACTTACAATTAGGTATCTTCGATTCTACAGCAAGTAAGTCGTATATCTTTCACTTTCCTGTATCTGAGCTTCCTCTTCCTTTCGTAAGTTCTCTGTCAGATTTGCTGTCAAAATTATCTCTCGAATTCGCTTTCAACGTTCGGCTTGAAAACTCTCTCGAATTTGAAGTATCGTAATCCATCGTTTCCGACTTTCACCAACAATTTCCTCTTGAATAAGCTCTCCCGCAATTCGCATCATTCAATACGCTCTCATTCAAATTAGTTACTGCAAACTATCGTATTTAAATGTATCCCAAGTTACCTATCAGAAGCCTGCCGTACTTGACTAATTTCTGCTGTTACTGAATTAGCGAAGCTGCCGATCCTGCTGCGGATCTCTATAATTTGGTAAACTTCGATCCCTCGTCATCTACCGTTTGAAAAAAGCTCTGCTGAATTATTTCGTCCAACTACAGTTTCGAGTTAACAAAAATTTGATAGGTATTAATTACTACTGGATCATGTACTTTATCGACTCAATTTGAATCGTCAAATCTGGTATTATTTATTAATGATCCCAGTGTCCCTCTTACTATTGAAAAAAATGCAATAAAATCACGCCGGTCTGTGACGTGTAGTTTTGAGTAGATTTTGGCTAATGTCCCTTCTAGTCCGGGAGTCTATTACATTTTCAATGAGTTATTTTAGCCAAGCTACTAGTTTTCATACATGTGATAGATCTAAACCTAGTAGTAGCTGAAATGACATTCAGTTGTTAAGGTACCGGTAAATATACCGCGAAAACGGTAGAGTAGTGGGGGTATGAGGTAAACGCGGGGTGGTGAGTATACTCGTATATAGTAATACAAGCGCGCGGCGCACAAATACAAATTCGACCGCTTTCGCGCTCTCTGCCGTTTTTCGTCATGTTTACGGCCATTTTTCACCCATTTCGCAGCATCTTAACGCAAAATCAGGATAAACGTTTTGTAGCGATATACTTCTACTTTCAAAACCCGTTTTCTAAATGAAAATCGGACCACTACCAGAGCATCCAGCCTCTCTGCAAGATACGTCATGAAAAAATTAAAATCGCAATTACGCAAAACCTGATTATCCGACAGCGCCTGGATTATGCACACGTAAAGTACCCGTGAATCACTACTTTCTCGCGAAAAGCCCGCGCTGCAAGTTTGAAAATGGTGGAGTGATGAATTTTTGAAAAAACGTAGCTTTTTAGGTTTTTCCAAATTTTCTCCGTTTATATTAATCCGATCGAGACCGTATAGGGCTCATTTCCTTTCGTATTTTCATTTCGTACAATTCATCTCCTTAGATTACCAAGATTGCTGTATCGGTTCAGCTTTTACAAGCGAAAAACGAAAAAAAATCGTTTTTTTGATGTTTTTTGTTTGTAACAAATTAACCACCCGTATTTGCGAGTCGAAAACATAAAACTATACATCTACGGACTGTCTTTTGTGCGATGGTACTTACGGTATCCTGCTAAAATTTTTGGCCGGAAAAAATCTCAATTGCGTGGTTTAGATACTCCGAAACGTGACTATCTAGAACGGTCGCCAAAACTAGTGATTTCAAAAAATCGACGACCTGCCGCAACACGGATCTCGATACGCTATGCCCTACGTGACGTCATACCCGAAGAATACGCAATAATCGATCCGTCATCGATTTCGTAGACTGCGCAACTCGTGCGCGCATCCTTCGTAGCATCGCGGCGCAGAACTTGACGCCAGATCGTAATTTCGTCCTCTGCGCAGCTCTGCGATCTACCGGCGGTGAGAGGGGCGGTGATCCCCACACCCCCCCGACGCCAGTCGATCCTTTGCAAATTCGGCGGTCAACTCTTGGCCGGGTTAGCAGGGGATTGTCTGCTACGTGCCGGCCGCCAGAGGGAATCGCGTCCGCCTTGGATTCCCGTGATGCAGGAATCTTCGTTGATTTTCCCTCTGCAGCCTTGACATCCTTCGTTCGAGATCATCGCTATTCCGTCGCTCCGCAATTTCCTTGATTTCGTTGCTGACTTCCTGCTTCAGGCCGTTGAAACTCGAACAGTAAAAAATAAAAACCTGAAATATCTTAATCACTATTCGCTACAGTGCGCCCTTCCGTATTTTCGAATGCGTGACTCCAGTTCTGCCGCTCTTTTATAAATACTTCGCTACTCGATCTCGAAGACCCCGAAATTTTGGTTCCGCCCGGGGTTCAGGAAGCCACTTGTGACAGACATAAAAAATGCGACGTTACAGAGTATAGGAAAATGCATTCAAAGATTGAATTCTCAAAAAGGTGCAGTATTTAGGCTCATATAATTCAAAGGTTTCCAACTCCCAAACATTTTTTTAGGGTTAAACCGAAAGTTACAAGTTCAGATATTAAAACTCTTAATTTTTCACTCTCTCGTTCGATATCTCAACAACGATCAACAGAAGGTGAAGAATTCTCATGACCTAAACTGTGAAGCGTAAAAACGGAACAAAAAAGTATATGATCGCAATTTCTGCATCTTGACACACGGCTGAGTTATCGCAAAAACAAAATAAAAAAATAAATCAGATTGGTGGATAAAGCTCATAGGAAATCTTGGTCGACAATTTCAAGTTAAGCTTTTCTGAGTCCCCCCTACACACTGAATGAAAATTAGCCTTCTCGGTTATTTGCATTTATTAACCTTTTTTTACGATCGTGTCGAGAGGAAATGAACTTTGGTATTGAAAACGATTCCACTTGCTTTTCATTGAATTCGATGATTGAGGCTGGGACTAGGTCTGCGTGCTCGATGGGAGGTTTGGAAATTACTTTTATGAACTTTGTTAGGATCCGTGGTTGAATTAATTACTTACAAAATCAAAGTTCAGAACACAGGAACATGATGTTTATTTATTGAAATGATTGGATTAGAAACATTACAACAAAACGTTTACGACATGAAATGATTAAATTTGAAGTACACAATAACGAAGGATAAAAGTATTTGACTTAACGCAAATGTCTGAATGTAACTAGGTCTTACAAAAGAGATGGTATGAATTCCCATGAAAGGATTCTTACAAATTGTGCGTTTAACAAAAGTGAGAGAACTTTGGAGAACCGCATTAAATGAATGCACAAATTGAAAGTACTGCTCTGTTCGAAAGCATAAATTACAGTCTCCTCTATTCAGACGCAAAAACTGAAGTAGTGACACTTGTTGATAAGAGTCTCCCTTAGAGTTGGCAAAAGTCTGGCAAACCTTCGGATTGACTTACAACAAATTCCAGAGAGAGAAACCAATCAAGAAGAAGAAAAAATGTTTCGCGTCTTTGAATTTGCCCATACATTCCCACCCCCAGTCTTCACACGGGTGTAGGTAACAGTCCCCTCTTATTTTGTGTTGACAGTTAAAAAATAAGCTATTCTATTATTGCGGCATCCTACCTATAACGCATACTATTCGATGGATGGTTTCATTGCACTGCATGTGCGCGTCGAACGTGTTATCCTGAAAAATACCTTCCAGTATTTTCGCGCATTTATTTGATCTTTAGGAAATATTTCTAGAATTCCTCTGACGCACGCGTGTAGGCGGCTTACCTGAATTATTGATAAGACTATCTATTTTATGACGAAGGAAGGAAAAAGACAAACGTAAGGTCGTATGTAGGCTACTTTATGTCGTTGCGTTTGATATTATTTTTTGAGATGATGAAAATTTTTGAATACTCCTCCTGAAATCAGCGAATCCTCATGTTTCAAAGATTTTTACGTCGTTCACGCAAAAAACACAAAAATGGTAGATGTGACCTTATTCTTTATTTTCATTTGTCAAGAAACAACATTTGCCTGTAAGTGCGATGCAGAAAAATATATTTTGGTCCCGGAAGGGCGTGTCTACCAATTATAAGGCCTTTTACCTTCAATAATTTTTGTCGTCAATTTTAGTGTGGTTATGCGTTTCGAACTAATCCGTAGCGAATGGCACAAAAAACAGAAAAAAAGATTTGTTCACCACGAAACTGATTATCAAGTTGACATGAATTTTCTCTAACGTGACTTGTTTCGTTCGATTATAATTCCAGCTGGCGAATACTACCACTCTTCCAGACCGACCTTAGTACCTGAGCTTAGCTAATTCACTGACCGAATTCTTCGGTTATGATCGTAACGTAACGATCCTTTGCTGTCTAAAAATCTTTACATGAGAATCTGGCGCCCGACAATCTCCTCAACCGATTGTTTGAGGTCGATTTGGGAAATTGCACCGAAGATTCGACGGTACCCCGCAACTGAGGATGACAAAAAAACGTCGTTACGGTATGAACTCGTCTGGCTTACGTGCGTCACTATTCTTTTCTCTCCTCGACAAGCACAGAATGATGAAGAAAATTTCAGTAGTGGATACGTGACGCGACCTGAATAATCAGATGAGAGGTAGAAAGTGAAACACTGCACTCGTGAGAGACGTCCGGAAAAACAGAATCTCAGTTGACGAATTGTGGATGTTCCGAAATTTAAGAGACGTGTGGAACTGCGAAATGGTCGAAATACGGACATTATGAGAAGGAACTGTCAACAACGAGAGACTAACTTATAATGAAAATAAGGCATTTCAGAGAAATCTGTTTCAGAAATGAACTGCATGAATTTGAGAAATACGAAAATTGGTATTGGTACTCGACAGACCTTGGTTGAAGGAGCCAAAGTTGAGCCGATGGTCATTTGGAAATCACCAACAAAATCTTGTATTTTTATTTGATGGAAGTTTTTTTGGTATCGTGAGACAAACTTCATTGCATGTCAGGTTTAAATTCTGACAGATGGAAATCAACACCAAAATGAGAAAACGTGATTGTTCATACATCGCTGAATGTCAGTTTGAGATGACCATTGCGGAATTCGAAATAATCGTTGTATTGCAGAAATCATCAAAACATCAGTTTTCCGTCGCAAATTCTGAGTTACCTTTGACTTGGTCTCTTCACCATTAACCAAGATCAGTCGAGTAATACAATTAACACAATATTCAAATCACCAAAAATTCCGTAAGGAATGATATTTTCTGCCCTGTTATGCAAACACTATACTGTATCCGACGTTTGAAAACTATGTATCGTTGAGACCAAAGAGATGCTTGCAGTTTTTTGTGTACAATTCAGGAAGTATGTCAAGTTTCAGACGAATCGCTGGGTCACATGGGGATAGCTTCATCCAGGCAACTGAAGCTTCTGCGCAAACCTTCAATTTGAATTTTTGACACAGCAACGGCTGCTTGTGCTAATTATTCGACTGTATTGACTTGTATATCTCGGCTGATACCTTTTTGGCATCACATATTAAATAGCGCATCGAAAACGAGGGAGCAGCTGAAATTTTACCGGGTATTACACAATACATGAATGTGCATTGCGCAAAAGTAGCCGCGTATAATAGAAGTTTGGATGATGGAGATATTGTGAGGAGAAAGAAAAAATTGATGATCAAGACGCGATAAGAAAATGTATTCAACTGACTTAGGATTCAATCCGGAGAAACCGTTTTCGATTATGCAACAAAAAGTGTGGTAATAAATTCAACCATGTCTAACGATACGAGTTCTCGGGTACCATTTTAATCACGAGTGTGCAGTGCGGTGGGACTATTCAAATGATGAAATTTCACGAAAAGCGTCTGAGAATAGGTAAACGGTTTAGTAACATCTGGTAGACCCAGTCCTTAAAATTTTCTCGGTGATGAAATTTTGGATTCTATTTCTGCAATGGCTGGCTGAGCCCCGCGACTTCCGCCGGAACCTGTGATAACTCCACAGCTCCGAATCGAACGACAGCATAATTTTCAAACTGTTCCTCAGGCTGCACCTCGATCGTTTTTGGAATGAAAATCAAGACTAAGATGAAAGCGACAACAAGAGTCCCCATGTCGATATAAGATTTTACTACGGGAGGTACATCGAGGTACCAGGGATGATATTCAGGATCTTTTTGATACATCTGGTACTCAATCCAGAACACGATGGTACCTATCAGCACGTCGAAGCTGACTATAATAGCAATGGCGATGGCCCTGACATTCGTCGTGAATGAAACTCCTACAGAAGACCACGTGACACCAGTAAAGATAAAGTGACCCAAGTATTTCACAAAAATGAGTAACGAAATTATCACAGGAGCTTGTATCCAAATTCCGATTAAAGTTGCCATGAAACTGATGACAATTACTGCCAACAGAGACAATTTCTTCGAAAATAGGATTATAGCTATAGCCAGAATGACAGTGAAGAATATTGATGCAAAATGAACAATCAAAGCATGAAAAATTCCACTATTTCCCATCACTGCTTGTATAAATGATGCATTGTTACGCTGTCCAATGCCCCATTTTATCAATATTAACAAAAAAATCATTCCGAAACTGTGAATATTTTTCAGTTCGGTGATTTCCCTCAGTTTGTCTTTCCGTTGCTGCGTATACCTCGCCACTCGCGAATTGTCACCGGGTTCCGGTATCAGTTCTGCTTTTCTGACGTACCTCAATCCGGTATAAAAACTGAGAGACTGTTCAGTTTCTCTGCGCCTATCTCTCGAATTCAAGTAATAGGGCGTCTCAGGGCACAGTAAAATTATTGCAATGTATAATACAGTTGCGATCAAGACAGATATACCATGTGCAACCTGATATGCCCGAATACTGTCAAAAATTTGATAGACCGATAGCAAAATAAATCCTATCATTAGATCAGTTGCCAGCGGAAGTACCATTGCGGTTTGGCGAATATTGGTGCTAGTAACTTCCGAAATGTAAAGAAAAATAGCAGTGTAGGTGAAACCGAGATGAAACAAATAAACGAAGTTCAGAATCTCTGTCAAGATTTCCGGAAGAAATCCACCGTTTGCAACAGTTTGAAGTACAGCGAAAAATGATGACGCTAACATAGTTTTCTTACGTCCACAAAAATCAGAGCAGACTGCTGCGAGAATCGCACCACCTGTGACTAAGATGACACTAGGCACGAGGTAAATGAACTCGAAATATCTTTCTGTGGACTTCAGGTGATACCAAACAGCGTCGACGGCTGGATAGAACATTAGAGATGATGCTGAAAAATGGAAAGAAAATTGGAAGATACGTACAATACTATTAAACTTGAGAAAGGATTACACAGAATAACTATCATTTCCGATGGCACGTGACGCACGTCTTTGTTGCATGCATATTATTTTTGAGAACCTACCAAACGCTGCTAGGCACTGCTTCCACTGTGATGACCGAAAGCTGCCGCTTGACTCCATCGTGTACACAAAAGGCTGCGAAAAAAAATTAATCCACATTATCGTACAAGTGTATCAACGGTGTTTACGGGGTGTGCCAATGTGAGAGTAGTGAAAAATGATCGTTTTATTCATCGTTTCGTTTTGACTAGACTAATGAATGAAACAGAGTGAACTGAAATGCATTGAGACGTAAAAGATTTTCCCTCAAAAACACAAAAAAGTTTTTCAATTTGTCTGATAAATTGACTCCTGTGCGTTTGTTCAAGTCGAGCACTACGAAACACGGTTTGAAAAACGGTGGCCACGTTTGAAAGCGAAAGAAATGTCCGGAATACAGAAATCAAGACTTTTGAGAATCGTCAATTTATCCTCTGAGCTCCTCTAGGGCGGATTTCTCATCAAATAAAATTTAACTCAGTTACGATTTTTATATTAGACTTTGTGTTGTTTTGAAACTTTTGGGGACGTTTCTATTAGTCGATGAAAAATAAAAGGTCGCATCTAAAATATGTTCTTTAGGAGCCTGGAGGATATATTGAGAATTCCAAAAATCAGTGGCTACCCTCTATTGAAACGGACGTACAGGAGTAAACTTTTGAGATAATTCAAAAAACTTTTTGTCATTCAAAGCAGATTTTGGTTTACTCTATTTCGACCATTAGTTTAGTCACAATGGAACATCACATGAAACGATCATGACCTACTACTCTCACATTGGAACCCCCGCAAAGAACGAAATGAAAAGCAGCACTGACGCCGTGGAACACCAACGTATAAGGCATGAAGTTGACTCTCTTTGAGAGTTTTTCTCCTGGGCTTTCAGCCTCTTTCCTTTGAATGTGTTAACTATCAGAATAATCACGACAGTAATGGAACAATCATCTATGTGAACCCTAGATTGCCACAGTTATTTTTGCCCACGTTGTTGCCACACCGGGGTTTCAGGGACTCTATTCAGATTTTCCTTCACAACTACAGTTAAAATTGACATATTTGACATAAATTTATATCTCCCGTCCTAGTAGCCCAATTCCTTAAATTCGTCCAGCATCTTGAAGGGCGCATTTCAAAACATGGAAAACAAAATTTCACAAGAGAATATTTCAATAGTATGAACAAAACTGCAAATCGTCGATATAAAAAATTTTCCAACTCTCACTTTTCCGGTCATTTTTACGATGGTGTAGAACACTTTATATTTGCACCTAAAACTTTTGCTCCCATCTATGTGTTTTCGTGTATGACATTCGCTACCAATTCTCTGCGTAATTTATTTACACGTAGGCAAACGTGGAGTACGACGGACCCCCTAAGCAACTAATCATTTCTTGTGGCTTATGAGCACCGGGTACAAGTTATTATAATCTATCTCGAGCAAATCCATCATTGCATTGACAAATTAAAGAAACAAAAAATTATAAAAATCCCTGGGGCACGACGGATACCCTCCGAAAAACGGTGAAAAAGCTTTAGTTCTTTTTTTCCAATACCACTGCATCCTTTAGTTCTACATGTGAGGAATGAGACATTGTTAACCTAATAATATTTGAGAACAAAAAGGTTTATATTATGGAGAAAATGGCCTTTATCTTAAATATAATTTTTCCTAAATCTTCAGAACTTTTTGGTCTTCTAATTTTTCGAAGGGTCTATCGTGCCACGGGTATATCGTATCACGTATTCTCACAAACTTGGTAAGTATATCAAAGTTATGAAAATTTGGCAATGGCAATGAAAAAAAAAAAATTGCTTTTGGCAAATTTTTTAGGGGGGTTCTTGTGCCCCACGATTCCCCACATTTGTAAAAACGTTCAACAATTTCAGAAATCAAATACCGGCTCGAGGGAAAACGTAATTTTATGAATATCCACGTATAATATAAAGTATTTATTAGGTTCATTTCTCAGTCAATACAATGACAAACCATTTACGTTATTCAAAGTTATACTAGGTCAAGTTTGAAGCGGCAAAGCGCTCTCCTTATGGCCGAGACCAAAGCAGCGCTTCTACCTCCTCGCAGCTGCATATTTTACTCTGGGTCTACATGTTTTAACTGTAAAATACGTTGGTAATATTTGAATGGCTCATTGTCTACAAATATTTACTCGGTAGATCTTCAACTCGAATCGAGCGATACACAAGCGGTCAATACAGAGCTCTCATCATGAAGCGTCCATCTCGATTTTTACATTTTTTTCGATTAATAAGGGAAAAAAAATAATAATGAGAATGCGGAAGAAATGTATAATATTATGAACATAAAATGAATTAAATTGGAAGTAGTACTCATCCTCAAAAAAGTTACGTCGTTTCCACACTGGGCCGGATCCACTTCAACAATCGCTGCTCAGTGGATCCACGGCAACTGATCGCACCGACCCGTATCACTATTTGAAGAGACCCCGAACACTTTTTACGTTACAGTTCCAATCTCATCCCCGTCCCGCTATTCAAGGACGAGCATCTGAAAATTACTCTGGGGTCTCCAGGACCCCGGTGTGGCAATCTATGGTTAAATGTGAACAGTTTCCGGAACAGTAGTAGCGTTGACAAATGTGACGCCATAGGCCTGCATACACGCTTGTGTTGAATTGTGAATTCGACTCATTTCTGTGCTTTGGATGATTTAATTCACGCGCAATAAGATGTTATGAAATCATATCACAGCGGAGAACATTACGGGTCATCTTGATACTGAAATTATTATATAAATAATTATAAATTGCTAATACGGCGAGCGATAAAGACCTGAATACTCGTCGGACCGCAGTGACACGTGTATGAAAAACGATGCGAGCAACAATTTGCCCGATCCTGTTGCTGATGTCCCTTTCTTCCCGACAAGTATAGAATGATGTGACGAACTCGTTCAGTGCCTCAACTCGCTTCCATTCGAAGTAGAGAAATCGAAGTGGTCTTCGTTCGTTGATCAGATCTGACGAGCTTACGAGGAGCAGCTCGTTCGTTGTCGACTTTCAAGGCAACACAGTTGACTTTCCGCGACTTCGCAGTCGAATGACTGGTGGAGTTCTGAGCCCCCTACTAACGTTGCGGTTTTTACCGAAGTAATCTTATCAATTCAGTCTGTCCAACACGTAGCAGAAGCATGTATAACGCCTTATGGTAGCCGTACTGAAAAATGTGAGTTTGGAACAGTTGCAAATGGAGCGTTTTGAACTGATCGTAAGATTAGGGATCTAGAGGAGAAAAATCAAAGAGTGCTTGCGAAATATTTTTAAATATGATGTTGGAAGTCGAGATATCCGGATTGTGACCGTGTTGGTATCGACAGTATGGCCAAGCTGCTGACACATATTTTTTTAATCTGTATCGAGATCTTACAATTAAGCACTAAAAACTAAGTCTCAGAATAGTCCAGTCAAATAAGGATTCAACCTCGGAATGGAAGATGATAAGTTATGAACTTACTTAATTCTTTTTGTTGACATTCAATAAGTTAGCTTGAAAGTTTCATAAAATCCCGTTTACGCGAATCAAGATAATCGAGGTCAAAGATCACAAAAACCGATTTTTGGCAATTATCTTGCTTCCATTGCTCTAAATGACATTTGGAGTTATAAGAAAAGTTTGAGAGCATAAAACTTTCTACATATTTGTTCTGAATGAGAATAGAGCGCAAAAAGTGGGAAGCGCCCTACATATATGAAAACGCTGGGTCAACTGTGAAATCCAATACATAGTACGGTTTATTACAATTACATTTTTATTGACCATCAATTTCTCGTAAATGTATTTCAATCCATGTTTGAATGCGAGGGGGATTTCTTCCTATTATTTGCATTATTAATAGCAAGCATGCGGCCCTATATTACTCTTGTTCGTCATCGTCTTGCTCTTCTGGTCGCTCAATTTCAATTTCCAATTCATTATCATCATCTTCGTCGGCCGTTATATTGTCAAGTATTATACATATTTACTTTCTGCATCAAGATCATTTAGATATGACAAAACGTTCTTCATTTCTTCATTTATATCGAAGCACGAACGAATCCGCTTCCAACGGTCGGCAATTTCTCTTGTCGAGGACAATCGCCTACTATCCTGGATTCCGCGGAGACTTGTTATCCACCACACTTACGCCCTGGCCCAAAGTAACACAACACGTCGTGTATGCATGCGCTCTGTGCCGCGCAGTCAAATCTTACCAAGGTCTCTCTCCATGGTCCGCGCTTTGCTATTAGCCTACGTGCCGGGCAATGGTTCGTCCCTTCAGCTCTTGATAGGCATACCTGCCGACTGGTCACCAGGAAGGAACAAATTCAACTATAAAACAGAAAAGATGAACCACCGCACTGCACTTCTGGATCAATCAGACGTCAATTTTACACCGAGTATCCGAATACAAAAGTACCCTGTTGCAAGACAGTGTCAGGGCGATTAAGGTAATAGCATTCCATGAAATTCATTGTCGGAGCGTTCCCCCATTATTTGTATGCTGTCCAAAGCATACAAATCAATAAACAAATGAGTCATGTATTTGGTAGAAATGAAAATGTTGAGGCTGATATATTCATTTCTACATGTTACGTGAATAAATGTAATCTGATGAAAATCAACGTACGTAAAATTCCCTATGAGTTGAGGCATAATGACTATTCTTCCCGTATATCTGGTCAATATTGTTTTATCAGATTCATGACGAACGAACAACCTTTTCCTGAACATTCTCTTGCTAGGCATTTGTGCGTGACACAAATGTTTCTCACTGATATTCAGGCTGTTTTACAATTTTGCATCGATTAGAGAATATCGCATCTTTGTTGGTTCGATTCTTGATTTACACCTAGCTTGAAGGATATCTTTTGTGCAATCACTAGAGCCCGTAATGCAGATGTCAATGATAATAAACAATAACACAAGTCCGAAGGTTTGAATGTGCCGAATCTATATCCGTTTGCCAATTTTTGCTTTACTTTATTTACGTATATATACATATTACATGATATGATTTTTTCGTTACTATTCAAAATTCAAAATTTGTTGTGCAGGGCTAGATTTCGATGCCAAATACCTGTGTTTCAAACTTGAAGTCGATTGGTATAGGCGTTCGATCAGAATCGTGCAGTTTAAACGCTCTGGCGTAGAGAAGAAGAATAAAAATGTGTTTTCCATCATCTTCGACAGATAATGTCTTAGAGCGAAGAGCATTGCAAATTATGCCGGATGAGTTCCAATTGTCAGAACAAATTTCAACGTAAAAGAAAAACGGAAAGAGAGACTGTGCAAATGAATGACAAATCGTAGTGGAACAAATTAAACTGACGGAGGGCGATTCACCACGACAATTTCAAACTGATATACAACTTTTAATAAATAATTCATGTTTTGAATGAGTGATTGATCAAATGGATGAATGGATGAATATGACGCTTGTTTTCGGCTACTGTTACATATTTGATATAAAATAAAATACGAAATATTGGTAATGTTCATCATGCATACCAAAACATTTGTCCAATTTATTCCCAATCAAACTAAATAATGCAATTAATACATGCTTATACACAGGAAGACGGGAAATAAGGATGAGGTAACTTGGCGGATATTCGACAAAAGCGCATTTTTATTAAAAATAAAAAAAAAAAAAACGATTCACAAGTCGTGAAACAGAGTTGAGAATATAAATCTTTTTATTCGAGTTCGAAATGATGTTTTGAAGAAATAAGGGTATGGATTTTACGCTACCTTCATTATTTCTGAATTTCACAGACTTAAAACATCTTGAAGTTACATGGATTTTCATGCAGTATTTGGCGTTGCATTGGGTGTAAAAGACACCCAAGAAAACGAATCCTCAACCATGTATAACATTTCTATCACCTATTCAAATGAACGGGTGTACCCTTGTTTCTTACTTACAATTAGGTATCTTCGATTCTACAGCAAGTAAGTCGTATATCTTTCACTTTCCTGTATCTGAGCTTCCTCTTCCTTTCGTAAGTTCTCTGTCAGATTTGCTGTCAAAATTATCTCTCGAATTCGCTTTCAACGTTCGGCTTGAAAACTCTCTCGAATTTGAAGTATCGTAATCCATCGTTTCCGACTTTCACCAACAATTTCCTCTTGAATAAGCTCTCCCGCAATTCGCATCATTCAATACGCTCTCATTCAAATTAGTTACTGCAAACTATCGTATTTAAATGTATCCCAAGTTACCTATCAGAAGCCTGCCGTACTTGACTAATTTCTGCTGTTACTGAATTAGCGAAGCTGCCGATCCTGCTGCGGATCTCTATAATTTGGTAAACTTCGATCCCTCGTCATCTACCGTTTGAAAAAAGCTCTGCTGAATTATTTCGTCCAACTACAGTTTCGAGTTAACAAAAATTTGATAGGTATTAATTACTACTGGATCATGTACTTTATCGACTCAATTTGAATCGTCAAATCTGGTATTATTTATTAATGATCCCAGTGTCCCTCTTACTATTGAAAAAAATGCAATAAAATCACGCCGGTCTGTGACGTGTAGTTTTGAGTAGATTTTGGCTAATGTCCCTTCTAGTCCGGGAGTCTATTACATTTTCAATGAGTTATTTTAGCCAAGCTACTAGTTTTCATACATGTGATAGATCTAAACCTAGTAGTAGCTGAAATGACATTCAGTTGTTAAGGTACCGGTAAATATACCGCGAAAACGGTAGAGTAGTGGGGGTATGAGGTAAACGCGGGGTGGTGAGTATACTCGTATATAGTAATACAAGCGCGCGGCGCACAAATACAAATTCGACCGCTTTCGCGCTCTCTGCCGTTTTTCGTCATGTTTACGGCCATTTTTCACCCATTTCGCAGCATCTTAACGCAAAATCAGGATAAACGTTTTGTAGCGATATACTTCTACTTTCAAAACCCGTTTTCTAAATGAAAATCGGACCACTACCAGAGCATCCAGCCTCTCTGCAAGATACGTCATGAAAAAATTAAAATCGCAATTACGCAAAACCTGATTATCCGACAGCGCCTGGATTATGCACACGTAAAGTACCCGTGAATCACTACTTTCTCGCGAAAAGCCCGCGCTGCAAGTTTGAAAATGGTGGAGTGATGAATTTTTGAAAAAACGTAGCTTTTTAGGTTTTTCCAAATTTTCTCCGTTTATATTAATCCGATCGAGACCGTATAGGGCTCATTTCCTTTCGTATTTTCATTTCGTACAATTCATCTCCTTAGATTACCAAGATTGCTGTATCGGTTCAGCTTTTACAAGCGAAAAACGAAAAAAAATCGTTTTTTTGATGTTTTTTGTTTGTAACAAATTAACCACCCGTATTTGCGAGTCGAAAACATAAAACTATACATCTACGGACTGTCTTTTGTGCGATGGTACTTACGGTATCCTGCTAAAATTTTTGGCCGGAAAAAATCTCAATTGCGTGGTTTAGATACTCCGAAACGTGACTATCTAGAACGGTCGCCAAAACTAGTGATTTCAAAAAATCGACGACCTGCCGCAACACGGATCTCGATACGCTATGCCCTACGTGACGTCATACCCGAAGAATACGCAATAATCGATCCGTCATCGATTTCGTAGACTGCGCAACTCGTGCGCGCATCCTTCGTAGCATCGCGGCGCAGAACTTGACGCCAGATCGTAATTTCGTCCTCTGCGCAGCTCTGCGATCTACCGGCGGTGAGAGGGGCGGTGATCCCCACACCCCCCCGACGCCAGTCGATCCTTTGCAAATTCGGCGGTCAACTCTTGGCCGGGTTAGCAGGGGATTGTCTGCTACGTGCCGGCCGCCAGAGGGAATCGCGTCCGCCTTGGATTCCCGTGATGCAGGAATCTTCGTTGATTTTCCCTCTGCAGCCTTGACATCCTTCGTTCGAGATCATCGCTATTCCGTCGCTCCGCAATTTCCTTGATTTCGTTGCTGACTTCCTGCTTCAGGCCGTTGAAACTCGAACAGTAAAAAATAAAAACCTGAAATATCTTAATCACTATTCGCTACAGTGCGCCCTTCCGTATTTTCGAATGCGTGACTCCAGTTCTGCCGCTCTTTTATAAATACTTCGCTACTCGATCTCGAAGACCCCGAAATTTTGGTTCCGCCCGGGGTTCAGGAAGCCACTTGTGACAGACATAAAAAATGCGACGTTACAGAGTATAGGAAAATGCATTCAAAGATTGAATTCTCAAAAAGGTGCAGTATTTAGGCTCATATAATTCAAAGGTTTCCAACTCCCAAACATTTTTTTAGGGTTAAACCGAAAGTTACAAGTTCAGATATTAAAACTCTTAATTTTTCACTCTCTCGTTCGATATCTCAACAACGATCAACAGAAGGTGAAGAATTCTCATGACCTAAACTGTGAAGCGTAAAAACGGAACAAAAAAGTATATGATCGCAATTTCTGCATCTTGACACACGGCTGAGTTATCGCAAAAACAAAATAAAAAAATAAATCAGATTGGTGGATAAAGCTCATAGGAAATCTTGGTCGACAATTTCAAGTTAAGCTTTTCTGAGTCCCCCCTACACACTGAATGAAAATTAGCCTTCTCGGTTATTTGCATTTATTAACCTTTTTTTACGATCGTGTCGAGAGGAAATGAACTTTGGTATTGAAAACGATTCCACTTGCTTTTCATTGAATTCGATGATTGAGGCTGGGACTAGGTCTGCGTGCTCGATGGGAGGTTTGGAAATTACTTTTATGAACTTTGTTAGGATCCGTGGTTGAATTAATTACTTACAAAATCAAAGTTCAGAACACAGGAACATGATGTTTATTTATTGAAATGATTGGATTAGAAACATTACAACAAAACGTTTACGACATGAAATGATTAAATTTGAAGTACACAATAACGAAGGATAAAAGTATTTGACTTAACGCAAATGTCTGAATGTAACTAGGTCTTACAAAAGAGATGGTATGAATTCCCATGAAAGGATTCTTACAAATTGTGCGTTTAACAAAAGTGAGAGAACTTTGGAGAACCGCATTAAATGAATGCACAAATTGAAAGTACTGCTCTGTTCGAAAGCATAAATTACAGTCTCCTCTATTCAGACGCAAAAACTGAAGTAGTGACACTTGTTGATAAGAGTCTCCCTTAGAGTTGGCAAAAGTCTGGCAAACCTTCGGATTGACTTACAACAAATTCCAGAGAGAGAAACCAATCAAGAAGAAGAAAAAATGTTTCGCGTCTTTGAATTTGCCCATACATTCCCACCCCCAGTCTTCACACGGGTGTAGGTAACAGTCCCCTCTTATTTTGTGTTGACAGTTAAAAAATAAGCTATTCTATTATTGCGGCATCCTACCTATAACGCATACTATTCGATGGATGGTTTCATTGCACTGCATGTGCGCGTCGAACGTGTTATCCTGAAAAATACCTTCCAGTATTTTCGCGCATTTATTTGATCTTTAGGAAATATTTCTAGAATTCCTCTGACGCACGCGTGTAGGCGGCTTACCTGAATTATTGATAAGACTATCTATTTTATGACGAAGGAAGGAAAAAGACAAACGTAAGGTCGTATGTAGGCTACTTTATGTCGTTGCGTTTGATATTATTTTTTGAGATGATGAAAATTTTTGAATACTCCTCCTGAAATCAGCGAATCCTCATGTTTCAAAGATTTTTACGTCGTTCACGCAAAAAACACAAAAATGGTAGATGTGACCTTATTCTTTATTTTCATTTGTCAAGAAACAACATTTGCCTGTAAGTGCGATGCAGAAAAATATATTTTGGTCCCGGAAGGGCGTGTCTACCAATTATAAGGCCTTTTACCTTCAATAATTTTTGTCGTCAATTTTAGTGTGGTTATGCGTTTCGAACTAATCCGTAGCGAATGGCACAAAAAACAGAAAAAAAGATTTGTTCACCACGAAACTGATTATCAAGTTGACATGAATTTTCTCTAACGTGACTTGTTTCGTTCGATTATAATTCCAGCTGGCGAATACTACCACTCTTCCAGACCGACCTTAGTACCTGAGCTTAGCTAATTCACTGACCGAATTCTTCGGTTATGATCGTAACGTAACGATCCTTTGCTGTCTAAAAATCTTTACATGAGAATCTGGCGCCCGACAATCTCCTCAACCGATTGTTTGAGGTCGATTTGGGAAATTGCACCGAAGATTCGACGGTACCCCGCAACTGAGGATGACAAAAAAACGTCGTTACGGTATGAACTCGTCTGGCTTACGTGCGTCACTATTCTTTTCTCTCCTCGACAAGCACAGAATGATGAAGAAAATTTCAGTAGTGGATACGTGACGCGACCTGAATAATCAGATGAGAGGTAGAAAGTGAAACACTGCACTCGTGAGAGACGTCCGGAAAAACAGAATCTCAGTTGACGAATTGTGGATGTTCCGAAATTTAAGAGACGTGTGGAACTGCGAAATGGTCGAAATACGGACATTATGAGAAGGAACTGTCAACAACGAGAGACTAACTTATAATGAAAATAAGGCATTTCAGAGAAATCTGTTTCAGAAATGAACTGCATGAATTTGAGAAATACGAAAATTGGTATTGGTACTCGACAGACCTTGGTTGAAGGAGCCAAAGTTGAGCCGATGGTCATTTGGAAATCACCAACAAAATCTTGTATTTTTATTTGATGGAAGTTTTTTTGGTATCGTGAGACAAACTTCATTGCATGTCAGGTTTAAATTCTGACAGATGGAAATCAACACCAAAATGAGAAAACGTGATTGTTCATACATCGCTGAATGTCAGTTTGAGATGACCATTGCGGAATTCGAAATAATCGTTGTATTGCAGAAATCATCAAAACATCAGTTTTCCGTCGCAAATTCTGAGTTACCTTTGACTTGGTCTCTTCACCATTAACCAAGATCAGTCGAGTAATACAATTAACACAATATTCAAATCACCAAAAATTCCGTAAGGAATGATATTTTCTGCCCTGTTATGCAAACACTATACTGTATCCGACGTTTGAAAACTATGTATCGTTGAGACCAAAGAGATGCTTGCAGTTTTTTGTGTACAATTCAGGAAGTATGTCAAGTTTCAGACGAATCGCTGGGTCACATGGGGATAGCTTCATCCAGGCAACTGAAGCTTCTGCGCAAACCTTCAATTTGAATTTTTGACACAGCAACGGCTGCTTGTGCTAATTATTCGACTGTATTGACTTGTATATCTCGGCTGATACCTTTTTGGCATCACATATTAAATAGCGCATCGAAAACGAGGGAGCAGCTGAAATTTTACCGGGTATTACACAATACATGAATGTGCATTGCGCAAAAGTAGCCGCGTATAATAGAAGTTTGGATGATGGAGATATTGTGAGGAGAAAGAAAAAATTGATGATCAAGACGCGATAAGAAAATGTATTCAACTGACTTAGGATTCAATCCGGAGAAACCGTTTTCGATTATGCAACAAAAAGTGTGGTAATAAATTCAACCATGTCTAACGATACGAGTTCTCGGGTACCATTTTAATCACGAGTGTGCAGTGCGGTGGGACTATTCAAATGATGAAATTTCACGAAAAGCGTCTGAGAATAGGTAAACGGTTTAGTAACATCTGGTAGACCCAGTCCTTAAAATTTTCTCGGTGATGAAATTTTGGATTCTATTTCTGCAATGGCTGGCTGAGCCCCGCGACTTCCGCCGGAACCTGTGATAACTCCACAGCTCCGAATCGAACGACAGCATAATTTTCAAACTGTTCCTCAGGCTGCACCTCGATCGTTTTTGGAATGAAAATCAAGACTAAGATGAAAGCGACAACAAGAGTCCCCATGTCGATATAAGATTTTACTACGGGAGGTACATCGAGGTACCAGGGATGATATTCAGGATCTTTTTGATACATCTGGTACTCAATCCAGAACACGATGGTACCTATCAGCACGTCGAAGCTGACTATAATAGCAATGGCGATGGCCCTGACATTCGTCGTGAATGAAACTCCTACAGAAGACCACGTGACACCAGTAAAGATAAAGTGACCCAAGTATTTCACAAAAATGAGTAACGAAATTATCACAGGAGCTTGTATCCAAATTCCGATTAAAGTTGCCATGAAACTGATGACAATTACTGCCAACAGAGACAATTTCTTCGAAAATAGGATTATAGCTATAGCCAGAATGACAGTGAAGAATATTGATGCAAAATGAACAATCAAAGCATGAAAAATTCCACTATTTCCCATCACTGCTTGTATAAATGATGCATTGTTACGCTGTCCAATGCCCCATTTTATCAATATTAACAAAAAAATCATTCCGAAACTGTGAATATTTTTCAGTTCGGTGATTTCCCTCAGTTTGTCTTTCCGTTGCTGCGTATACCTCGCCACTCGCGAATTGTCACCGGGTTCCGGTATCAGTTCTGCTTTTCTGACGTACCTCAATCCGGTATAAAAACTGAGAGACTGTTCAGTTTCTCTGCGCCTATCTCTCGAATTCAAGTAATAGGGCGTCTCAGGGCACAGTAAAATTATTGCAATGTATAATACAGTTGCGATCAAGACAGATATACCATGTGCAACCTGATATGCCCGAATACTGTCAAAAATTTGATAGACCGATAGCAAAATAAATCCTATCATTAGATCAGTTGCCAGCGGAAGTACCATTGCGGTTTGGCGAATATTGGTGCTAGTAACTTCCGAAATGTAAAGAAAAATAGCAGTGTAGGTGAAACCGAGATGAAACAAATAAACGAAGTTCAGAATCTCTGTCAAGATTTCCGGAAGAAATCCACCGTTTGCAACAGTTTGAAGTACAGCGAAAAATGATGACGCTAACATAGTTTTCTTACGTCCACAAAAATCAGAGCAGACTGCTGCGAGAATCGCACCACCTGTGACTAAGATGACACTAGGCACGAGGTAAATGAACTCGAAATATCTTTCTGTGGACTTCAGGTGATACCAAACAGCGTCGACGGCTGGATAGAACATTAGAGATGATGCTGAAAAATGGAAAGAAAATTGGAAGATACGTACAATACTATTAAACTTGAGAAAGGATTACACAGAATAACTATCATTTCCGATGGCACGTGACGCACGTCTTTGTTGCATGCATATTATTTTTGAGAACCTACCAAACGCTGCTAGGCACTGCTTCCACTGTGATGACCGAAAGCTGCCGCTTGACTCCATCGTGTACACAAAAGGCTGCGAAAAAAAATTAATCCACATTATCGTACAAGTGTATCAACGGTGTTTACGGGGTGTGCCAATGTGAGAGTAGTGAAAAATGATCGTTTTATTCATCGTTTCGTTTTGACTAGACTAATGAATGAAACAGAGTGAACTGAAATGCATTGAGACGTAAAAGATTTTCCCTCAAAAACACAAAAAAGTTTTTCAATTTGTCTGATAAATTGACTCCTGTGCGTTTGTTCAAGTCGAGCACTACGAAACACGGTTTGAAAAACGGTGGCCACGTTTGAAAGCGAAAGAAATGTCCGGAATACAGAAATCAAGACTTTTGAGAATCGTCAATTTATCCTCTGAGCTCCTCTAGGGCGGATTTCTCATCAAATAAAATTTAACTCAGTTACGATTTTTATATTAGACTTTGTGTTGTTTTGAAACTTTTGGGGACGTTTCTATTAGTCGATGAAAAATAAAAGGTCGCATCTAAAATATGTTCTTTAGGAGCCTGGAGGATATATTGAGAATTCCAAAAATCAGTGGCTACCCTCTATTGAAACGGACGTACAGGAGTAAACTTTTGAGATAATTCAAAAAACTTTTTGTCATTCAAAGCAGATTTTGGTTTACTCTATTTCGACCATTAGTTTAGTCACAATGGAACATCACATGAAACGATCATGACCTACTACTCTCACATTGGAACCCCCGCAAAGAACGAAATGAAAAGCAGCACTGACGCCGTGGAACACCAACGTATAAGGCATGAAGTTGACTCTCTTTGAGAGTTTTTCTCCTGGGCTTTCAGCCTCTTTCCTTTGAATGTGTTAACTATCAGAATAATCACGACAGTAATGGAACAATCATCTATGTGAACCCTAGATTGCCACAGTTATTTTTGCCCACGTTGTTGCCACACCGGGGTTTCAGGGACTCTATTCAGATTTTCCTTCACAACTACAGTTAAAATTGACATATTTGACATAAATTTATATCTCCCGTCCTAGTAGCCCAATTCCTTAAATTCGTCCAGCATCTTGAAGGGCGCATTTCAAAACATGGAAAACAAAATTTCACAAGAGAATATTTCAATAGTATGAACAAAACTGCAAATCGTCGATATAAAAAATTTTCCAACTCTCACTTTTCCGGTCATTTTTACGATGGTGTAGAACACTTTATATTTGCACCTAAAACTTTTGCTCCCATCTATGTGTTTTCGTGTATGACATTCGCTACCAATTCTCTGCGTAATTTATTTACACGTAGGCAAACGTGGAGTACGACGGACCCCCTAAGCAACTAATCATTTCTTGTGGCTTATGAGCACCGGGTACAAGTTATTATAATCTATCTCGAGCAAATCCATCATTGCATTGACAAATTAAAGAAACAAAAAATTATAAAAATCCCTGGGGCACGACGGATACCCTCCGAAAAACGGTGAAAAAGCTTTAGTTCTTTTTTTCCAATACCACTGCATCCTTTAGTTCTACATGTGAGGAATGAGACATTGTTAACCTAATAATATTTGAGAACAAAAAGGTTTATATTATGGAGAAAATGGCCTTTATCTTAAATATAATTTTTCCTAAATCTTCAGAACTTTTTGGTCTTCTAATTTTTCGAAGGGTCTATCGTGCCACGGGTATATCGTATCACGTATTCTCACAAACTTGGTAAGTATATCAAAGTTATGAAAATTTGGCAATGGCAATGAAAAAAAAAAAATTGCTTTTGGCAAATTTTTTAGGGGGGTTCTTGTGCCCCACGATTCCCCACATTTGTAAAAACGTTCAACAATTTCAGAAATCAAATACCGGCTCGAGGGAAAACGTAATTTTATGAATATCCACGTATAATATAAAGTATTTATTAGGTTCATTTCTCAGTCAATACAATGACAAACCATTTACGTTATTCAAAGTTATACTAGGTCAAGTTTGAAGCGGCAAAGCGCTCTCCTTATGGCCGAGACCAAAGCAGCGCTTCTACCTCCTCGCAGCTGCATATTTTACTCTGGGTCTACATGTTTTAACTGTAAAATACGTTGGTAATATTTGAATGGCTCATTGTCTACAAATATTTACTCGGTAGATCTTCAACTCGAATCGAGCGATACACAAGCGGTCAATACAGAGCTCTCATCATGAAGCGTCCATCTCGATTTTTACATTTTTTTCGATTAATAAGGGAAAAAAAATAATAATGAGAATGCGGAAGAAATGTATAATATTATGAACATAAAATGAATTAAATTGGAAGTAGTACTCATCCTCAAAAAAGTTACGTCGTTTCCACACTGGGCCGGATCCACTTCAACAATCGCTGCTCAGTGGATCCACGGCAACTGATCGCACCGACCCGTATCACTATTTGAAGAGACCCCGAACACTTTTTACGTTACAGTTCCAATCTCATCCCCGTCCCGCTATTCAAGGACGAGCATCTGAAAATTACTCTGGGGTCTCCAGGACCCCGGTGTGGCAATCTATGGTTAAATGTGAACAGTTTCCGGAACAGTAGTAGCGTTGACAAATGTGACGCCATAGGCCTGCATACACGCTTGTGTTGAATTGTGAATTCGACTCATTTCTGTGCTTTGGATGATTTAATTCACGCGCAATAAGATGTTATGAAATCATATCACAGCGGAGAACATTACGGGTCATCTTGATACTGAAATTATTATATAAATAATTATAAATTGCTAATACGGCGAGCGATAAAGACCTGAATACTCGTCGGACCGCAGTGACACGTGTATGAAAAACGATGCGAGCAACAATTTGCCCGATCCTGTTGCTGATGTCCCTTTCTTCCCGACAAGTATAGAATGATGTGACGAACTCGTTCAGTGCCTCAACTCGCTTCCATTCGAAGTAGAGAAATCGAAGTGGTCTTCGTTCGTTGATCAGATCTGACGAGCTTACGAGGAGCAGCTCGTTCGTTGTCGACTTTCAAGGCAACACAGTTGACTTTCCGCGACTTCGCAGTCGAATGACTGGTGGAGTTCTGAGCCCCCTACTAACGTTGCGGTTTTTACCGAAGTAATCTTATCAATTCAGTCTGTCCAACACGTAGCAGAAGCATGTATAACGCCTTATGGTAGCCGTACTGAAAAATGTGAGTTTGGAACAGTTGCAAATGGAGCGTTTTGAACTGATCGTAAGATTAGGGATCTAGAGGAGAAAAATCAAAGAGTGCTTGCGAAATATTTTTAAATATGATGTTGGAAGTCGAGATATCCGGATTGTGACCGTGTTGGTATCGACAGTATGGCCAAGCTGCTGACACATATTTTTTTAATCTGTATCGAGATCTTACAATTAAGCACTAAAAACTAAGTCTCAGAATAGTCCAGTCAAATAAGGATTCAACCTCGGAATGGAAGATGATAAGTTATGAACTTACTTAATTCTTTTTGTTGACATTCAATAAGTTAGCTTGAAAGTTTCATAAAATCCCGTTTACGCGAATCAAGATAATCGAGGTCAAAGATCACAAAAACCGATTTTTGGCAATTATCTTGCTTCCATTGCTCTAAATGACATTTGGAGTTATAAGAAAAGTTTGAGAGCATAAAACTTTCTACATATTTGTTCTGAATGAGAATAGAGCGCAAAAAGTGGGAAGCGCCCTACATATATGAAAACGCTGGGTCAACTGTGAAATCCAATACATAGTACGGTTTATTACAATTACATTTTTATTGACCATCAATTTCTCGTAAATGTATTTCAATCCATGTTTGAATGCGAGGGGGATTTCTTCCTATTATTTGCATTATTAATAGCAAGCATGCGGCCCTATATTACTCTTGTTCGTCATCGTCTTGCTCTTCTGGTCGCTCAATTTCAATTTCCAATTCATTATCATCATCTTCGTCGGCCGTTATATTGTCAAGTATTATACATATTTACTTTCTGCATCAAGATCATTTAGATATGACAAAACGTTCTTCATTTCTTCATTTATATCGAAGCACGAACGAATCCGCTTCCAACGGTCGGCAATTTCTCTTGTCGAGGACAATCGCCTACTATCCTGGATTCCGCGGAGACTTGTTATCCACCACACTTACGCCCTGGCCCAAAGTAACACAACACGTCGTGTATGCATGCGCTCTGTGCCGCGCAGTCAAATCTTACCAAGGTCTCTCTCCATGGTCCGCGCTTTGCTATTAGCCTACGTGCCGGGCAATGGTTCGTCCCTTCAGCTCTTGATAGGCATACCTGCCGACTGGTCACCAGGAAGGAACAAATTCAACTATAAAACAGAAAAGATGAACCACCGCACTGCACTTCTGGATCAATCAGACGTCAATTTTACACCGAGTATCCGAATACAAAAGTACCCTGTTGCAAGACAGTGTCAGGGCGATTAAGGTAATAGCATTCCATGAAATTCATTGTCGGAGCGTTCCCCCATTATTTGTATGCTGTCCAAAGCATACAAATCAATAAACAAATGAGTCATGTATTTGGTAGAAATGAAAATGTTGAGGCTGATATATTCATTTCTACATGTTACGTGAATAAATGTAATCTGATGAAAATCAACGTACGTAAAATTCCCTATGAGTTGAGGCATAATGACTATTCTTCCCGTATATCTGGTCAATATTGTTTTATCAGATTCATGACGAACGAACAACCTTTTCCTGAACATTCTCTTGCTAGGCATTTGTGCGTGACACAAATGTTTCTCACTGATATTCAGGCTGTTTTACAATTTTGCATCGATTAGAGAATATCGCATCTTTGTTGGTTCGATTCTTGATTTACACCTAGCTTGAAGGATATCTTTTGTGCAATCACTAGAGCCCGTAATGCAGATGTCAATGATAATAAACAATAACACAAGTCCGAAGGTTTGAATGTGCCGAATCTATATCCGTTTGCCAATTTTTGCTTTACTTTATTTACGTATATATACATATTACATGATATGATTTTTTCGTTACTATTCAAAATTCAAAATTTGTTGTGCAGGGCTAGATTTCGATGCCAAATACCTGTGTTTCAAACTTGAAGTCGATTGGTATAGGCGTTCGATCAGAATCGTGCAGTTTAAACGCTCTGGCGTAGAGAAGAAGAATAAAAATGTGTTTTCCATCATCTTCGACAGATAATGTCTTAGAGCGAAGAGCATTGCAAATTATGCCGGATGAGTTCCAATTGTCAGAACAAATTTCAACGTAAAAGAAAAACGGAAAGAGAGACTGTGCAAATGAATGACAAATCGTAGTGGAACAAATTAAACTGACGGAGGGCGATTCACCACGACAATTTCAAACTGATATACAACTTTTAATAAATAATTCATGTTTTGAATGAGTGATTGATCAAATGGATGAATGGATGAATATGACGCTTGTTTTCGGCTACTGTTACATATTTGATATAAAATAAAATACGAAATATTGGTAATGTTCATCATGCATACCAAAACATTTGTCCAATTTATTCCCAATCAAACTAAATAATGCAATTAATACATGCTTATACACAGGAAGACGGGAAATAAGGATGAGGTAACTTGGCGGATATTCGACAAAAGCGCATTTTTATTAAAAATAAAAAAAAAAAAAACGATTCACAAGTCGTGAAACAGAGTTGAGAATATAAATCTTTTTATTCGAGTTCGAAATGATGTTTTGAAGAAATAAGGGTATGGATTTTACGCTACCTTCATTATTTCTGAATTTCACAGACTTAAAACATCTTGAAGTTACATGGATTTTCATGCAGTATTTGGCGTTGCATTGGGTGTAAAAGACACCCAAGAAAACGAATCCTCAACCATGTATAACATTTCTATCACCTATTCAAATGAACGGGTGTACCCTTGTTTCTTACTTACAATTAGGTATCTTCGATTCTACAGCAAGTAAGTCGTATATCTTTCACTTTCCTGTATCTGAGCTTCCTCTTCCTTTCGTAAGTTCTCTGTCAGATTTGCTGTCAAAATTATCTCTCGAATTCGCTTTCAACGTTCGGCTTGAAAACTCTCTCGAATTTGAAGTATCGTAATCCATCGTTTCCGACTTTCACCAACAATTTCCTCTTGAATAAGCTCTCCCGCAATTCGCATCATTCAATACGCTCTCATTCAAATTAGTTACTGCAAACTATCGTATTTAAATGTATCCCAAGTTACCTATCAGAAGCCTGCCGTACTTGACTAATTTCTGCTGTTACTGAATTAGCGAAGCTGCCGATCCTGCTGCGGATCTCTATAATTTGGTAAACTTCGATCCCTCGTCATCTACCGTTTGAAAAAAGCTCTGCTGAATTATTTCGTCCAACTACAGTTTCGAGTTAACAAAAATTTGATAGGTATTAATTACTACTGGATCATGTACTTTATCGACTCAATTTGAATCGTCAAATCTGGTATTATTTATTAATGATCCCAGTGTCCCTCTTACTATTGAAAAAAATGCAATAAAATCACGCCGGTCTGTGACGTGTAGTTTTGAGTAGATTTTGGCTAATGTCCCTTCTAGTCCGGGAGTCTATTACATTTTCAATGAGTTATTTTAGCCAAGCTACTAGTTTTCATACATGTGATAGATCTAAACCTAGTAGTAGCTGAAATGACATTCAGTTGTTAAGGTACCGGTAAATATACCGCGAAAACGGTAGAGTAGTGGGGGTATGAGGTAAACGCGGGGTGGTGAGTATACTCGTATATAGTAATACAAGCGCGCGGCGCACAAATACAAATTCGACCGCTTTCGCGCTCTCTGCCGTTTTTCGTCATGTTTACGGCCATTTTTCACCCATTTCGCAGCATCTTAACGCAAAATCAGGATAAACGTTTTGTAGCGATATACTTCTACTTTCAAAACCCGTTTTCTAAATGAAAATCGGACCACTACCAGAGCATCCAGCCTCTCTGCAAGATACGTCATGAAAAAATTAAAATCGCAATTACGCAAAACCTGATTATCCGACAGCGCCTGGATTATGCACACGTAAAGTACCCGTGAATCACTACTTTCTCGCGAAAAGCCCGCGCTGCAAGTTTGAAAATGGTGGAGTGATGAATTTTTGAAAAAACGTAGCTTTTTAGGTTTTTCCAAATTTTCTCCGTTTATATTAATCCGATCGAGACCGTATAGGGCTCATTTCCTTTCGTATTTTCATTTCGTACAATTCATCTCCTTAGATTACCAAGATTGCTGTATCGGTTCAGCTTTTACAAGCGAAAAACGAAAAAAAATCGTTTTTTTGATGTTTTTTGTTTGTAACAAATTAACCACCCGTATTTGCGAGTCGAAAACATAAAACTATACATCTACGGACTGTCTTTTGTGCGATGGTACTTACGGTATCCTGCTAAAATTTTTGGCCGGAAAAAATCTCAATTGCGTGGTTTAGATACTCCGAAACGTGACTATCTAGAACGGTCACCAAAACTAGTGATTTCAAAAAATCGACGACCTGCCGCAACACGGATCTCGATACGCTATGCCCTACGTGACGTCATACCCGAAGAATACGCAATAATCGATCCGTCATCGATTTCGTAGACTGCGCAACTCGTGCGCGCATCCTTCGTAGCATCGCGGCGCAGAACTTGACGCCAGATCGTAATTTCGTCCTCTGCGCAGCTCTGCGATCTACCGGCGGTGAGAGGGGCGGTGATCCCCACACCCCCCCGACGCCAGTCGATCCTTTGCAAATTCGGCGGTCAACTCTTGGCCGGGTTAGCAGGGGATTGTCTGCTACGTGCCGGCCGCCAGAGGGAATCGCGTCCGCCTTGGATTCCCGTGATGCAGGAATCTTCGTTGATTTTCCCTCTGCAGCCTTGACATCCTTCGTTCGAGATCATCGCTATTCCGTCGCTCCGCAATTTCCTTGATTTCGTTGCTGACTTCCTGCTTCAGGCCGTTGAAACTCGAACAGTAAAAAATAAAAACCTGAAATATCTTAATCACTATTCGCTACAGTGCGCCCTTCCGTATTTTCGAATGCGTGACTCCAGTTCTGCCGCTCTTTTATAAATACTTCGCTACTCGATCTCGAAGACCCCGAAATTTTGGTTCCGCCCGGGGTTCAGGAAGCCACTTGTGACAGACATAAAAAATGCGACGTTACAGAGTATAGGAAAATGCATTCAAAGATTGAATTCTCAAAAAGGTGCAGTATTTAGGCTCATATAATTCAAAGGTTTCCAACTCCCAAACATTTTTTTAGGGTTAAACCGAAAGTTACAAGTTCAGATATTAAAACTCTTAATTTTTCACTCTCTCGTTCGATATCTCAACAACGATCAACAGAAGGTGAAGAATTCTCATGACCTAAACTGTGAAGCGTAAAAACGGAACAAAAAAGTATATGATCGCAATTTCTGCATCTTGACACACGGCTGAGTTATCGCAAAAACAAAATAAAAAAATAAATCAGATTGGTGGATAAAGCTCATAGGAAATCTTGGTCGACAATTTCAAGTTAAGCTTTTCTGAGTCCCCCCTACACACTGAATGAAAATTAGCCTTCTCGGTTATTTGCACTTATTAACCTTTTTGTACGATCGTGTCGAGAGGAAATGAACTTTGGTATTGAAAACGATACCACTTGCTTTTCATTGATTTCGAAGATTGGGGCTGGGACTAGGTCTGCGTGCTCGATGGGAGGTTTGGAAATTACTTTTATGAACTTTGTTAGGATCCGTGGTTGAATTAATTACTTACAAAATCAAAGTTCAGAACACAGGAACATGATGTTTATTTATTGAAATGATTGGATTAGAAACATTACAACAAAACGTTTACGACATGAAATGATTAAATTTGAAGTACACAATAACGAAGGATGAAAGTATTTGACTTAACGTGAAGGTCTGAATGTAACTAGGTCTTACAAAAGAGATGGTATGAATTCCCATGAAAGGATTCTTACAAATTGTGCGTTTAACAAAAGTGAGAGAACTTTGGAAAACCGCATTAAATGAATGCACAAATTAAAAGTACTGCTCTGTTCGAAAGCATAAATTACAGTCTCCTCCATTCGGACGCAAAAACTGAAGTAGTGACACTTGTTGAAAAGAGTCTCCCTTAGAGTTGGCAAAAGTCTGGCAAACCTTCGGATTGACTTACAACAAATTCCAGAGAGTGAAACCAATCAAGAAGAAGAAAAAATGTTTCGCGTCTTTGAATTTGCCCATACATTCCTACCCCCAGTCTTCACACGGGTGTAGGTAACAGTCCCCTCTTATTTTGTGTTCATACTTAAAAATTAACCTATTCTATTATTGCGGCATCCTACCTATAACGCATACTATTCGATGGATGGTTTTATTGCACTGCATGTGCGCGTCGAACGTGTTATCCTGAAAAATACCTTCCAGTATTTTCGCGCATTTATTTGATCTTTAGGAGATATTTCGAGAATTCCTCTGACGCACGCGTGTAGGCGGCTTACCTGAATTATTGTTAAGACTACCTATTTTATGACGAAGGAAGGAAAAAGACAAACGTAAGGTCGTATGTAGGCTATTTTATGTCGTTGCGTTTGATAATATTTTTTGAGAAGATAAAAATTTTTGAATACTCCTCCTGAAATCAGCGGTTCCTCATGTCTCAAAGATTTTTGCGTCGTCCACGCAAAAAACACAGAAATAGTAGATGTGACCTTATTCTTTATTTTTCATTTGTCAAGAAACAACATTTGCCTGTAAGTGCGATGCAGAAAAATATATTTTGGTCCCGAAAGGGCGTGTCCACCAATTATAAGGCCTTTTACCTTCAATAATTTTTGTCGTCAATTTTAGTGTGGTTATGCGTTTCGAACTGATCCGTAGCAAATGGCACAAAAAACAGAAAAAAGATTTGTTTACCACGAAACTGATTATCAAGTTGACATGAATTTTCTCTAACTTGACCTGATTCGTTCGATTATAATTCCAGCTGGCGAATACTACCACTCTTCCAGACCGACCTAAGTACCTGAGCTTAGCTAATTCACTGACCGAATTCTCCGGTTATAATCGTAACGTAACGATCTTTTGCTGTCTAAAAATCTTTACATGAGAATCTGGCGCCCGACGATCTCCTCAACCGATTGTTTGAGGTCGATTTGGGAAATTGCACCGAAAATTCGACGGTACCCCTCAACTGAGGATGACAAAAAAACGTCGTTACGGTATAAACTCGTCTGGCTTACGTGCGTCACTATTCTTTTCTCTCCTCGACAAGCACAGAATGATGAGAAAAATTTTAGTAGTGGATACGTGACGCGACCTGAATAATCAGATGAGAGGTAGAAAGTGAAACACTGCACTCGTGAGAGACGTCCGGAAAAACAGAATCTCAGTTGACGAATTGTGGATGTTCCGAAATTTAAGAGACGTGTGGAATGGCGAAATGGTCGAAATACGGACATTATGAGAAAGAACGGTCAACAACGAGAGACTGTCCTATAATGAAAATAAGGCATTTCAGAGAAATCTGTTTCAGAAATGAACTGCATGAATTCGAGAAATACGAAAATTGGTATTGGTACTCGACAGACCTTGGTTGAAGGAGCCAAAGTTGAGCCGATGGTCATTTGGAAATCACCAACAAAATTTTGTATGTTTATTTAATAGAAGTTTTTTTGTATCATTAGACAAACTTCACTGCATGTCAGGTTTAAATTCTGACAGATGGAAATCAACACCAAAATGAGAAAACGTGATTGTTCATACATCGCTGAATGTAAGTTTGAGACGACCATTGCGGAATTCGAAATAATCGTTGTATTGCAGAAATCATCAAAACATCAGTTTTCCTTAGCAAATTCTGAGTTGCCTTTGACTTGGTCTCTGCATCATGAACCAAGATCAGTCGAGTAATACAATTAACACAATATTTAAATCACCAAAAATTCTGTAAGGAATGATATTTTCTGCCCTGTTTTTCAAACACTACACTGTATCCGACGTTTGGAAATTATGTATCGTTGAGACCAAAGAGATGCTTGCAGTTTTTTGTGTACAATTCAGGAAGTATGTCAAGTTTCAGACGAATCGCTGAGTCACATGGGGATAGCTTCATCTAGGTAACTACAGCTACTGCGCAAACCTTCAATTTAAATTTTTGACACAGCAACGGCTGCTTGTGCTAATTATTCGACCGTATTGACTTGCATACCTCGGCTGATACCATTTTGGCATTACATATTGAATAGCGCATCCAAAACGAGGGGGCAGCTGAAAGTTTTACAGGGTATTACACAATACATGGATATGTATTGCGCAAAAGTAGCCGCGTGTAATAGAGGCTTAGATGATGGAGATATTGTAAGGAGAATGAAAAAATCAATGATCAAGACGCGATAAGAAAATGTATTCAACTGACTTACGATTTCATCCGGAGAAACTGTTTCCGATTATGCAACAAAAAGTGTGGTAATAAATTTAACTATGTCTAACGATTCGAGTTCTCGGGTACCATTTTAATCACGAGTGTGCAGTGCTGTGGGACTATTCAAATGATGAAATTTCACGAAAAGCGTCTAAGAATAGGTAAACGGTTTAGTAACATCTGGTAGACCCAGTCTTCAAAATTTTCTCGGTCATGAAATTTTGGATTCTAATTCTACAATGGCTGGCTGGGCCCCGCGACTCCCGCCGGAACCTGTGATAACTGCACAGCTCCAAATCGAACGACAGCATAATTTTCTAACTTTTCCTCAGGCTGCACCTCGATCGTTTTTGGAATGAAAATCAAGACTAAGATGAAAGCGACAACAAGAGTCCCCATGTCGATGTAAGATTTTACCGCAGGAGGTACATCGACGTACCAGGGATGATATTCAGGATCTTTTTGATACATCTGGTACTCAATCCAGAACACGATGGTACCTATCAGCATTTCGAAGCTGACTATAATAGCAATAGCGATGGCCCTGACATTCGTCGTGAATGAAACTCCTACAGAAGACCACGTGACACCAGTAAAGATAAAGTGACCCAAGTATTTCACAAAAATGAGTAACGAAATTATCACAGGAGCTTGTATCCAAATTCCGATTAAAGTTGCCATGAAACTTATGACAATTACTGCCAACAGAGATAATTTCTTCGAAAATAGGATTATAGCTATAGCCAGAATGATAGTGAAGACTATTGATGCGAAACGAACAATCAAAACATGAAAAATTCCACTTCTTCCCATCACTGCTTGTATAAATGATGCATTGTTATGCTGTCCAATGCCCCATTTTATCAATATCAACAAAAAAATCATTCCGAAACTGTGAATATTTTGCATTTCGGTGATTTCCCTCAGTTTGTCTTTTCGTTGCTGCGTATACCTCACCACTCGCGAATTGTCACCGGGTTCCGGTATCAGTTCTGCTTTTCTGACGTACCTCAATCCGGTATAAAAACTGAGAGACTGTTCAGTTTCTCTGCGCCTATCTCTCGAATTCAAGTAATAGGGCGTCTCAGGGCACAGTAAAATTATTGCAATGTATAATACTGTTCTGATCAAGATAGATACACCATGTGCAACCTGATATGCCCGAAAACTGTCAAAAATTTGATAGACCGATAGCACAAAAAATCCTAACACTTGAACAGTTACCAGTGGAAGTACCATTGCGGTTTGGCGAATATTGGTGCTAGTAACTTCCGAAATGTACAGAAAAATAGCAGTGCAGGTGAAACCGAGATGAAACAAATAAACGAAGATCAGAATCTCTCTTAAGATTTGCGGAAGAAATCCACCGATTGCAACAATTTCAAGTACAGCGAAAAATGATGACACTAACATAGTTTTCTTACGTCCACAAAAATCAGAGCAGACTGCTGCGAGAATCGCACCGCCTGTGATTAAGATGACACTAGGCACGAGGTAAATGAACTCGAAATATCTTTCTGTGGACTGCAGATTCAGGTGATACCAAATAGCGCCGTTGGTTGGATTGAACATTAGAGATGATGCTGAAAAATGGAAAGAAAATTGGAAGATACGTACAATGCAATTAAACTCGAGGAAGGATTACAAAGAATAACTATCATTTCTGATGGCACGTGACGCACGTCTTCATCGCGTGCATATTATTTTCGAAAACCTACCAAACGCTGCAAGGCACTGCTTCCACTGTGATGGCCGAAAGCTGCCTTTTGACTCCATCGTGTACGCAAATTGCTGCGAAAAAAATTTCAACAACATTATCGTATAAGTGTATCAACGGTGTTTACGGGGTAGGCCCATGTAAGTGGAGTGAAAAGTGATCGTTGCATTTAGTGTTCCCCTTTGACTTGAAATACATTCAGAAGCGGCGGATTCCCGCTCAGAAACAAAAAAAAAGTTTTTCACATTATCTCAAAAATTGACTCCTGTGCGTCTGCTTAAGTGGAGTACGGCAAAAGACAGTTTGAGAATTAGTGGTCACGTTTGAAAGTGAAAGAAATATCCGAAATACAAAAATCAAGACTTTCGAGAATCGTCAATTTATCCTCCGACCTTCTATAGGATAGATTTTTCATAAAATGAAATCTGACTGTGGTGTGATTTTTTTTTATTAAACTTTGTGTTATTTTGAGACTATCGAAAACGTTTGTATTATATTTTAAAAAAAAACAGGGTTGAATTTAAAATATGCCGCGTAGGAGTTTGTAAAGTATATTGACAATTCGAAAAAGTTGTGGTTCATATACTCTGGATATTCCGCTCGCCTACAAATGTGGCTACCGTTTTGTAAATTGTCTTTTGCAGAGCTTCACTGACAATGTAACGAACTTACAGGGGTCAATTTCGAAGGTAATCCAAAAAACTTTCGCGACTCAAAGCAGAAACCCGCAGCCTTCAAATGCCTTTTGACCAACTTTATTTCGACCATTACTCTAGTCACAATGAAACATTAAATAGCATCATCATTTTCTATTACTCTCACACTGAAACTCACCTGATGATCGGAATAAAAAATAGCACCCACGTCGTAGAACACCAAGAGACACGTCTGAGGCACGATGTCGACACTCTTCGAGGTTTTCCTTCCTGAGCTTTTAGCTTCTTTCCTTTGAATATTTTTCCTGTCAAAATAATAACGTCGGTAAAGACACAATAATCTTTGTCGAATGTGAACAGTTTCGTGAGTGGGAGTAGCGCTAATGAATTTTACGCCAGAAGCCTCTATGCATACATGTATATAAACATATACTCTCATGATGCATTCAACTCATTTATGTGCTCTCGATAATATACTTTGCTCGGAATAATATGTTATGAAATCTTATCACAGCAATGAACGTCAGAGGTCATCTTGATACTGAAAATCTTTCTGAAGTCTTCATACGGCGAGGGATAAAAACCTGAATATTTTTCGAACCGGAGTGACACGTGTTTGAAAAAGTATAAGAGCAACGACTTACCTGATCCCGTTGCAAATGTCCCTTCTTCCCAACAAGTATAGAATGATGTACTCGGTCTTCGTTTCTTGATCAGACCTGACGAGCTTAAGGGGGGAGCAGCTCGTTCTCCACCGACTTTCAACGTAAGACAGTTGACTTTTCGCGGCTTGGCGGTCGAATGACTTGTGGAGTTCTAATCCCCTTACTAATGATGCGCTCTGTTTCCAAAGTAATCTTATCAAGTCAGTTTGTCTAGCGCGTGGATAAAGTAAGAATAACGCCTTATGGTAGTTATAATGAAAAATATGAGTTTGGGACAGTTACGACTGGAGCGATTCGAACTGATCGTGAGATGAGGGACTTAGAAATAAGTCAAAACTTGCTTGTGGATTATTTCTATAACGGAAACTAAAGTTTCCTGAAGTGTAAAATTTGATTAAATCAGACAAGTTGAAAGTACGTGCTGTTTCTTTGAATTGGATGAATTTCCAGTTGCAATCTGGTGTTACAAAGGTATGTTGACAGTGAAACTGCCGAAACGTCAGTGACTCTCTGTTCTCACTGGAATCTTTCTACGGCGAAGCATATTTCAATTACACTCGTGCATGAAGTGTACTCGATCTACCACGAGAGTTCACCGATGTGAGGAGCGACATACGTAACACACTGGATGCCCGTTTTTTTTTTTTTTTTTTAGCTTCTTTGCGATAAATCCGGCTATGTAATCGACGACGTATTCCATGAACTCATTAGCGGTTGCAGGCAAAGTTCACGCAAGAGCTAAAAATTGTTTGAGGTCATCAACAGCATTTTTCTCTTCAATACCCAAATCATAGCTGCAGTGTGATCCAGTATTTTTTTCATCATATACATATAAATTCATTTATCACAATGATTTAATGTCGCTTCTTTTTGCTTTCCAGATGGTACATGCAAAATTTTGGTGTTATATATTTCGCGGTGCTAATGCCGAAAGGGCCTATAATTTTTTTTCTTCATTACCTACCGTTACGTAGACTTATTTTCAAGCTAAATATTGATGAAACAAACATACTACCTAAAATTTTTTTTTCAATATCCAGCTTGAAGAAAAGACTACTGAACGATTGGCAATGAAAAAAAAATTATACGCCCTTTTGGTATTAGCACTGCGATTTCTTCAACGTTTCCATTACATGATGAAATCTGCTGACGTATCAGTAATTGCTTGAACGCCGAAATGAACTACAAAACTGTTAAATTTACGATTAGACACGAACCACTTCGCTATCTCACAGCACAAAACAAAAGCTCTAGATCATCTTGGCTCAACTTATATGTGAGAAAGCATTTTAATTGAGACTCTTCGTCCTTCAGGGGTTACATGGGTTTCGAAGGTTAAAAAAAGCATATTTGCCCTATTTTTTTGTTAATTACAATATAAGAATTATTTGAATCAAACTTAAGTCATATGAAAGAACAATATTTGAACGATATTTTATACAAATTTTGTACAATAATTTGAAAAAGTCAGCCGTTCAGAACTGGTTTATGGAAACCCAGTATTTTTGCCGTGGTTCCGATAACTCATACTAGCTTTATTTGAAATCAAAAAAACAAACAATTTTTGGCCGGTCGAGACTAATGAGAAGAATTTCCATAAGCTCTCTTTTCTAGACTTTTACTTCAATTGGCTTGAAATTTGGGAGAAATTTGCTTGACATGTTGTACTATCAGATGAAAAACGAAAAAAATCGAATAGATTTCTTGAAATTTCCATACTCATGTAACCCCTTCACAAAATAACCAAACACCCCGATTTGTAAATTGGTTTGGAGTACACAATCGTCAGCTACAAAACGCACTTCAATTCTTTTTTCATTCCGGGACACCAAACTTCTTCATTTTATGCTTTTAACGGTGCCTTGAATCCCCGGCGGAATGAATTTCTTACGTTATGAAAGTCGAAGACACAGTCGACACAGTGCAAGAATGGCACAGTACTGGCGTTATTTGCAGACTGCCTTAAGTGGAACTTAACGTCACACAAAATTCTACTGCGTCTGCAACGCTACACAACTGTTGGGGGTCGGAGCTGTAAGTCACACTTTCATGATGTTTTTCCGAAGTTCATGTAAGAAGTTGTTGATTTATTTCCAGTTCTTAGACCTTTACGACCCTGAAGTTTCGCTAACTCCAGATTATGCTTCCACTCGACTCTTCCACCTTCACCATGTAACAAGATTTGAAAATTACCAAGGCAGTTACGTGCTAATTTTTGCATATGCGATGCATCTAATATTAGGTACGTAGACTTTTTTGGGAAGGATCGCTTGGATCAGAGAACCGCGATTTACGATCTGGAAAGTCTGCACATCCTCCCAATACCTTGATTTGTGATGAATCGCTACGTGGCCCGACTGAAGTCAAATATGTCACTTGGACAGAAATCTTTTTGAGGCCATTTAGACTCTCTGTAATAAGATTTGCATATGTTTCTGCATCAATTCCATGGATGAGGTAACCTATCGATAATTTCCATGATTAATCAACCCCGACGATCATTAATACTAAGGCATCTTTGACTACAGGAAGGTAATCACTAGGAATTATAGCAGACATCATATCTACATGGCCCCGCTACTTATACCATGCCGACCTCTTTCAGTGCCTCTTTTAATACCCATTTCATGAAGCATGACGGAGCAAATTGTACGTTTGTCATTTCGCTGTTATGCTTGGACTCTATTTTGCAGGGTTCCAAACGATTTATTTATGAAACCTGGCTCAGTAAGGGCCGTTGGATGAGGAAAGGCTAGGTTAAATTTTTGATGAACATGATCGTAGGCCTTGGATACGTAAAGATGCAAAGCCAGTGCAAAGCATCTCAATTGTAGTGGGTATATTTCACGAGTCAGTTTTTGGTTAGCCTTGATTTTAGCCAGTTTTTGGTCAGCCTGTAAAATTTCTGAAAAATGATCAGGGCACTCTAGTCCTTCCTCACAAGCAATACATTCTTTTCATATTGTAGCTACTCATTCTTTCAAGGATTAAACCCAGATTTTCAATTTCTTGACACTCCGTCTTGGTGGTTCTTTGCTGCCCGGACCTTGTGTAAGTTCTTCTTTAATACAATATTTTTGACGGTAGATTTTCGGAGTATTTTCATAATAATGCGATACCAACGACCAATCAAGAAGGAAAAAGAACCATCGGACGACAAAGGTGAAATCGACAAATGGAACCTCGACCTCCGTCCATTCTAGGCTCAATCTGCTAGGAGATAGCATCGCTCCTTCCTCGCTTATTGCTATAGCAAAATCTGCTAAATTCTCCCAATAATCGCTAACCGTTTTCTCTATTATCCTCCTTTCGTAAATTCCACCTTCGTGAGTGAGTGCTTGAATCACTGGCTGAGGCAAGGCCTTAGCCTCTGTAATGTATCGTTACGAAGCTGCTCGAATTTTTCTGTCTCACGTACCTTAATTATTTCTTTCATTCCACCATCTGATGCCGATGTCTTTGTAAATTACGCTCCGCGGCTCTGACAATGAGTTGCTTTAAGCCGTTGCATGACTGCATGATTTCCAATGATTACTTTCGGATTTCTGAGCGACCTCGTAGTTAACGAATAAGTATTTCTCTCTAATTTACCTCAATTTTTGTACTTGTCTGATAATTTTCTCTGAAACTGCTTCTGCAACTTCTTTCGTATTTTAAGCTATATCTGTAGTAGTTCAGAAGCTTCGACCATGGCAGCGAGTTATCTATGACTTTTCTTTTGTCCAAGTTCTGTACTAGTTGCGTTGCGTCATCGGATTATTTCCGCTTATATGTCAGGTAGCATAAAATCCCCTTGAAAGAAAAGCAGCCAAAAATTCCAAAGGAAAGCGAACCTTTGTTACCAACGTAAGTGCCGCAAGAATTAAGTATCCTAATCTCTGATCGAGAAAGTTCGACACTCAAGTATGAACCAAGCATTCCCACCAACCAGAAAAAATTAGGCTCAATAGAATTTCCGTGCCTTCACACTCCTATACATGCTTAGCCGATGACAATTAGAATATCTTTGCCTCATTAAATTTTAGTATCCCTAGTACATTTAGAAGTAACATGTTTTGTAATCTTGTAACCAGGTACAGAACAAATTCAACCATAAAACAGAAAATATGAACCACCGCACTGCACTTCTAAATAACTCAGACGTCAAGATACAGCAATTCTGCAAGTAATTTCTTCATATTTGTTTTTTTTCTTTTTTTTTTGCGGTGACCACGATAATTTCTAATCTTGAATATGTGACAAAAAATTAAACTATTAGAAGACATCATCAACACTTGCTGATTGAAGCTGAGATTTTTTTTCTATTAACATTTGCGATTTTATTGAAAAAAAACGCAAATATTGTAACACGAAAGAAGCGAGCTTTCAATAAAATCACTGCAATTTTGGTAAAAATCGGAATTTCGAAAAATCCTTCGTTCAGTCAGCAGATGTTGATATCTTCTAACAGAATTATTATTTTTTATTTTTTGTGTGTTTTTCAAGTAAGGCGTCTCCAGTCATCGTAGTAACCACGAAGAAAAAACTTTTTCGGAGAATTGTTCAACCTCGATAATTTTTAAATATATCTTGACAAAAAAAAAATGATGTGTCAAGTTCAATGATTGGATCATGAAATTACGCTCTGTTTCGTATAAAAAAAAAATGCATTCGAGTTATGAAAGAAATTCTTGAATTTTGCCTTCGACAATTGCACGTGATACCTTAAGGGTGAACATCATCTCTTGCACTCATTGCTTTGCTTAAGAAATTTCCGAATAATCCAAAAACAAGGAATTTCACAAAAATTCAAATGACAGATTGTATTGCATGAATTCAAGAAAGGCATCACTTAATACTGACACTTGATCGACTTTGATCGAAGGTGCCAAAGTCAAACCAAGGTTAACTTGGAATTCGCTAAGATAAACTGATATTTATATTCCGATTTCATAATCTCTTGTCAATTTTCTTTTACATATTTGAAAGAAGTCAGTTAAGTGGACCAGTACAGCTGGAAATTTCGAAATAGGACTTTTTTTTGCTGTAATACAAATCAACGCATTTTTCGAATCCTCGCAATTGTTTACACAATGTTTTGATTTGACATTTCTTGTTTTCGAATTGTTTGAGTGGATATCACCTTTGAAAACAAGGTATTGTCGATACCGACGGGATGCTTGTAGATTTTTGTTTGGCATTTGATAAGTATGATCACCGGTGGAACCGAAACATCACCGCAGAGTTTTGATTCGAATCTCCGACATAGCAACAACTGCTTCGGATAATTATTCGACTCTATTGACTTGTATATCTCGGCAGATAACTCTTTAGCATCTTACATAAAATGTTACACCGAAAACGAGGGGGCAGATACGAATTTTATCGGGTAGAACATAAGAGAAATGTAGGCGTTGCACAAAAGTAGCCGAGTATAATTGAAGTTGTGATCATGGGAACTTTTGTAGATGGACGAAAAAATTTATGATCAAGACAGAACGAAAAAACATGTTGAACGTGCTTGCGCTTTGATTGTAACAGACTTTTTGCGATCACAGGAATAAAAATTGTATAAACAAAACCATGTTTAATAATATAAGTTCTCGGGTTCCTAATCAGTTGCGAGTGTGCAGCACTATCAGACTCTGGTATGAGAGAACTTGTGATAGGAATTTCGTAAAAAGCAGCTGAGAGCAGCATCATGCTTCACTGAAATCTAGTGCGACTAATCCTGGAAATTCTCTCGGTGTTGAAATTTTGCATTCTTCTCTCACAACGGCGGGCTGGGATCCACGACGTTCATCTGATTGTGAGGCTTTGATGACGTCGAATCTCCGGATCGTACTACAGCATAGATTTCAAACGTTTGCTCAGGCTGCACCTTGATCGTTTTCGAAACGAATATCAAGACTAAGGTAAAAGCGACAATAAGAGTCCCCATGTCGACGTAGGATTTTACTGAAGGAGGTACATCGAGGTACCGAAGATGATGTTCACGATCTTCTTGGAACATCAGATACTCAATTCAGAACATGGTGGTACCTCTCAGCATCGCGAAGCTCACGACAATATCAATACCGATGGCCTTGACATTCGTCGAAAATAAAACTTCTACAGAGGACCACGCGACACCAGTAAAAATGAAGGGACCAATTATAGCACAAAAACAAGTATTGAAGATAAGTATTATATTATTACCGAAGATTTTCTCATAAATAATAATTCAGTGTCAGACTTGCTCCATTATCCCCATATTTTTGTTTTTTATAGGGTATTTTATTCTGCTCGAGGTACGGCAGACTAGATAACCAAAATTATGGGTCTTTGAACATTCTGAATCCGAAACCGGTGTCAGAATTACTCCATCACGGCCAGATTTTGAAATATCTGTGGGCTAATAATCCAATAATAACCGCAAAATACTTTTGCGGATGACCAGATTTTCATCAAGATCGGCGGTCGCCGATAACGGCAAGTTGAAAAACATAAATATATATATATATATATATTACCCCGTGCACGATGGAATTTGATAAGTTTTACACGTTCATAGATTTTGAGAGCTTTCATCCAAGCCCTGTCAATATGTCAAAACGATAGATGCACGGAGACCCGAAATATACTAGTTATAGTATTTCCAACATCGTCGAAATCGTCAGTTCGATCAAGAATTATCTTTAACTTCAGTCGTTATTTTTATAATATCTATGACATACGCTTTTTGGTATATATAGATATACAAATCAGTGATAAATACGGTTGTTGATCCTAGGCGTTCTCGCTATTTTGACCCCTGGTATAAGGATTCTCTATGAGGATAAACGATATCTCTGTGATACAGAAAGCCGCTTCATGTGAACGCTTGAACTGCCTTTTGTAGCGAAAACTGAACAGCCCTGTTGAGAAGCTGATTGGCCACGTTTCAAATTCCCCATATATAGCTCATGGTGTTTATACGCGATCCAATTCTTTCTGTCCTTTTTTGTCGTATCTTCGTACAAGCAGTGGTTTTGTGAAATTATAACAGACGTTGGTTTGCAAAAGGCAACGTTAACTGCTGGACTATTAACGATGTATCGAAAATTGATTTCGGTATAGTGGCAAAGTTTTTTTAATAAAAACGAAAATCCCGCCGTAGCCGAAACACCACAGGTAGCTAAGTAATGTATTATAATTTATATATTTTAGTATATCATGCTGGTCAAAATTTATTGAAATTCCTAAAATTTCATTCAAGTAAAGTTTTCGAATGCGCATTATAACCTCAAAATGAATTTAAATCGCAGTCTGCTTTGTTTATTGCGTTTTCCATCTACCTCTTTTTACCCAGGAGTCTACAAATATTAATTAGCTATTAATATTAATGAGCACCTACGTTTCCTACGTACATAATCTGACAGATATGTCTTTTATATATAGTTAGGTTGCACGCCAAAGTCGCGCACCTATGACCTACATCCCGGTACATCGCTTAGCTCAGTGTGCACTGTAGAAGCTAAAATCAGTCCAGAGTACAAAGTGCGTAGCAAATCGTACGTCGTAACATTGATGGCGGGCAAAGGCCAAGAGTCACGAATGTGTGGCGGCAGCTGGTATTTACAAATCAATACGTTTTAACATAAAATATGTGTGAAGTTAGAAGTATCATCAATTTAGTATCTTGTTTGTCAAGTGGATGAAAGCATGTTATTGTCTCTCTCGTGTGGATTCACCGATGAAGCGTAGAACAGGCACCTACAGTAGTTAGCCGAAACTGGCAAAAAGCGAAGGACAGGGGTTGGAATATACAGAAAACTAGGCTCTCATCAAACATTGCATTTCGAAAACAGTCTGTGAAATGAGTAGCCGTACAAGTATAATTTGCTGGGCTTGGTGTCTCCTTTTTTGGCCTTGTCATCCCGAAATAGTACATTACGTGACAAGTGCGGGAAGTATTTTTTTCATTATCGACCGAGCATGAACGATCGACACGCGCGCTCTTCTGCTGTCTTTTCCTCTACCCCCTTCACCCCCCATCCCCCGGAAATATGCTCTCTGCGTTATGTCTAACCTAGATCCAACCAATAGGAAACCGGCATAGTGAGCACCTGACTACTCGCGTCACGTAGTGGCGGGGAATACTAACGGAGACACTGTAAAATCAGAAGTGTCAGGAACTTGATACAGTTCAGATCAAGTGTATGTCATATATCGAGTCTTAAAGTCTAAAAGTCATTGAAAATTCTTGATCGAACTGACGTGTTCGCTGATGTTAGAAATATCATAACTGGTATGTTTCGGCTCTCCGTCTATCGATCCCATTAATATAGGGCCTGTATGAAAGCTGTAAGAATCTATAAACGTATGAAACCTGTCGAATGTCGCATTTCGCCGTGAGAAGAGACAAATATGTGATCACATTTGCACCAGGTAGCCCCAGGGGTTTTGGTCGCAGTGTAAGATAGTATGTCAGCTTGCGCGCGTTGATGGTTTTTTTTTAATAAGCTTTGCACGATCGGCAACTGTCGGTCTTGAATGCGGCCTTGATGCTCCGCACTTCAATATTTACCCGTAAAATGGCAATGATCACGGTGTTTCACATAGGTGGGCGCCATTGATCCTTCGCAGACGTGGCAGACCTCCACCTCTCTGAATCGATGTTTCTGTTTCATACTCAACAGTTTCATCGGTGCAACTTTATTTAAATAACCTTTGAAGAGCATGGCTTAAGACCAAGATTCGTCGATGAACATCAAAATGCAGTCCGGACCGCCGTTCGGGCGGAATCGAGACAAAGAATCACCAAAGGCACAGTGGGACGTGCTTTGCACTCCATCGACCATAGGCTCGAGAATGCATTCAAGATCGGCATAGACGGCGAATGGCATAGGCTCCACATCCCGATAACTTTCAAATTTCAAAACTTTATTCTCGTCCTCAGGCAGATCTCTTTTGCATTTATTCGCACTCGACCAATCTCGGATGTAATTTTGGTAGGAGCACACTTCTTGAAAATGACATAAGCAGCGGTCACATAAGAATTTTGCGGTATCATGACACGACAATTGGGTTCTAAGTAACCGGGGATAAGCCGAAAGATGTGTTGGTTTATTTTCTCTCTTCTTTCACCCTGCAAAGTTTCAACTGTATCAAAGAGGGACATTCGGCAGGTTCCCCTTTTCAAACATAGCGGCACTACCTCACTTGAGTTGAGCCCATAAACATTGATGGATGAATTATTTTGTACCCTAAACTTGGAGATACCGGTGAAAGGCGTGGGAAAACTTATCCCCTCGTACTGCACTTCTTTGCTGCAGTATGGATAGCTTCTGGACACGGGTGTTGCAGTGTTCGTCGATGTTAATGATATTCACCACGACGTGTATTCGCTGAATTTCATTTTGCAGCTTTATAAATGTTCATGGACCGCTGTTGAAATTAACAGCGGAATTGACAGTCTCAACCATTATCCACCCAGAGTCACGATGCTCGAACTCTTCGACTATCGTGATGAGACGGTTGACGTCATTATTGTCGAACCACTGGTCGAGGTCAGTTGTCGGAAAAATCATCTCCTTCGTGGTGGTGAAACGCGTCACTTCCTCGATTTCTTCCTCATTCTTCATGTTCTTTAATTTGTACGACATAATGGCGTTCCCCTTGAGACTGCTATTCGCCAAAAATCGGATCAAATCGAGGCGCAGCAGATTTGTGACGACGCTTGTCCGGATCCGACTGGTGAAAGCGCTATCGACATCATGCCCATTGGGCGCGATTGAAGCCCGCAGCGTTGCCGATATTACCATAAAGTTGAAATTTTTCTATCCAAGATCGTAGGAGCGTGATCGTATGCTGCATCATCTGTTTCTCACTCACTTGTAGCCACGAGCGCATGGAAATATTCCGTAGTAATTGCACGTTTTCCACACCAGCATCGATCCAATGGTTGGCAGTTTCTAAGCTTTCGTGTCAAAGAGCTAGCGTAGATACCTTGTTGTATGCGATCTCCATCGTTCTGATGAAACTTGCGTGTTCCTTGTCAGCCATGAATTCAACTTTTATGTTTGAACGATATTTTAAACTGATAATTCTCAAACGCTGTTCTGAGATTGATGAGTCTGCATAGGTGGTGATGATCTCATGTACGAACGAAACTTGGGGTGAGGGAGGTTACGTTCTGCGATATCTTCCAAGAAAAAATGATAATTGGTGGAAAATGTAGATATGAAGCTTTACCGCCACCATATTGGAAAAACGAGGTTCGAACCCGCACGTCTCTATCGATGGTTTGAGGGGGTGTTTCAGGAAAATATCGTATAAGGTTACTCGTTCGATTGATAACGAGTAAGCTGAAAACAAATTGTAATTATAGTAAATAAATATGAGTGTATACACAAACTGTAATCATTAGTATATAAAAATACTGTGCATTTCAAAATCTACAGCCGACGTATTGGAAAACGTGTTTTAATTTGCATGCCTCTGTGAATAGCTTGAACCGTTGTTGAGATTGCAAGATGACGTGTTTGAGTATGAGAAAGCGAAATTGAATCTGCACGTCTACCGAATAATAGTAGGTTGCATCCTATACGTATTATCGTGGAGAAAATCATTAGAACACGAAAACCTGTGACATTCAATGAATCGATCACACACTCTGAGATTGATGCGCATCAACCGTCTGAATATATTGAAGGCATACAACCGTTATTTTTAAACTTCACATTCTTTCTATTAAAAGAACTAAAATTTGAAAGAAAGAAATTTCTAAATAAGTTACCCATCGGTAAGAGTCTGCTTATCAGAGAGCAAATATTAGATAATCGTCCTTATACCGTCTATAAATGTGACAAATAAAAATACATTTTGTTGCTGAAAGTATTTACCGAAGAAAAAATCTTTCACCTTCATTTTTTCGGCTCATTTTAATGTAGATGTTGTAACCTTACTTATGGGGTTCACCTTTCACGTATATAAACCTTAAACCTAATTTATAGACGTTTAAATATAATAAATGCAGGAAAACCAGTTTATTCAATGAGGAAGGAACACAAGTTGTATGGAAAATGTTCAAGTATAGATGTATATGTTTATTCAAACAATCTCAGCAAAGGTGAACAGAGAAATTTATAAAAAGGTAAATCGATCGAATCGTAAAAAGTAGAAAAGTGTCGTGCGTTGATATTCACACCTTATTTAAAATGCGCCTTGTTTGAAAGGCCATGAATGATTATTGGAGGAAGCTCACTGTTTCTATTGATTCTTTTTATTTCGTGTTGTTTCCGAAAAATGCACGAAAATGGCAGGTGTGACCTTATTTTTTAATTCTCGTTTTTAAAAAAATACCATTTATAAATGTGATAATTGAAAATATATATTGGTGCTAGAAACGCTTATCCAATTATAAGGCCCTTTGCATGTAACAATTTTTTTCGCTAATTTTAGTGTAGATATGCGTTTTGAGTACACGTGCAAAAAGCGTAAAACAGAAGTTGTACGCCCTTTTACCACAAGATTTGCCTTTTTGCCGCATACATCACTAAACCATTAGTCACGCGATGTATAACTGATTAACATGTTAATTTTCTTTGACTTGACTTAATTCATTATTAAAATAAAAAACTAAAGATAGTTGTTCATATAAAGCAGGTAAAAAATGCAATTTAAAAGACCCCTGAATACAGTTAAAAAAAAAAGAAGTTTGCGCGTTTAAAGAATAGAAAGAGGAACGAAAATGCTAGAAATATTTCTCCTATAGTTATAGTTTGAAGTGTACTGCGATCTAAATTATTAAAATTGCAATAAAACCCCTTAAATTAAGCTACAATTTTTTTGGAAAAATGCGCACCGAGAGAATCGAACAACTGTTGAGAGATATAAGAGAGAAACGAATAACGTTTGCAAAAAATTACTATCGGTAGTTAGGCAGTTGGTAAAAATTTATTTTACAGGTGAACTGCTTGAATTCAAGAACTACATAAATTAGTATTGGTACTCGGCTGACCTTGGTTGAAAAAGCCAAAGTCTAGCCAAGATTCACTCGGGATTCGCCAAGGGAAACTTGTATTTTTATTTAAAATAAGTCTATTGGTATCATAATACAAACTTTATTGCTTAAAAGGTTCAAATTCTGAAAGTTGGAAATCAGCACTAAAATGAGAAAACGTAATTTGTCACGTATCGCTGAATGTAAGTTTGAGAGGATGATTCTGGAATTCAGAATAATCGTTGTATTGCAAAAGTCATCAAAACATCAGTTTACCTTCGCTAATTCTAAGTTGCCTTTGATTTTTCCTCTGCACCATCAACCAAGATCAGTCGAATAACACAAATTAACACATGATTCGAACCCCTACAATTTCCGTAGGAAATGATGTTTTGTGAAAGGCCTCGTCTTTGAAACACTTGACTGAATTTCACATTTGAAAACCAAGTATCGTCGGTACCAAAGAGATGCTTGCAAATTTTTCTGTGCCATTCAAAAAGCATAACAAGTTTCGAACAAATCGCTGCGTCACAGGGGTAGTCATAGTAGGTTCACCGACTTGTATATATCGGCCTATAACTTTTTCGCATTATAAATTAAATGGTGCAACGAAAATGCGGAAGCAAGTAAGAGTTTTATCCGGCATGCATAGCGTAAAAGCAGCCGGGTATAATTCAGGTTGGGATGATGGGGACATTTTGGGGAGGACGAAAAAATTAGTTATCAAGACACAACAAAATAATGTATTAAACTTACTTGCAATTTAATAGGAAGAAACTGTTTCCGATTACAAAAATGAAAAGCTTGGACGCAAATTTTATCACGTCTCAACAATATTAGTTCTCGGGTACCTTATTAGTTGCAAGTGGGCAGCGCCGTCAGACTCTCAGCATAACAGAATCTTCGATAGTAATTTCGTAAGAAGCACCCGAGATTATCATAACAGTTTAGTGAAATCCAGTGGGAGCAGTCCTTGAAATTCTCTCGGTGATGAAATTGAGGTTTATTCTTTTACAATGGCGAGCTGGGCCCCATCTCTTCTACATCAAGGATTAATATCGTCTAACCACCGGCTCGCACCACAGCATAATTTTGGAACGTTTTTTCAGGCTGCGCCTTGATCGTTTTTGGAATGTATAATAAGACCAGGGTGAAAGCGAGAATAAGAGCCCCCATGTCGACGTAAGAATTTGCTCCAGGAGGTACATGGAGGTACCATGGATAATCACGATCTTCTTGGTACAACATATACTCAATCCAGGACACGGTGGTGCCTATCAGCATCTCGAAGCTCACGACAATGGCAATGACGATGGCCTTGACATTGGTTGAGAATAAAACTCCTACAGAAGACCACGTGATGCCAGTAAAGATTAAGTAGCCCGAGTATTTCACAAAAATGAGAATAAATAATATTACAGGATCTTCCATCCATATCTTGATTAAAGTTGCTACGAAACTGATAACGATTGCTGCCAACAGGGATATTTTCATCGACAAAAGACTTATAGCAAACGCCATGCAGATAATGAAGATTGTTGTTGCGAAAATTACAATCAGAAGATCGAAACTTGAAGAGTCTACAAGCATTTCATATGGAACATTGAGATTTGACATCACTGCTAATATAATAGATTCATCGTGCCGCTGTCCAATGCCCCACTTTATCGATACCAACACAAAAATCAAGCATAAACTGTGAATGTTTTTCATTTCAGTAATTGCCCTCAGTTTTTGGTTCCATTCTTGCGCACACCTCGTCACTCGTGAATTGCCACAGGATTCCGGTGTCGGTTCTTCTGTTCTGACGTACCTGGATCTGGTATAAAAACTAAGAGACTTTTCAGTTTCCTTGTACCTTTCTCTCCAATTCAAGTAATAGGGCGTCTCAGGGCACAGTGAAAGTATTATAATGTAAAATAATGTTGCGACGAAGATGCAAACACTAAATGCAATCGAATGTGGCTCAAGACTGTCGAAAACGTTTCCAAATAATACCGCAATAAGTTGTAAGATTATCAGATTTACCAGTGGAAGTACCATTGCAATTTGATGAATATTGGTGGCAGTAACTTCCAAAATATAAAGAGGAATAGTAGTGCTGGTGAAACCGACATGAAACAAGTGAATGAAAAATAGGATCTCAAACGAATTTTCCGAAAGATAATAATCCAGGGAGCGTGCAATTCTGAATAAGGTGAAGAACGATGACGCTAACATAGTTTTTTTTCGTCCATAAAAATCAGAGCAAACTGCTGCGAGAATCGCACCGCATATGACTAGGATGACACTTGACAAGAGGTAAATGATTTCGAAATATCTTTTTGTGGACATCAGGCTAAACCAAACAGCGTCGACGGCTGGATAGAACATTAGAGATGATGCTGAAAATAGAAAGATAATCGAATGACACTTACAAATCTGACAAATTTTAAGAAAGTTCACGAGGAATATCTATCGTTTCAGATCGCATGCGTCGTACGTCTTTGTACTGTGCATAGTATTTTTGGAAACATACCAAACGCTGCAAGGCACTGATTCCACTGAAGGCTGCCGCTTGATTCCATTGTGTACGCGAATTGCTGCCAAAAAAAAATGAATAATATTATTGTACGAGCCAATGAAGGATGCATAGGGGCGCTTCTAAGGTAAAATCAGTGGAAAATGATCATTTTATTGTATGTTTTATTGTACGGATACTATCTAGACTAATGTACGGAACAGAGTCAACTGAAAAACATTTGAAACCGGCGGATTGCCGCTTTGAAACATAAAAAAATGTTTAAAAATCATCTTAAAACTTGACTTTTCTACGTCTGTCAAGTGGAATTCTGCAAAAGACAGTTTAAAAAATGGTGGGTCCGTTTGAAAGTGAAAGGAATATCGAAAACACAAGAACCAAGACTTTTGGGAGTCATCAATTCATCTTCCAAGATCCTGTGCGACGTTTTATTTATAAATTTAAATTTGGCTAAGCTGTGAATTTTTAATTAGGCTCGGTGTTGCATTGAGACTTTCGAGGACGTTTTTATTAATTGCTAAAAAATTGAAGATCGAATTTAAAATATGCCCCACAGGAGCTTGAAGGATATATTGAGAATTCTAAAAACACAGTTTCCGCTGTTTTGCAAGTCGTCTTTTACAGAGCTCCGCTAAATTCGACCTGCAGGAGCCAATTTTCAAGGTAATTCAAAAAACCTTTTTTATCTTCCAACGTGGAAATCCGCATTTTTGAAATGGGTTTCGGTTTACTCTATTTCGTCCACTAGTCTAGTCGCAGTAAAATATTAAATAGAATGATCATTTTCTACTACTCTCATATTGGCATCCCCATTCAGAACGAAATAAAAAAGTAGCACTGACATCGTGGAACATAAAAAGTCACGTCTGAGGCAGGAAGACAACTCTCTTTGAGGTTTCCCTTCCTGAATTTTCAGCCCCCTTTCTTGGAATTCTTTTTCTCCCTATCAGCATATTAACGTCAGTAAAGAAACAATTAGCTACATTGAATGTGAACAGTTTAGGGAGCAGTAGTAGCGCTAATGAATGTTACGCGAGAGGCCTCTACACATACATGGATAGATCCATTACTTTTCCCCGAAAACTTACGGGGGTGGGTCACAGATTTGACTGTCGTTTTTTTTTTCCTCGAGAGCAGGTCAGAAAAAAGGTGGTCCTGGAAATTTGAGGTCGATGCACCCAAATCTGGCCGCTGGAGAATTTTTTGAAATTTGAACAAAGTCGATTCTTCAGTCATTTTCAAAAACTTATATCTCAGCTTCTATATGACTCAGAGATTCCAATCAAATGGCATCCTTCTATGTCAGCCTTATATTTTCAAGAAAAAAATAGTCAGTTCAAACTCATATCTGGCTTAGCTGGGAGCTTCCAACTGGACTGCTATTTTAATAAAATTTTTCTTGTTTTCAAAAGGCTCTCAAATCTACATTTTTGGAAATCCAAGGATGATTGATGGCTTATATTTTTCGTAAGGTATATTCTGATGATATCTGCCCTATTTTTGCTTGATCGCTTCGATTTCACTGAGATGTTGCCACATAAAGTAGGTCATTTTTTGAAAGAACGCTGTTTTTGAATAGCTAGAAATTTTTTCTATCAACGCAAAAACCTTTGAAATTTTCACGGATTATACTTTATTGTATCCCTAAACAACCGTGAAAATTTCAGGTTTGCCTTAGAACTGGTTTCCGAGCTGTAACTTTTTTAATAATTTTTAGAAATGTCTAATTTTCGATATAATATGACATTTTTTGTGGTTTATTATAAGTTTCGATAATTTTAAGCTCCTAATTAATAGGTACTTACTCGAAATTCGATTGTGGAGTAGGGGGCAAAATAAGCCAGCTAAAAAAAAAAACTACGGAAAATAATTATTTCATCTGACCTGGTCTCAGTGAAATCGAAGCGATCAAGCAAAAATAGGACAGATATCATCAGAATATACTTTAACGAAAAATATAAGCCATCAATCATCCTTGGATTTCCAAAAATGTAGATTTGAGAGCCTTTTGAAAATAAGAAAAATTTTATTAAAATAGCAGTCCAGTTGGGAGCTCCCAGCTAAGCCGGATATGAGTTCGAACTAACTATTTTTTTCTTGAAAATATAAGGCTGACATAGAAGGATGCCATTTGGTTGAAATCTCTGAATCATGTAGAAGCTGAGATATAAATTTTTGAAAATAACTGAAAAATCGACTTTGTTCAAATTTCAAAAAATTCTCCAGCGGCCGGATTTAGGCGCATTGACCTCAAATTTTTAGGAACACCTTTTTTTCTGACCTGCTTTCGAGAAAACAAACGGCAGCCAAATCGGTGACCCACCCCCGAAACTTTTCGGCGAAAAGTAATGGATCTGCCCATACAATTTATTATACACGCTCACGATGTATTCGACTCATTTATGTGCTCTCGATGATTTACTTTACGCGGAATGAGATGTTATGAAATAATATTACAGGAAAGAACATCACAGGTGATCTTGATACTGAAAATCATTCTGAATTGTTTACACAGCGAGTGATAAAGACCTGAATATTTTTCAGGCCAAAGCGACACGTGTTCGAAAGAGTATACGAGCAACAACTCACCTGATCCCGTCGCAGATGTCCCTTCGGCCTCCTTCCCGACAAGTATAGAATGATGTAAAAATCTCGTTGGGTGCCTTCACTTTCTTCCACTCAATGTTGAAAAATCGTAGTGATCTCAGTTACTTGATCACATCTGACGAGTTCACGAGGAGCAGCTTGTTCTTCACCACAGCACGACAGAATGGCGTCCAGTCACCGAAGGACGCGTCATGACGGTTATAATTTGCGGCCAAGGGACCGAACGGTGCAGGACGAGACGCGTCTGCAGCGCCACCCTGCGTTGTTTCAACGCACTAAATGAGGACCGGTGGGCCTATGCGACTCGCTAGGCCCTGTAGTCAGGGAGCCAGCAACGGGTTACGTCACAGGTTACAATTACACCATCAGGCTAGAACAAATTCACAAATTCTCCCTTCCAACGTAGGAACAAGTGAATGCGGTATCTGGCACTCCTTCTAGGGTTACTTTAGCGCCCCTACCATTTTTAAGAGCGAGAAACAAACATTAGTCACAACATTTGCATCAGCACGGTACATTGAAGTATTAAAGTTAATAATGTTCCAAATAAGTAAAACAATTTCCAGACCAGACGGTGGGTTAAAAGTGGGTGCCAGAGGGAGTTAACGCTGCCTAACAAACTGCACTATTTAACCTGATTTATTATCGTTGAATACATAGCCAAAAAGTAAAATTGTCGATTCCAGAACAAAATTCCGATTGAAACACCCCGCCAGGTCAGATAAAGACCCCGCCCGATTGCGAGTGCGAATGAAACAGTCTTATGCGCATTTGTATTTCAGAATAAAATTTTGAACTCAGATATTAGGATTATACTGTGAATAACGCGACCTGAGAGTGAATATTGCTAAATAACAGTAACAAATAATGAATAATAGTATATAATTATAATTAATAATACGTAAGCTCACCCTGCTATACATATAAAAATGTTACGAAATAGAAATCTGGTAATCGAAAATAACTGTAGCGCCCGTTCTCTAATCTGCGCAGATTTAGGCTCTTTTTCCTTATCATTTACGATGTTCGTGTCAAGATTTTTCTCAGCCCTTTTGTATATAGAATGCGGATGAATTTCTGCAAGTATTTATTTTTGTTTCAGTCCTTACGACGTGACGTAAGTTATACACATTTTCGCGTGTCTTCATCGCTATCTGCCGCTATTTTTCCAACTACCAAGTGTACGTTATTTTTGCCATTCAAATTAAAATATCATTTATCATCTTATCATTATCATTCATCATATCATTTGATATCAAATGTCAAATATCATGACCACACCCCAACCAGCGCTTATAATATGACGTTTTTCGATTGATTTTTTTAACCTTCTGCGCCAGTCCCGCCGCGCTCTCCAGGACTAATTATCAACGATGTTAAGAAAGTATGACGAAATGGAAATTTTTTTTCATGGCGTGAAATAATGAAAGTGGTCACCAGCTCTTAGACTACAGCAGGCCTGAGAGGCTACCTCGACCCTCGAGCCCTTCTTTCCCCCCTCCGGTTTTGTCGTCACGCAACAGTCCCAGGTATAACCAGGGACTATTGTGAGACACTATTCCGCAGACATTATTTTCACTTTTGGTTTGAAGAATTTAAAAATGTTGCCAATAGATTTTTGTTGATATTTTGAACTCGTAGAAGCACAGATTCGAGAGCACAGCGTATAAGTAAAAATTGTTTCTATGTTTACCGATGTATTACATAGATACTATTGAAGATATGAATGAAATGAATTTCACTTTTTTTTATAGAGAATTCAATGAGCTTTATTTTTTATACGGATCTTTATCGCGATCGGATCAACGATTACCGAGATACGATACAAAAATTGAATTTGAGCACCTTTTCTCAAGATGGCGGACCGAGCGTTGGAGGTATATGTCAGGAGAATAAAGGTATATATATATAATATAATATAATATATCTGCGTGCGAGTAATAAGACCCAGCTAAGGTATATTTGAAATAAAATGAAAAATACCGAATTTAATCAACAGGTCTTGATAATAATCATTATTTAGGTACATTTTCTGTAAGATATGAACGAAAAATGGTACATTTTTTGGATTTTCGGGCGGGTTACGGTTCGCGATCAGAGAATGTGGAGTAGGGCGGTTCAGAAAAGGGCCTAGATTTCACTCTTTTCCGAGACTCTTGCATTTTTTGACTAAAAAATAACCCACGCACCGCGAAAGGGTTGGGCTGAAAAAGTTTTTAATACTGCATCAACGATATTGAAATTTCGAAAAAGGGTTAATCTCAAGAATTTCAAAATTGAGATATCCTTAATCCTTCGGTGGCTGTGTTTAGTATGATGTAACAAAAGATTTTTTAAAATTTGAGATGCGGCTGATTTTTTGGTTTACCACCGAATCGATGTTGAAATTTGTAAAAATTAATGTTTTTAACTTTCAAATATTCAAATATTTGTACATCAATGTAGGTTGGTACTGCACTATTAACTTCTTGCTCTAAAATTTTTATGAACGTGGATATATCAGTATTACAAATCGAACCATCCAAATGCAATAGTGACAATGGCGTAGGAATTATATGATACAATAAAATCTTCGCAATGTCGACGTTGTGCTCAATTGAGAGTCCTAGCATACGGCCAAATAAATCTCTCGACATTCGCACTTCTTGTACTTTATCTCCAAGTTTCACCTTCTCTTTTCACACCTTCAGCTGTGAAATTATAAATTTTGAATCTGTCAGGTGCCAGAACACATCCAGAAATAAAAGCTTCTCGCATTTCATTCCCAGCTTGTCTATATCAAAAAAGAAATAATCTACAGGCTTGGTGGCAGCTTTTCCGGTATAAATGTCCGGTATAAAGGTATTTATAGTCGAACTCTGGATCGAAAGGGTAAATACATTTGTTCAATATAGCCATGAAATTCTGAAGATGAGTAACATTTTGTTTTTTACTATGATACACTTCCAAATTTGCAACGATATTTTGAAATTTTTGTAATCCAGTTTATTTGTAGACGTGACATAATACCGTAGATCGAATGTTATAACTCTTTGCCAAACGCCTAAGAGTTGATATGAAGTTTGTGAAGTTTATAAAGTCTCTTAGCCACCTCGCAGTCTCAGCATTAATTGTTTGTTCCAGAATGAGGTCTATTAGTTGCTTGGAAAAACTTTTGTTGGTTCGTTTAACACCAAAATATCCTCTCTGAAAATCCTCCTCCAGACCTGGATGTGAGTCGGTGACTTACACCAAATTATCGTAATATTTCACAAGCCAGCGAGCGTAATTTGATCGATTCAATTGGAAAATTGAGGTTTATATCTTTGGGAGGATATATTTGAACAGATCGAAATGTCCTATACGGATGCTCCTGCTCAAATGTAAATGATAATACACGAGGTTTATATAAATAATAAGAAATTCGGATGTTTTACAATATTTCTCCTCCAATGTATCTTTTTTCTAAGCAATGCATTTATGCAGTAAATCAGAAAAAGATCTATTCTCAGTGAGAGGGGTTGAAATGTGTTTGGTTGGGGATTCCTCGAATGCTTTGCGCAAGTTATCAGTAATCTGCAATTTTGTATGGTTCACAAAAGTATCAAAATGCAAACCTTGCACAGACATTATCCGATGAAATCTCCTACATCGATGAAAATGTTTTCCCTTCATAAATGCATTCAGTGAACAAAATATTACGGCATTAGATAACGTTATGTAAGCCATTTCAAATTTTTGTTTTACGCATTTAATATTGTAATGTCATGCGTTAGTCTGAAAGTGCTTTACGATCATTGGCAGTTTAAATCAAATACTTATCGTGAGCTCGTCCGTGCGCACGATTATATTCGATAATGGGAACCGCTCTCGTTCGTTAAGTAATAATTTAATCATTCTTTGAATACTTTGTGTTCACATATTAGATTAATATCATAAACGTTGCATATTTTTGGCAGCACTACGATCGAGTTAGTAAGGCTCATTGTAAGGTCAAGAACAATAGCCTTAAGTGTCTTGTGAGTCATGTTTGTATTTGGCTATTGCAACGTTCTGAGTAGTGACTAGGCTAATTGTTCTTTTTTTTTCTCTTTTGCAGGTATACACAGTGGACCGAAATCACGGGACTGCTTAATAACTTTTGAATGGGTTTAAATACTGAAATGGAATTCCGAAGAAAGTTATGGAACTAAAACGATCTACAATTTGAAAGATTGGCCAATGTTTCAAGGCGTATACACACCGAGAGGGGTGAATGAAGGAAGCAAGGTGAAAATCTGAGTAACAAGAGGGGTCGAGTGATGGTTCATTTCAACGAACTTTCCGAGTATAATGCTTGCTATTTCGGACTGATCGTTAAAGCCAATCCGTAGTGGTGGGCAATCGAAAATTGGCGTTCAAGGATAATCAATGAAACAAAATGAGAGTGACAACATTATTTATGGCAAAATAACAACAAGGAACATACTATTGTGTGGTATTAACTGCCCCTTTCTTGTCAAAATAATTTTTTCAAAACGTTAATTTCATTTACGAATCTTACAGTGAAATTATCTTGCCAAGACGGTAGGTACAATAACTGACTATCAGATTATTCTCAGTATTAGGCTGCTGAAAATATTTTTATTCCCCAAACTGGTTCAATATTCGATACAAATAGATTACAATTAGAAAGAATAATTTTTATGTTGCGTTATCCAATGCTATTATTATTTTACTTAAATTCAATGTTCTCTTAACAAGTAATACACAATTTGAGCAGTGGCAAAAATTGTTGGAAGAATTTTTGTCAATGAGGTTTGAATATTTATGAAGTAATTGGTTCAGTAAGAATGATCGACGTGAGTAATGACACCTTACTTATTTTATCTATGACTGTGAAAATAAATACATCATAGTGAAACGTGTCCTGGAAGACCATTTCAGATCGAAGAAGAATTTATTAAACGCGATGAATACATTAAAGTTGAAAAATGTCGAATCAAAATTAATTTGCCAATTATTTTCATACGTTACATATAAAGTTAGAGGAAAGATGTCATGGACATTTTTCAATATGTCGTCCCGTTGAATAGTACGACTTTTCAGACGTCTCGAAAAAAGACTGAACTAATAATTCCCAGCTAGTTAACCTATCTACAAGTCATCACGCTAACTTTTCACAATAAAAGCACACTATGGTGGCACATCGAACTCCAACAATCAGGCATGAAACTCCTCTCAGTGAAACAAATTTGAAAATATTTTGACATCAAGGGAACCAAGGTGATATTTTCTTTACTGTCTCGACAACTCCAAATCTGCCGTCGAGGCAACCGCGTAATCTTTCGACATATCATCAGACTGCACCCTAATGGTGTTTGGAATGAAGATCACGATTAAAACACCAGCAGCAACAAGTGTCCCAATGTCAATGCAAGTTTTAAGTGTAATTGCTTCAGAATAGATCCATAAGTTCTCTCTCTCTATCAGAGACCCGATCCAGAAGAATGTGTTCCTTGCCAGCACCTCAAAGATCATAATTAAAGCAATGGCGAGAACCTTGATGTTAGTCGGAAATGATACTCCTGCGTAGGCCAAAACGACACCGACAAAAATATAGTGAATTGAGTATTTTACGAAAATCAGTATCACAAGTACCGGAGAAGTCTCATCCACGAATATGCTAATTACAGATGCTATCAAGCTTACTATAGTTACTACCAACAAAGATTTTTTCCTTGTGAATAGATTGATCGATAGCATCATGAGGATACTGAACCCCGCTAACGGCAAGAGTAAAGCGACGGTCAAGGAAACCGGAATCTTCTTAGCCACTTCCGCAAGGAGTAACTCACTGTAGGACTGCTTCGTGGCCCATTTGACTACTATGAGAAGAAAAATAATTCCCAGACTTCGACAATTTTCCATTTTAACAATTTCTCCCAGTTTTCCTCGCCATTGTTTGCGATACCTATGCGCTCGTAGATCGTTTAATGGTTGCGGAATATCTTCTGCTATTCTGACGTGCTTGCATCCTGTGTAAAATGACAGTGACTGTTCTGTTTCCTCATACCGTTCCATCCAGTTCAAGTAATAGGGTGTCTCAGGACAGTTTAATACTACCCACGTGTGACATGCGAACAGGATCAAAACACAAGCACCGGATCGAAAATTAAACGTCTGAAACTTTGGTCGCGATTGTTCAAGTGTTAAGGTCCAACTGAATATTGCGACGGAGTAAATTGACAATGGAAGCACCATCGCCATTTGCCGTATATTGGTGGTGGTGATTTCCGAGATCCAAGTAAGTACGACAACGCTTGTAAAGCCCAGGCCAATTTTAATTATGATCACTATCGCAGTCACGTCTCTTGCTTTGAAGTATACACAGATATAGCAGGCAATTTGAAATAACACGAATAATGATGACATCATCATAGATCACCTGCGTCCTTTAGCATCGGCATAGACTCCTCCGAGAATTACACCAATTATTATCAGGCCGATTTCTAACTTGGGGCTGATACCATGATACATCGTCAAGTCTTTGTCGCAGAAAAAAAGGCCGATTGGTGAACTCAATGTCAAAGTTGATGCTGCAACAAGGAAAGAGTTGACCTGTACTTGGTACTCAAAAATTGAATGGATATCAATTACTTGATTCTCGTTTAATCCCAAGAAAGTCGAGTGAGTTTATGATGATGCGAAATTTGCGCGAACTGATCAGATCCCGGACTGTAATTGTTGTATGTCCAATTTACGTATTGCTGGAAACCCACCACAAGCTACCAGACACTGCCTCCACTGTGACAGCAAGACAAAGCCGTTCGATTCCATTTTATACGTGAATGTCTGAAAAATAAATATTTTCAATATTACTGTACGAATATATCGTTCGAAAACTTGCAAGATGAATTTTGTGGGATGAAAATTTCATGATCCAGAACTTGTCATTGGGACACGCAGTCCATTCTTTTTGCCCCCTTTACTCCCAGGCCTTCAGGATTTTTCTCATTTTTTTGTGTTGAACTTGTGTGTAACGGAATTTATATTCATCAAAATGTAAAGTTTCACATTATTTTAAGTTTGTTTTTCATGCTCATAATTGAAAATATTACAATATGAAAAATCGAATGAAACGAAAATTTCATGACATTAATTCACGTCGTCACATTAACTTCTAGAATCACTGCTCGAGTTCTGTGTTCGGTATCGTAAAGGTCAAGAGATCTGCGATGGATTGAACAAAACGTCGCACCGAGTCAGCGTTGCTTGATGGCTTCATGGTGATTTAAGAGTCAATCTTAGGCATGTCTTTTATTTTTATTATTGTACCACATGTGCACGTGTACAAATAATTTTCGCAGGATGAATTCTCGAAGACGGGAGAATACTTTTCGAATGTTTTGTGACGAAATGATTCCTCATTCAAAAGTATCGTGGGTGAGGTAGGAGCATCAGATCACAGTTACGTGAAAATTACTGAAAAAAATTATTATAAAAAACCCACATACGTATTCACCCACTCACAATGTCAACATGGCTGCCGCTAATCCGACTGCGATAGCATTTCGGTTGATTAACGATTCACGGCACTTAAGTACCACTGAAATCTATTTCATCCACAACAAAACAGCACCACGAATAGGTTAATTGCAACTCCGTTGTTGGTTAGGCTCCATATACTGAGATCTTCTACCGCGAAAATTCATTGATATAAGATGGCGCCACCATAAACTTTTCGGTTTAGCGCTGTCTGAACTGGCGAGACCGAATCACAGTTGAGTGCAAATTTCCGTGGGCCACGTCCGTGCACATCACAGACATGTAACAACAGACCGCGCGACAGAGCTGAGAAGTCAACAGCGAGAGAGAAAACGAAAGTTGTATGTAGCCCCCCCCCCCCCCCCTACTTCTAATAGACGCGCATGCGCGAGGCACGTATCTGCTCCGCCGTTGAGTTTTATGTCCATGTTGCTACCAAATGTTGTTTAATGTGATTTTGAACTGATGGAGTACCAATCAAAATGCCAAAAAAATGCCTTATATGTTAAGGACGCCCAAGTCCATTTTGCAAACGCACTTTTACATGTAAGTATTGTATTTATAGTTCATAGTCCTAACCTAAAAATTTCATACTTATAGATTGATTCCTATTGTTAATGCAGGTTTCTTATATTTTACGTTTCATTACAGTATATGATAATACGGTATGTACTTGTCTGTATTATTCATGTTTGTATAAAATTGTCATAAAAATTATGAATAGCATTTTACTATTTAATATTCAATTTCTTACTAAACAAACGCTGAGCGCGCATGCGTGATTAGATAGAGATAGAGGGGACCCCATATGCAGCTTTCTCTTCCTGCTGCGCTTTCGCGCTCACCAACGGGCCACCTCCGTACTCTCGGGGTCTAATCTTATATGCCTATCTATAGTGCACACGCATACCCATGCACAACTGGTGTAAGCCGTGTAAAGAAACAAGATGTGCTCTAAACAGAACTGCGCAATAGCAGAGTCACGTGATAGCCCCCAGATGATTAGTTAAATATAAATGACGTCATCTGGAGGCTGTTATTAATGGCCGAAGCTACGAAGCTACAGTGATGCGCAAGAAAACACCTTATTTCCTTTCACCATGGCTCGTGTAACACACCGCAAACACAGCTTGAGTGCGTTGAGCCATTCCAAGCTCCGACAGTGCCAAACAATTTATGTATGGCTGATACGAAGAATCGATGTCACAATATTCGGGTGAGTTCCTGCAGGTAAGTACTCCAGCAAAATATGTGAAATTATTTATATTTCTCATATCATTTGGTAGATCGTCATAGTGGTTTTCTCACATCATGCTAGTTGTTTTATAACATGCGTATCAGTTTCGAATAACTTTAAACTTGATTGCCTCTTGTACTCTTAGGTGGGATTAGGACATGAGAAATGAGAACTGTCGCACATTCATTGCATACTTTCATTTAACCATTTACCATGCTAAGGAACGTAATACATATATGTCGATGTTTTAAACATCATCGTGCAATAATTAATTCTGTCACCTATAACGATTTGTTATTATTTACGAATTTTATGAAGGAGATGCGAGCAATCGATGCACATTTATTGTAAGCCAGGCGATATTGTGAAAATGCGTAGTAAAAAAAAAATTATACCATAAAAGGAAAGTGTAAAAAAATTCGTACCAATTGCTTTGCATCATCTGCAACAAGATAAGATATTGTGTAAAAGCTGGGCTTGATCACTTACGGAAATGTACGAGGTGAGACGTCACTTACTTAGCCATACGAGTGTAAGCCAAATTTGACGCTGTATGAATCGATTATATACAGCAGGTAGGAAGCGGATTCTTCATTATCAGACAAGTTCAGTACCTCAAATATATTTGTTCATTAGAAACTGGTGACAAATGTTTTAATATCATTATTGGAGATATTGCTATTGAAAATATTACAGCATCAGCATTTACAAAAATGCACTAGCTCGGAATTGCAAGTACAAGCGATTTTTTTAATTTTCCTAAATATGATATGAATTGAAGTAACATATAAAAGTAAAAAAGTTCATATTACAGTTTACTTGCATATATTACATGTAATGAGTAATAAAATGTTATGCGCTGTATAGCATTACACTGTAAGCGCGTAACAGCCGTACTTCACGGAAGTGTAATGAAGAATTGTTTTTAATTTTCTAGATAAGCTATCTTGATCTTTAAAAGACTGTTGTGCTAGGTGTAGACAGAACATGATTGAAATCAGTAGCTTATTCGCTTGATGGCTTCAACACAGCTTGGAAGTTCAAAAAACACAAAATGAATCCAGCAAAGGCTCCAAGAAAGCACTGAGTTGAAAATGCAATGTCTTGCAACAGTGTACAAAGTGAATACAGCGACCTCTTTGAGGCAGTCCAGAGTGTATACAGTAACAGCTAAAAAATGATGTGATGTGAGAAAACTACAATCCAAAAGATGATACTATGCACGTATGGAAATGGCACGAAGATGATATTTAGTAAGTATACAGATCTTCGTGATCATTCTTGATGATGAGTAGACATAGCTCAACATACCACGTATGCGCATGATTTTCTGAATCTCATTTTCCCAAATTATGACTCATACGAGATATTGGAAAGCAATTTTCGAGATACCTGTTTCTTATTTTACATGGCCACCAACGTTGAAGGTCAATTGATGCATTTGGGTACACGTTTAATTTTGAGAGGGCCATCGGCATGATAGTATCAGAAGCAAAACATGTAGCATTGTTTGGTATAATCATTAAGGTGGTCCTTAAAAAAGTCATTCTCGAATTTGAACTGGCTGTGGACCCCCCAGATGGATACAAAAAAAATGAGAAAAAAATTAATTCAACATTTTAGAGTTTTAGTTCAACTCGTAGTGTGCCTGTGAGCATAAATTGATTGTGAGTTTCGAATTTGGGCAGAAGACACTGATGATATAATCACTGATGATGAAAAATAGCGTTATAGCGGAAGAATGAAGAAGAAATCATAACTTTGCACGTTGATACTCCTGGGATCTTCCAAACCTTGGCAGAAAAGTTCTTTGAATATTTACAATAAGAACAGTGATAAATCATTTCTAATTTAGTTAAAAATCGATCAGTTGTTATTCTTAATTCGCACGCATTAATCATTACTTGGAGTTAGCGATCGATTATCATTTCTTAGTGTTTTTGTTTATCTCCAATATTCGAAGAATTTTTTTATTATTTGAACCGTTCTGGGAGGTGCAGAGTCGGTTAAAGATGATCATTTTGAAGGACCACGCTATAATGTTCATAACATTTTTGTTAAACTATTTGTAAAAAAATTTTTCGCAAATTTGTTGTAACCATGATATGGCAATGATTGCAAAATTTATTTCTACTAATAAGTTATGAAAAAGACTGTGATCTCTACAAAAAATGTAGTGGAATAAAACAAGCGGCTTTAGCCCTCGAACTTCTCGTTCTCACACTGAACGTTCCAGGTTCACAGAAAAAAAATATTAATATCAAACTCGAATTTCGATCCACAAATTCGGATTCGTGGTCAACGATTTGAACGATTTTTAACCGAAATCATTAAATTCCGGTAAATCGTTCTCGAGATATCGGACAAAAAAATTGAACACATGCATAAGTACATACGTACACACACAAAGACGTCCATCTGAAAATGATCGGAGGTGATTCTCTATATCTCGAAATGTCGAGATGAAGTGAAAACTAAGCTTTTCATTTGCGGGGTGGTTACAATAACTTCCTATTTTCTCTGATAACAGAAACGGGAAGTTAAAAATTGACCAGTAATTAACCTGTATACTTGGATACAAACATAAGTTTGTTCTACTTCTGTTCTATGGTAAAATATTAATGGAAATGTAAGACCATTATTCGATATATTATGTTGAATAATATCATATCTATGTGTTAGCAAATGTTACTATGAATGATCAACACGTTCGCTATTGACTTGTTCATTTGTACTAATCGTGCTGTTGGATATGAAGTAGTTTTACAGAGAAGAGAGTTTCACAGAAATAGAAGCAAAAAACTATACCTCACTACGACTGAATGAGTCTTTGCTACCAAAGAACTAATGTTCAGCATATGAAGTCGTAAAAAAAAAAAAAAATTCGCACATTTGGAACCCCATAGGTCCCATAAATAATGTTACACATTATACGCTCCTGACGGAAGAAGTTCGTACGTTGACCACCAGTAAACTCTGCTATCCACTAACAAAGATGGCGCCCACCATGGTTGACTGTCGGAGGCTTAATACGAATTAGATCAGCTTTCGAGATCTTCATAATACCTTTCAAGTGGAATAAGCTACCAATAAATATCCTTGCAAATAAGGTCACGGTTGACATTGATGCTGAGAATGATTTGAAAACCGTAAACCAGCGAATGATGAAGTACGAAATATTCGTCTGGCATAAATGATACACGTATTTCAAGAGGTACAGAAACATCAACTGACCTGGCCACTTAGTTAGTTTCCTTTTCCCCCCACGAACATGCAATGATGAAATGAATCTTGGTTAATTCCTGAAGTCTCTCCTACCCGACGTTGAGAAATCAAAAAGGTCCTCGTTTGATGATCGGACTTTGCCAGCTTGCGACAGATACGTAGTCCTTTTCTGACATTGAACGCAGCACATTATACCTTCTGCGCCTGCGTGGTCAATACTTTGGCAGGTTTACATCCCCGCTTCTTCTCTCAGAGAATCCTATATCGATCCAGTCGAGTCAGTGCATTGGATAAGTGAGATGCGCTCGAAAGCAGTCAGACTAAGAACCCTAAGTTTCTGGAGTAAATAAATAGTGCAGTTGAAGCAAAATAAAGCGGCGAAGGAAATACTATTGCATGGATGATGGAATATCCGAAAAACCAAAGCCACGTGAAAAACGATCAGAACGTCCAAAATACTACGTCAGGCTTAGTCCTTCACTGATAACTCACTCGAAGCAGAAAATAAATGCGAACATCCACAAGTTCTACGATTCGTGATATTCTATTTGTCAGAAATAGAAATTCAAGTCTTCGAAACAGCAACAAATGGTTTGGCGAATCATTCAACTGTTGTGATTTTCATATCTCATTATCAATACCTCCGGAACATACGAAGCTAGCCTAGAATTGTGTTGAAGATGTTTGAAATATTCTCAGATAGACGGATAAAGTAATGAGCAACGCATAATGAATACATGGATTTATTATACAATACTTGCGTTTCTTTGCAAAGAAGTGATCTGTAATTAAAAAACAAAAAAAAAAAAATTTCATCGAAAATTTTTCCCCATATTACGACATAAATTCACCAAAGTTACGATCAGCTGCTAAATGACGTACGAGCTGCACCGATGCATGCCAGACTTTTTTATAGCAATTTAGTAAGAAGTGCATAAAATCATGATTCTGGCTTACTAAAATTGAATGCGGGGAATTCACGAAATTCTCTCGGTGCCAAAATATTTAATATTCTTGAATCCTGAAAAGCCAAGCCTAACGATTCTCGCCTAAGGCCTCGATAATTGGAAGACTCCTGATCATGCCACAGTATAATTTTTAATTGTTTCTTCAGGATACACCTTTATCGTTTTTGGGATAAATCAAGATCAAGACTAACAAGATGAAAACGACAAAAAGAATCCCCATATTGCTGTAAGATTTTACTGAAGGGACATCGTGGTACCATGCATAATTTTTAGGATCTTGTTGGTACGTCAGATATCCAATCCAGGACATGGTAGTACCTATCAGTATCTTGAAGCCAGAAAGAAAGAGATAAGGAGACGTAACTTAAGCCTGCCTACCAGTAAAAAATGGGCCAGAAATTAGCAGAGAGTCATTTAGTACAAGGTTTCACTGCGCTGAGCGCACTTGATGTTCGGTCCTCTAAAATATTATTATTATTATTATTGAGTTTAACTGACAGTTGATCGCTGGCTAAATGACTGGCCTGAGTTGTCGTTGATGTTAAATCGGTACTCTTCCTCCCTGATCAGTATTTAAGACCTCTTTTCCTCTTTACTTAGCTGTAATCTATACTTTATTTTGCAAATTATGGAAAATCAGAAAATTAAATTCAGAATACAAGATTTCATTTCATGACTGTGAGACAATATTAGAAGCTCTGAATTGACGATAAAAAAAGGAAAAGATTGTTCCCGCTACTCCGGTATTCAGAAAAAGAATGTTTTCAATTATGAATTCGTAATGGTGAGAAGAGAGAAACAGAGCCAATACCTCATTAATAAAAAATGAGCTTTTGATCTACATTAATTTAAAAATTGAATGTGATAAAGCATATGACACTTCCATTGTAGACAAAAGATTGTTGAAAGATGCAAGAAGTGCAAAAAAATATGGTTCTTACAAGAATAAATAAGTGACAAATATACCTTTGTCTTTTTTTTTTTAATCCTTCCATAAAATACTGTATTCTTTTTATGCCTACTATATTTTTTATAGCTTATTCTGAAAAATATTATAATCAGCCAAAAAATATTGGCAACGCAAAAAAAATTTATCTCATCCTACATTTCAATCATCCGTCAAACCTGTGGCAGTGCCAGAAGAATCCAGGGATCAACGGATCGAGATGACGGAACATCCAGGTTGGTGTATTTACATTTTTACAAGGCCATTTTGTGTTTTGAGAGAAATAACTCTGTGTCAATATCTGACCCAACTTTGTTTTAAAGAGTTTCGTCTCCCTACCTCTTCCTCCCTGCTCGAAGCCCACAACAATAGCAATGGTGATAGCCTTGACATTAATCGAAAATAAAACTCCTACAAAAGACCACGTGACACCAGTAGAAATAAAGTGGTCCAAATATTTCATAAAAACAATTATTAAAATTATTACAGAAGATTCTGTCCATACCCTGATTGAAGTTGATATGAAACTGTTCACAATTACTGCCAAAAGAGATATTTTTTGTGTGACAAGGATTGATAACCAACATTGTAAAGATACTGAACATCACTATTTCCAAATATATAATTCGAGAATACTAGATCTCATAAGTCGATAACATTCGCTGCTGTCCAGAGCTCCATTTTATCAATATTAATCGAAAAATCATTCCTAGACTTCGGAGAGTTTTCATTTCGGTGATTGCATTCAGTTTATCCTTCCATTCCTGCGCATATCTCACCATTCGGGAACCATTACGGGGTTTCAGTATCAGTTCTGCTATTCTGACGTGATTAGATCCCGTGTAAAAGGTTAGAGACCGCTCAGTTTCCTTGTACCTTCCACGCCAATTCAATTAGTTAGATGTCTCAGAGCACAGTACTAGTATTATAGTATAAAGTAATGTCGTGGTGAAGAAGGTTAGACTGGAATAGATATAATGTACCAGCTCATAATTGAGTAAGTTGGATCAATGTAACAATCTTCAAATAAATACTTTCAGCGAGTGACTCGCCATTGGAAGGACCAAAGTAATTTGACAAATATTGGTACTCGTCATTTGTGAAATGTAAGGGGGACTGATGGTATAACTGAAACCCATACCAAACATGGTGAATGCTGCTATAACAATCACGTTTTGTACATCAAGAAATTCACAGATATAGGGAGCTATTTCAAACAACACGAAGAAAGTTGAAAAGTTGTGGCGCAAATTGCACTTAAAAGTGCAACGCATATTTAAAGGATGACCTCCGGTAAGAGACTGATCGATCAAAAACCATAGGAAGTGGATGCGGAATCAAATGGGTAAACCCACCATCAGACATGATGCTGCAATCAAACAAATGGTTGAATATGTATAGAAATTGAATAAATTCTAACCAACTAAATAGAGAATAATTATCAGTTCTGACTGCACATATCACACGTCCTTGACGCATGCACTGCATGGGTACAGCATTTTTTAAAGTATGGCCAGAAATTTTGAAATTGAATAGCAGTTCAATTGAAAGCAACAAGTCGTATGCAAACATAAATACGACTTTCTGCTACTGATTCAACGGTAAGAATATATGTCAATTAATTCGATAAGGTCGTATCTGCTGAAATTTTTTTTTGATTCACTTTTTTGGATTCAAGTATAAATTCATCAACTGAAAGCAAAAGATCTTAAAAGCTGGTAGATAGAACTTTTTGGTCCTGATGAATTTTGCAAAACTAATCTACTACGACAATTGCGTAAAGACGTAACAGTTGACAATTTGGATAATCGACGTTCAGAAAAACGACATCCTCACTTTATAACTTTGTTAGTTTAAATTGCTTATGCGTTTCAGTAGCCTTTAGAGCGATTATAAAAGAAAAAAAATTCGTGGTTACGTCCTTCTATCTTTATCTTCGAGATTTTTTTTTAAAAATCTCTGGATTGTGGCAGATTTCAACTTATTTATGCATTTGAATGGTTTCTAAAACTATTTCAGAAAAAAATGGTTGTTACGACCTTCTACTTTTTATGGAAAACTACTACTATGGAAAAAAGTTGTATCTGCGTAAGATACGACTTTTTGCCTTTATATTTTCGAACACTTGATTTTGATTGAATCATACTTTTGGATCATTTTCAGAGCGAGTGGTGAAAAAAAAAAAAAAAATGATACGCCCTTTTGCTACTGAAATCACATTTTTGGCGATTACGACCTTATGCTATTAGACACTAGGGTGGGCCAAAAAAAATTGGTATTTTTTTTTTACTTTATACTCTGAAAATCGGTTGCTAGATACCTCCAAAGAATCCTCACCAAATATGAGCTCTTAATTTTGATAACAAGGTCCTCCGCTTTACAAGTTTGCATTTTTTCCTGAGTATTAGAAACAAAAATTCACATCTCTTTGACAACTGTTCGTTAAAAAATATCTCCCCTCATATTCTTGTAGGAAATCGAACGCTCTACAAAAAAGGTCTCCTACAATTTTTTCGTAAACCTTACCGTTTAAAAGATATCAAAGCTTAAAGTTTGATTATTTTAAGAGAAATTTCTGTTTTGCTTATGAATTTTTTAACTCGCTTACAAAAAATTTTGATGAATTGCACAACTCACAGTTTTGTAGGAAATTAACTGCTCTACAAAAATGGTGTCCTATGATTTGTCGATTAAGTTAAGCGTTTAAAAGATATTCATCGTCAAACTTCTTTTAGGAACTCTTTTAAACTTTTCTTAGGAACTCACATTGGAATAAATTTTCATGAAACTTATAAATTAAATTGAAATTTTTCGAATTATTCATCAAAAACTGTTAAAATTAGTATGCATTGAAGTTTGACGATGAATATCTTTTAAACGCTTAATTTAATCGACAAATCATAAGACACCATTTTTGTAGAGCAGTTAATTTCCTACGAAAATATGAGTTGCGCAATTCATCAAAATTTTTTGTAAGCGAGTTAAAAAATTCATAGGCAAAACAGAAATTTCTCTTAAAATAATCAAACTTTAAGCTTTGATATCTTTCAAACGGTAAGGTTTACGAAAAAATTGTAGGAGACCTTTTTTGTAAAGCGTTCGATTTCCTACAAGAATATGAGGAGAGATATCTTTTAACGAACAGTTGTCAAAGAGATATGAATTTTTGTTTCTAATACTCAGGAAAAAATGCAAAATTGTAAAGCGGAGGACCTTGTTATCAAAATTAAGAGCTCATATTTGGTGAGAATTCTTTAGAGGTGTCTAGCAACCGATTTTCAGAGTATAAAGTAAAAAAAAAAAATACCCATTTTTTTTGGCCCACCCTATTAGACACGCCATATGCTGCGAGGCATTGCTTCCATTGCTACAGTCGAAGACCACTGTTCTTAATTCTATTTTTGAAGAGAATTTCTGCGAAAATATACTCGATTATACTAAATCAATATAGGCTAGTGAGGGTATCCTCTAGCCCTGTATATTTAGACAAGGGAATTTCAACCCCTTATAATGAATTGCATGTCGCAAATAGATAAATTACTGGGTTATTGCGTCGACCACTATTGTTGTAAGCACAGGACTATCCCAAGACTTTAACCCATGAGCAAGTTTAAATAAAATATACATTTCGCCCTATATTTTCTATGTTTTCTGCATCTGTTTTATTTAATCGGAAAGCTATGTTATTTTTAAAATAACCATAACATTACGATGTGTATCATCTTGTGGAATTCTCGATTACAATGGCAGCCAGTTCACGAACGGAGATTGTTAATCCTAATCGGTCACAGGGGGCTAAATTTCACTCAGAAATTTTTCAAACTCCTCGTAAAGTTCAGGAATAGACTTTCATAGTTTTGTTGCTCAGAATCAATTTAGTGAAAAAAAATAAATAAAAATCTGAACCATTTTTTCCGTTTTACTTTAACTTTGCGGATGTTTGACAATATTTAAACAATCAATTTTGGTTGGGAAAACTGAGAGAACTTTTTTTACGATCCTTAAACAATGTTTAAAACTCATTGTTGAAGCAGGATACCACTTTTTTGCAGCTAGGGTCAATTTCACCCCGTGTAACCGTTATGCGATTCTACTAAAATGGGACCTATTAGGGTTAAATAACCGACGCTTACACACAATCTTCGCAGTTTGTTTAATAACAAGTATACTGAACTGCGAAATAGATCATGGGTCTAAGAACGAATAGAGAATGTAAATTTTTAAATGAAAACCAATTTTCAAGTTTTTGATCATTTTGACTAACTTTACCATGCGACAGTCGTTCATTGAGTATTCATATTTGTTATGTTATTAAATGATGCCTTATTCTTCGCCAGTCAAAGTTCTCACATTTACCACGATCTCTCAAGCGAATCGGATGAAGATTATCCAACTAGCTGACGACTCCAGCGTTCTTGAAATCACTAATAAAAAACGGGCAGGTCAATCATTCGACCGACAACGAGATGAATTTTGGTTGGTCTCTCAAATCTTTCAGAGGGTGACAAAAAGAAATGTGAAGCTGCCCAGAGTCCTTAACTGTCATACGAAAATGGCTTCAATTAAGTCAGATGTTATTTTTTGATATCGTTGTCATGTGGCCTTTTTAGTTACAATGTCCGGTAAACTCGCAGTAACTGTCCGAATTAATCCAGAGCATCACCCAACTTTTCACAACTGGCATGAAATGACACTTTACACCGGTATAAATGTTCGCCGCTGGTGAGCGGATAAAACATAAATGAGCAGGTGTGCACACAGTGGTGGCAGCAGTGGGACCGATCGGTATAACGGAACATGCAAATACAAAACCACGCGTTTCTCACTGTCCCCCCGGACTCTCGATACAACCGCAACTGGTGAACAACGCCACTGACAGCAGATCGTAATTACGGTAATTTCAACGCGTCTCCTAAAGTTTCAATTAACATCGTTTCTGTTCGGCAGAACTGCCGCCACCGAAATCCCACCGCTGTCACCAATCCCACTATTTTATTGTTACGCAAGACGTCTGCAATGAAGACAAAAACTCAAGAATCACATCGTTTCGCGTTCTTTAGATCAGAATCATTTCTTCTTTGTCTTGTCGCGTATTGACTAGTTTGACTGTATCTAATGATTCGGGTGCTTAAGTGAATCAAGTAAACCAATCGATGCTTCGAATGAGCGAAAACAGTTTTATATTGAAGTATCCTCTGGAAACAATCACAGAATTCACAAAAGCACTGCGTAGTTTTCCACTCCAATTGAAAAGGAATTATTGGTAACGAGATTTTTTCCCAACTGATTGATTATTCGAACGGCAAATGTAACATTGCGGCTTCAATGTCACGGTTGCTTAACTTCCTCTCAGCTTGAATTCTGTCAATGGCAAATGAGCGAATACCAAGAGGAATCTCGAAAACATGTCAATAGAATGTATCCTGATCAACATTGGTATAACATTGCTAGAGATTCAATTTTTCTCTCAAAATTGAATATAGTTATTACGCACCCAATTGTTTTGTTGCTTTTTCATTTTGTTTAAGAGAAAAGTTTCGCGCTATTTCGAGCGTTCATAGCCTGCGAATATATCCGCTAATTAAATACGCCGAGTGGGAAACTTGGTAAAGTTAAGTAATGAAACCTATTTCGTGTGAATTGTTTCGAGCCATAACGAAGAGGCAATTAATTGGACAAGGTATGAGCCACTGTAACGTCTCTGATGAGCAAGCCGGCTGAAATACGAGACCTTTTTCCATCGAAAGAAAAATATCAGAGTGTTTTCCCAGCAACTCGTATTGTCTGCCGTCTATTGTGTACCTCGAGTTACTTATCCGGTATCCGTACCTATAGGTCAGTACAGAAATGTCGCCGGTGCTGCAGGGCACACCTACTCGTTCTCCGCTCCTCTGTTTTTCCATTACTCCGAGGAATATTTGTCAAGTCAACAAAGCGCAAACAACCCATAGCTTCTTTCTAGCAATTCCCTTTTCTCCACCTCCGCTCAACGCACCTTAAGTTAAAGGAAACTAGAAGCAGAAAGCAATGTTGCGACCAAGATTGATTTTCTATCCCGAGGTTCGGACATGTAGCTTCAAATTTTATTCGAACATCAATGCAACCGTATTTTTTATATATATTTTCTAGCTTTCCATTGGCTACTCTCCGCATATCGATCACTACATTTTTCAGCTTCATTTTGAGCAAACGGCGGATTCCCTTTTTTGAACCTTTTATACGTCATTCAGCATTCCGAGAATTGCAATCTATTTTCCAATCAAAATGTGGAATATTAAAATGGTGTTTTGAGTCGGGGATGAAAATCTATCGCGTTTACTCAGCTATATAATTGAGTGTGGGATTGAATCCAGTGCACGATATACCATTCCATTAAGTCAACTGGATAAATTCATCGAGATTACAATTAATGCATTCAACGGTGCATCCATTCCGCCACTCCGATACATTAATCCACCCTTGTACACATCCCGTCTGCCAGCAGGCCATTCTAGCCCATTTACCTACGAAGGTATACATAGATATATACATGAATTATCGACATTGCAAATTATCAGCAGAAGAAATTCCTGACTGTTGAACACACAGTGGCGCCGAATCGGTGACGATGAGCACCTTTTTTGCTGAATGAATCTCATTTTTCTTTCTCTTTCCGAAACTGGCCGTAAAATTTTGTTTAGTACAACTAATTTCCTACAAAATCGATAGCTCAATTTTCATGCAGAAAGTTAATTTTGACAATTGTACGGAAAAAATTTTAACATTTTTGAAAAATTTCCGACTACTTTTCACGTTTTATTTGCACCTCAGTCGATTTGACCAGAAACAGAAAGAAAGTTAATTCACTGGAGTTTTTCAGTTTTTTCATACAGAACAAATTGCCGAAAGAATACAAGTTCCAGAAAGTCCCAGAAATCTCTCATGGAAAATCAGAATAATTTAAACTTTAACATAAGTGACACGTGATTGCTGCTCAGAACTTTTCAGAAACACGATGAGTAAATTTTTGAGACATCTTGCAAGCAAAAAACTTTGAGAAATTTGTAAGAATTTTTTCTTGATCCCCTGGTTCATTGATTTTTCAACATCGTTTAATACTGACTCTTATTACGAGGTATCCCCGACTTGCCTTTATCGCAGCAGCGGACTGCAAGCTACCCAAGACGCTTTGCGCGCGGCTCCAGATGGCGCTGCTTATCAGTTTATGCAAGAAGTTTAGATTTATGCAACCGCGTCTCATTTCATACATAATGCACGAAAGTGGGAAACTGTATGCATGAGGCGCGAGGCGGACTCGGTTTCACGGTTTCATCAGGGTCCTGCAGGACTCATTATACCGATACGACGCTGCAGGCAATAAGGAAACCTCACCTCACTCTAGCCCAACCTAATCGCAGGGGCCAAACTCGCACGGTACAACCTTAAAGACGATCCGATGACATCATCGACGAACTTATGACCTTCCTGATTCTCCAAGGACATCAAGATCTACGGGAGACGCGCGACGTACCTCTCTCGGAAACTTTCTGAACCCTCTGAATGAGCTCAGCTGTTTTCGCGTCTTTTACTAAGAAATCAAGGTAATAGCGATTTTTACACTTCAGTTTTATCTTGCAATGCCCAGACTGTGCAATTTATAATAATTACCAATTACGCCAGTGATACTAGTAAAAACGCGAAATCGCTATATAGATTATTTTTGGCAGAATTTTTCTAAATGCTTAAAAACTGTGACGTTTTTTGAAGAAAGATTAACAATATCTAAAAGTGAAGGTAATTACGATTCAAATTCGTTGAAGACTTTCAGTATTTTGGACATTCTAGAAGAAGAATCGGGCCAAAAATTTTCATTTGGTTTTCGATTGTTTCTTCTTTGAAAGGTTATAGATGAGGAAAGATTTTCTTCCAGCACTGATGTAAATGTGGAGGGTTACGGATGAGGAATTTGAATTATGAAGACTAATGGTGAGTTGCAGCTGCTTAATCTCCAGTGAAGACTCCGCGACTCCGTGTTTCTTGACTGATGTATCATTGGCAATTTCTCCTCATTGTTTCCGTAACCGTTGTCTCTATTTCACCCTGAAACATAAAGCAAGACTTTTAAATTACATCGTAAGATCGAAGCGACCACCGCGGCTCAACTCGGTGGAAGAAAAAATGTTGAGGTTATGTTTCCATCTGCATAGTGTGTGCGAATTAAAGTTTGAGTGATACTGCCTAGCTGGGGGAATAAGAAATCGCTTCGTGTAAGGGCAGGGACAAATGACAGGGAATGGAATATATTTTCATGCGACATTATCCACCAGTGTCAAAAGAACATTAGAACAAATTCGAAACGTTCCATAGTCGTCGTTTTTTCCCTTCCGTTTCCTCTTTCTCTTACTCTTGTTCTTGCTCTGCAGGGGCAATTTTTCTATCCTCGTGAAAAACGATAACAACGCGACGCTTCCGACGCACCCAGCTGAAGAGGCGGATATTATTCTTGGATGAAGAAATTCACGGCCATGCATCACGACGCGTATTATAAATTTCGAGATCAAAGGTTGTCGGAGGTGTAAAAACGCGCTGATTCCATTGCTGCTTCCCGCGCTTCGGTCGTTCCGGTGAATCTTGGGCCTCGAAAAATGGCTCACGATAAATCCTCTGTGCTGGGCGTACGTTTCGCCCCATTACATAAGAAGTATGCAAGAAAACGAGGCACTATTATCCGGAAAGCCTCTGCCCCTAAAAAAAGCCTAACCTAACGCTGTTTCTCATAATGACGTCAGCACCTCTCAGGGATCTGCAGCCAGCAGTCCCGATCTAACAAATTTCTTGACCCTGGAAGCTAGAAATACAGGATATTTTACCGAACTTGAGGAACGTAACTCAATTTGAAAATTTTTAAATATTTCACAAACGTAACTTAATTTGTGTGGTTGAAAATGTTTCAAAATATTGTAGCAACATAAATTTTGCAAAGTTTACAATATTTCAGAAACGTTAGCTTGCGGAGCTTGAAATATTTCACAAACATTGCAGCAGCGTGACTCGAAAAGTTAAGAATCTTCAAGATAATTCTCCAATGTTTGAAATATTTCAAAAACGTAACTATTGTAAGGTACAAAGCATTTCGTACACAAAACGCAACATACTTGTATACGTACTTGCAATATTGCTACAATATTTTTGCAAAGTTGCAATGTAGAAACAGTGTAAAAATATTTATCAATCAACAACGGAAGTGTGACAAAATATTACCGTTAGTATTCGGAATTACTGCTTTGCGTGAAAATCAAAAAAAAAAAATAACTTCTTGCAAAAAAAAAAAAAAAGGAAAAATGCTACGGTATTCATATCTGTATAGATTTACGAAAATAGCTGAAGGTACACTGCAGAGCCAGGAAGGTAGAGGGGAAAGAAGTTGATACAGAGTAATAAAAGTAATGGGCTGTCAAAAATATTATTGCATTAGAAATCAATTAATCATCGCGTGAGGAATAAATCAGTACCTACTGCCTCCTGGTATAAGAGAGGGATTAACCCTGTAAGACAGGACCGAGTGATAAATTGCTTCCTTCTTTCCTTCGTTCCTTCGTTCCTCCACCATACTCTCCTCTCTCTGCATCTACTTTCTCTCTCCTTCTCCTCTCCTCGGGCCATTTATAATATTGGATTACGCTATCAATCGAAGTCACCGGCTGCATCGACTATACACCTTGACTCTTCCGCCTCTACCACGGACGACCCAGAGGCCGTGATTACGTAACCATAAATTTGGTTAACCGTACTACCCGATTACTGAAATATTTAATGGCGAACGTTTAATACACAAGCCAGCTACGTCACTGTCTAGTCAGAAAACATTCAGTCCCAAATATTGCATTTTTTTTTTTTTTGTGATTTAAGCCAGCGATCGAGAAAATTGTAATCAGTCAATTACGAATCACGAATCGCAAGTATAATTTATATTCGGACCGCAGTGGAATATAAATTGCATTTTTGAATCGCAATTGTTAAACGAACGTAATTTGCATTTTGTAATCCAAAATAAACTAAATACCACTTACAATTATGTTTTGTAATTGAGCTGACGACGTGAAAAATAAATAAATAATATGTAGTTATACTCGCATAAGTTCGTACATAGCATGATGATGTTGCAAAATTGTAATTGGATCGATTAAAGAAACATTAATGCATTGCCAAAATTTCAGTTACAAATATGATTTTTATTTTATTCAGCTATAAATACTAAATACAAATGTGATTCTCTCACCCTTATTACAGAACATAATAATAGTTTCTGATTACATTTTTTCTTAGGTCATTTATAATTGTGATATATATTATTACTAATTTTAATTTGGCTATGCTTCGTGCAGATTCACACTCAACAACAACAATGGAATGAAAAAATCCCAATTTGGCGGAGTGACGTTCAAAAATTCAGTTCAAATCAACAACAGGGCAAAGGCAAGATTTGATTTCCTTGGAAACGAGAATAAGTACGTGTTTGTTCGATTCATTTCTCATTCATTTTTTTTTCACTTACTTTCTGATTTAAACAAAGCTTGAGAGGAGACTTGGGTAAAATTTTAAAAATCGTTACTACTAGTTTTATAGAAAAAGCAATTTTCGGCAGTGGTGAGCAGAATCTTCTTCGAAAGGTTTTTTGCGCATTCATTGTCTTCGCAGGTGGTTGAAACTTTTTTCGAAGCATATAATACCGTGACCTAAAAATCGGTGGAAGGATTTTTTGTACGGCTGTTTTTAATTATGTAAGAATCAAAGAACCGTTTTTTGTCCAAAATTTCACCGAAGTCTTCCATTAAATTAACTCTGCAACATAAAATCGTAAATCATTGTTCCATTCCAAGGTCTTCTTTCACAAGAATTTTCACCATCGAAAAAATACCATTCTCACATTCTGATCCGGAAAAATCCAACACTCGCAGACAAAAACAGAGAAGAAATGAAACGGATATTATCGATCCGGTATGAATTGCTCGGTTCTCGTGCAAGCAGATGGGCACGCGCAATTTGAGGACAATTTCGGGTTTGGCGGTTAACTGCTATTTGCGCGGGAAATTGCACCCGCTGACGTCACATCCGTTACCTCCCCACACATACGCAGCGCATCCAATTGTTCACGATGTGATACGATTCGATCCCCTCGACTGACTCTCAATAGTACCTACGATAGTCCAGAACAAAAGATATTGGCCGCTCGCTATTTCTAATTCCTTTTTACAATTATCCTTGTTTAGCGTGGCGCCAAGAGAAGCCGATCAAATACAAAACTAGAGTAAAATTTAACCACTTTTTCGATTTTCAGGATTTTGTTTTTCGTAATACTGAAAACTAGACGAATGAATTTTTGAATTTGCATTTTAAAATCCAACACACAAATCTTTATCCGTTCCAGATATGCACACTTTATGACTTTTTGATATCTCTGCAACAGACAAACAGTTTCCGAATTTTAAAATGAAATATTAATTCTTCTAGATTCTAGAAAAAAAAAAGAATCTTGAAGATCGTTAGACGCATTTAGATTTTACTCAGATTTTACATTCAGCCTGCGTTTTAGTCTATGCGATTTAATGTAGAATATCCAATTGCAGATCGATCCTAAAAAGTTAATGCATAGTTTCAGCTCAATTTTCAAGTTTGACTGGCAAAACCGAAAAACTGTATAAAAAAAAATCCTACCACACCAATTATCGGTTCACTTATATGACTGCGGAGCATGAATAGAATGACGAGACTGATTTTTTCTTCTCGATGTTGAAGATAGGATTCCAAAAGCTTCTGAGGACCTACTGGGCTAGTTCATAATAGTCTGAAAATAGTCAAAAAGAATAAAAGGAAGAACGAACTATCCGCAAGAGCATCACCTGGAAACGTATAAAATTACCTGATTAGTATGGAAAACGCATCTTCTGAGTATTTTGCGTGTCCATGCAGCAATCTAATTTGGGTAATTAATTAAGGAAATCCTGTAAAGTTTGGGGTCTGCAGGACAAGCTCGATGTGCAGAAACAGAGAGCCGGGTTTCCCCTCTCGACGTGAAAACGAAGGTACGAACTTGCCGCGCAGCTCGCTTAACCCTTTCATGTTTGGACGTCTGCAGCACCTCCAGTCCCGGAATTATGTTCACCCGGGACGCACATTGTTCTGGTTCTAATAACTCGAAGTGCTCTCTCGTCCTTGCTGCTAACGCTGGAGGCGAGACGCGAGTTTCTGTGTGACATCTCTTTGCCGGCTCTAGACTACTCGAGTTGATGTTAACATTTTTCCCGCTTTCATATTTCCTTCTTCCCAAGTTCGAAATATTCACAGTGCAACCGGTGTCTTCAGAGCTAGCGATGGTGATGAAAGAAAATGTCTTATTCACCCGACGGTCTTTCAGCTTGTGCTAATCAGGATTGTTCCGAGCTCTTTTCCGCCATCGAGAAGTAACCTGTGATATCAACCTTACAACGAAAATTAAGCAGTCTATTAAAATAAGCTGCACGGAGGGAAAGGAATTCTTGAACCAACAAAATAGATTTTGTTCGACTCCATTCACTTCAATACAGTATCCTTCATTTGTTCCAAATACGATAACATTAATAAAGCTATTTCTGTTTAGTCAGTTTGGCAAAATGATTTGGTCAAGCGAATTCCTTGATTGAACAAAAGCTTTTCTTGTCGCGATTAAGTGAAATATTGATTCGAGTGAACCTTTTGAAGTGTTTCCAGAATTGAGTTACCTAACTTCATTACATTTTAGGTGCATGTTTTGATTCCTCCAAGTCGCATATTCGTTGACAGAAACAATAAGGAGCTTCAAGAAAATAAGTACATGAATTTAGCCAACAAAAAATTTACACCGATTGAATGCCATACTTTGTTGATCTAACCGAAGCTTGTCTGCCGTAACTGGTTGAATCAGTTGCACTAATTTGTTCACCAGGTAAAAGAAACACCACATGCTTTGAAAAAAGTAGAGACTATATTCACCGTATACATCGGTATACTAGTACTAAAAACGGCCACTAGGCGGCGAACTTTCTCGCTACGGAAATAGCTTCAGAGATAGTTATGAAACCGGGTAGTCAACGGGGAAGTTAACCGAAGAAAAGACAATACCAAGGTCGGGTCACTGAAATTGAAAATGATATTGACTATACAACTTATACTTCTACGTATACAACAATAATTTTACGGGTTTCACCCATCAAATATCGGGTGAATCCCACAAAATTTCAAGTCAACCGAATTACAAATAAGATTATTCGAAGAATAAATTTGATGCGCGTGAATAACTAATGTTCAGTCAATGCCAAAAATTTTTGTAACAACAAATCTCATAACTTGCTTCAGCCATTATTTAATAATCTTGACTCAACATAACAGGAATTAGAAAAAACTCAAGTTGCTTTTGACACAAAGATTTCATATTTTTTAAACAAAATAATTTAAGTGCGTTCAATCAAACTTTCAGTCATTTCAATCACGCATTTTCTGCGTACAAAATTCACATTATCGCAAGAAACTGGCGCGGTGTTATCTTGAATAAATTCAGAGTCAGCATGATCATTCAAAGGCTTTATTCAATTCTATATTAAGTTGTCACAAGTATATTATTGAATTAAGTTATATTGTTCTCCGCATTTGTCTATAGCATTTAGTTCAATCAAACGAATATCGCTTGACTAGAATAATCCTTTCCCTCCGAGTGCGAATTTGAATGCATCGATATTTTCAACTTCGAGGTCTTTTGAGAAGGAAAACAATTGTAATTATGCCAAAAATATAACGTTATGTTTTTATTAGATCTTCACGCTGTGAGATCTCAAAAATCACCCCTGACCATTTTTTTTTTCTCTTGACCAGATGGAAATCTTTTGGGGAACGATAACTTAAGAACGATGAAATGGATTTTGATGATCGTGGTCACAATCGATACAGATTTTTCCATCTAAGAACTGGTTGAATTTTCAGCTAACTCGATTCAATAATTTTTTTGTATTATTTGGAAATGCACCTTTTTTATCCGACGATAACTCCAAAATGAATCCACCAATTTGAATGATCAAACAAAGAGAAATGACTTCAAATGAATTGAAATCGAGAACCTGGATACCAGAATGATTTAACCCTCATCAAGTTTTATCTACTTTGATCAGTGTGAAATCAGAGAACTGCGTGATAAGTACTTCGCGAATTAAAAATTACGATTATACGAACATACATCATCGGAAATGACTGCTCCCAGTTTGAGCCATTCTTGTAATCTCTTAGTTATTTCAAGCAAATTGAAATGACTTCAAGTGATTGTTCTTCCATGTATAAGTCTAATCTCAAATATGATTAAACACTCCGATATATTGAGAAAATTGCGGTTGATGTTCACGAAACTTTAGTTATTATGATATTCTATTAACCATTACGAATTTATCTTCAAGACCCATAAGCGGTTGATTTCATTCTTCTAACCTTACGTTACATATAAATATATCTATATATGCATAATGCAATTGCAGTACAAAAATACTGTAACAATGCTGCATGTAATACTGTGTTCTGAGTTGGCTGTAAATGTATAAATAATTTGTCACAATGGCAAAGTAAATGCTGTAACGATCCAAAACGTATCATCTATAATCCTTAAAGTCAAATTTGAATCTTCACATGATTTTTTTTTTCAAACATTGACATTCTTCTTAGATGATAAAACTAATTGTAACAGCTGATAAAGTTCATGAAACTGTTAACCCTGCGGACATTGTGACAAAGAGATGAAATTCTCGGGGACAAAAGACCTAAGTTGAATATAATGCGTGAAAAAAATAATTAATAATAATTAATAAAATTTAGGAATGATGGTATTACAACTCGAATGTGTACGAAACTACTGCTTTATATGTTACGTTGGAGACTGTTAAACCAGAAATGATCTCAACACATGAGGAAGGGCAAAAAATTCAACTAGCCGAGTCACATGGCACTCTCAAACCATTTTTACGTAGCTAACACCAGCCTAATATTAAACATTCTTTTTCTGTTAGTATATCCACAGAATATAACTAAAAATGTGCTTCTCTAAAAATGCAAGGTTGACTAAATCACACTCCGCCATACAGAATTTGAATTTTTACATATCGTGAAGTCTGGGTGAATAGAAGAAAATTTTTAGCCGACAGCAAAAATACGCGTGGATTTAGTTACAGAGGTATGAACAAATCGATTTGAAATAAAAAAGATTCCAATGAGACTGAAAAGATAAGACAAAGATTAACAACAAGAAATCGCTTATCGTGATTTCAATACAGATCGCAAAATTTCAACGCTGGAGATTTTTCTTCTTTCTGTTGATCTAATTTGTCTCTCGATAAAATGCCCTCGTTTTGCGTCGAATTTCATTGCCTTTTCTAATTAATTTTCTCGTATTTCGTGAGTTAATTTCAGATCTGAAGTTTTTGATCCCCAGGAAAGAAAACTGTGAAAATTTTATCAAAATTAATAATGGCTATCGACGAATTTACTTATCAATCGAATAATGGAAAATAGATTTTGTCAAAAGTTAAAAATTTTCTGATCGTTTTTTGTGTCACTGGCTGACATACTTAGAAAATAATAAAATAAAACTGGTGAAATTCGTGTCGTGGAACGCCCTATATATATATATTATACACACACCTAATTTGGCGGGCGCTGCTGGATACCAGGAGCACCGTTGTGTCCGGCATACGTATCGTTTCATTATGCTAAAGAGCACATCTTTCGGCCCTCGGAAGTGTCAGAAAATCTGGGAGGATAACAGGCGACAAGTAGGTCCTTACCCGAGAAGTGTCTGTTTATGATTTCAAGCGAAGGTGAAGGCTAAGGAGGAAAACTGAGGGTAGGGGGCCTCCCTTCCCTGGAGGACCGCCACTCGACCCTTGTCGACATCTTGAATAAGTACAGGGTTGAATCAAATCGTCGGGGTCCGTCAGGTGCAGCAGCTCTTGGGAACCCGAATGGCTTTTCGAGGAGAACAAAATATTTCTGAATATTACCGGTCCACGCAACTTTCGTACCTGAGTAAGGCATAGTTTGATCTCGTTTTTATCGCCTCAAGACTGATAAGAACCGTTATTATTCTTCAAAAACTTTATTTCCGTGTCCAACAAAGCATTATTTTGAATTTCAATACGAGATAATTGAATTAAATCGCCCGATAGTGATCAGTCCCATAAAGTAAAACAGAAAGCTTTAATCACAAGACAGGTTCATACATCATAAAAAATTGTGATGGTAAAATTAACCAAATTTGTCTGACAGGGACAACTATACAAAAATTTTTGTGGTGATTTCGGAAGTTCAAGATTGTCATCAAATTTACAAAAAGCCAAACGGCATTTTTTTTTTTTTTTTTACACTACATTTTGACTGAATTGTCTTAAAATCAGCAATCCACGTTGACAGTTGAAAGTTTACACTTTCTTTTTTGGTTTTGTCTTACGATTATAGACTTGATTATTTTCTCATATTTTAGCATAATTTTTATGTTTAATGAGTGCCTTTTCCTGTTATTCCAGATTTAACCTGAAGAGAAAGTACGATTTGAAATGTGGAATTTTATAATTCTAAATATACTATGTTTCTCTTTACAACTCATGTATACCAAAACAGGATTGTAAAACTTACCTCAACAATATTGAACGTTTCAGACATTGTCGATCCACAATTTGAGGCGAAAATCAGGCATTCGTACGGATTGCTCACCTACACAAGCGGTTCTCAGAGTAATCACACCCCGGAGTAATTGGCATGGTGAGTAGATATACAAGGTCGGTTCTGGATACAGATTCTTGTACCGAGATTTTACCGACACTTAGCCAAGATACAAACCCTTTTCTATAATATTGGAGGTCGAGTATATCCCCACGCTGATTTACTTTATCGATCATCGAAACATTTAGTTGTCCGATGTTATCGATCTTCCGATAATTCTGTTGCTCTACCTTACCAACAGCTTTAAGATATCTCTCCAGCACTTTTATCGATTCACGTTTCATGCAGCACGCAATGTGAAAGAAAAAGAAACATTGCTATAGAAATATAACTGTATTACAATTGCAGTAGCAGAAATAATGTTAGAATACTGCCATCTTATGCGACGCCGCAACTTGTGCTCAAAACTTTGCAGAAACTTTGGGTAAACGCGACAAAGTTACACTTTTGCAATGTTCTTGCAACATTTTTAATGTACAAACATTACTTTGATGCTATGCTTAATACCGAAATGTGTCAATCCTGCTCAAATTACGTTTTTACAATATACTCGCAGCATTTGAAACCTTGTCAAGTAAATCTTTTTGCAACGCTTTGAATCTCACAATTTTACGTGCCTGCAATACTGTTACAGTATTTGAAAATAATGCCTGCAATTAATTTACGTTACTGCAATGCTTTTACTGTTGAGAAGTTTGAGGGTTTTATTATTTATTACATTTGCAATCAACCACTTGAAACGAAGTGTCCCAAACTTTCGGTTGATAGCCAGGTTATTGGGTAGTGGTCGTGAACAAATTAATAATATCATTCCCCCTTGGATAGTTTCCAATAAAGCCCCTCTCGGTTGTTGCGGTTAATTGAAAAGTCACGCTGGAGTGGTGGGCACAGGTATACGTATTCCAATTCCACAGTTTCTCATAGCGGGTAAGAAGTCGAGAGAGGAAATGCGAGGCGGAAACGTCCTTGGGGATGAAATTAAAGAGACAAGGTTCTCGGCTCGAGTGTGTTGGTCCATGCTGCCCTTTATAAGTCCAACGCAAGCACGTGAAATTACGTTTCTACGGGTGAATTAGAAGCTGTTCTTTTTCTTTTTCTCCTTTTTTAGCTGCACTATCTAATTGATATTCATTTTCTGTGAAAGATCTTAACTGAGCTTTACACACCGCCAAATATTTGACCCGTACAGCAATAAAGTTACTTGGTGAGAATTTTGTGGGTATAAGACTATTGTAAATGTGTATTCCAGCAATCTGACAACAAGATTCCATTGACTAGTTACATATTTTTACGTGCAAAGAATTTTATTTTACATAGAAAATGGCGTGTTTCTCAACAGTTGTTTGTTTCAATTTTGCACAGCAGCTGCGGCTGGATGAAAATTACACCACTTAAACGTAGATTTGTATAGTCAGTCCCGTCTGAAAACCGGCCGATCCTGATGCCATGCGTGTGATAAATTGGAATCGATATTCGGCTTTGTTCCAAGAACTGACCAAATTCGTTGGAAGGATGGCGCAGGTAAACAGAGAGCTAACATTAGGCGTAGTTGGTAGAGCTTAGTATTTACCTACCTCCATAATGATTCCCGGGTTATACACTTCCGTTTTGTATATGTTTATAGGGTTGAAACGCATAGGTAGGTACAAGCGTCGCGAGATATAGGCAGTTGTAGACAGGCGTCGCGACGCCTTAACGACTGTCGACACGCACATCGTGTTCCTGATAGTTGTATTCAATTATCAACCAACTTTCGAGCAATGAAATTGCGGATGCATTAAGCCACGTTGAATAAAATATTCGTGACACGATTAAAGAATGAAAAAAAACTGTGAAACTAAGACAAGTGAGAGTAAAGTCGATTGGGATCAATTTTATTATTTAAAAAAATTCTCTTGCATTTGAAGAAAATTACAAACTGTAAACATAAATTAGGGGTTCGCTGCTTGTGAATCATTTTTGGGCAAGTTGAACTTTATCGTGTAATTCGTTTGTTCAATTCGAAAGTCATATATTTCATGTCTTATTTCAATTTTGTTTTTTCAGAGAATGCGTAATTCGTGGAAGAAAATTACCTACAATTCATTAAAATTGAATAAACGATTTGTTTCTTGCAGCAAACCAGTACTATTTATACCATTTAATACTGTCATTGATTATTTTAATCAAGAATGTTTCATTCGAATTGTTGGATTCCAAATTTTTTCTTACATCAAAGAATTGTTGCTTTTATTCTCATTCAATGACAATATTTTAGATCAACGCACTAGAATTCGACCAAAAAGGCCAACATCAGACTCTCATTTGAATATAAAATTATTTTGCGAAAAATTAATGTGTTTCTGAATTATTGAGAATACAGTTTTTTGTCGACATTTCTTGACTCTACTAAGTACGAAAAAAAGATGTACGTGAACAAAGAAGAGCCTAAAGCCAGGATTAACTTAAATCGAATCACATGTAATTTAAAAATAATATATTTTAGGATCATTCGTTTTCCGGACGAGTATAAAAATTTTTACTTTGACGAATGATAATGCCTGAAAAATTTATACCTCAAATGTTCACGAAATTGAACACGTTAAAATTTATAAGAGGTGATCTGTAGATCGCTGGGAAATGAATAAGATAAGTTTTTTTTATTTTTAATAATTTTTTTCATTCCAGCAAAGCCCGGAAAAGCAATAATTCTTGCGAATATTCCTTTTCGTCAGGCGTTGTATAGAAAGCAAAGGCATAATATAAAATGAAATTTAATCAAGTGCGCGTGAAAATATATTGCTCAAAATCTCAATTACGTAGGAAATGCAAATTTAATATACCGCGAGACCGAGACGCTGGTGTTTCCCCATAACGCTAAGCAAATGGGACTCTATTCACTCTTGCTCCGAGCTTTCCTTAAAGCTCCCCGGATATCTAACATTCCTCACAAAACTGCGCTCAACCCGATCAATGATCGGGTAATTTCGAGGCAGAAAATATTTACTCTTCAAAACGTCAGTACTAAATTTCAGTGAGCAGGCGTGGGTCGTTTTTTTAGAAAAATAAATGATTAATGTAGGAACGAAGGAAATCTTCGGTAATTTTGCAATAAAAATAAATCTGGTTTTTTAACCTCATGTAAGCAGAACGAGTAATATTTCATTCGGTACTATGAAATTATACATGCATATTTTATCGCAAAATAATTTCACGGACCTCATTTGAAAGGGTGAATACCAGAATGAAATTTTTTTTCCGATCTCAGCAGCTCGTCGAAGAATGAAATTCCCAGCTGAAGCACATCTCGTTATAACTGAATATTTTACAAAAGAAACACAAATGGTTTTTTTTTCACAGCTGTTATCATTTTTGAAGAGAACAAAGAGATGGGTAAGCTCATGAATGTCAGCGGGGTCTCAAACGCGATAGAAGCAGCCTAATTAAAAATTTGATCTTCGTGTAACGCCGCTGGAGCAAAGAACCTCATATTTAATTCACTCACGACAAGGCTATTATAATACCTGAGGTTCCAAAATGCTGTAAGAAAATTTAACTCGCTTCTACGAAGCGAGTGAGAAAGAATTTCTACAATTTCTCTTATTGAATTACCGAAATTCCGATCGTTGGTATTGAAGAATAAACTCCGTGCAAAAAAGTAATACGTCGCTGAATCTTACAATAAGAGTAAGAATTTACAATTATGTTTTAGTTACATCGAACAAATTATTGCGTACCACCCAGCGGCGCAAATTATTCCACTATGATTACGCTTTTTGTATGATTTAAAAATTCTCAGGAATCGATTATAGATTTTGAAGGCTTTCTGTATTTTCGTAGATGAATGGAATACATTTTTACGTTTCGCCAAAGAACGTAATGGTTTTCGAAATGTTTATCAAAATTCTACAATTTAAAACACGAATTTTAAACTTTGCAATACGTATACAAACATTTCAGAACAAAAAATGAATTGAAGTGATTCTTATGGTTAGCATTTCAAGTCGCATTGAAACAAATGCTACATAAAAAAAATTAACACGCGAAAAAACGGTCCGTTTTAATTTCAGCTTTAACGACATCCTGAAATGAAAAAATTATCGCTATGCAACTTTGCACAACAAAGCCCACAGCCAGAACCATGGCTTCATTTCTTAATCACGTAGAGTCGCTGCTTCTATACGCCATTATAAAAGGAGCTACTTAGAATGACATGTGCTTGCAAGTTTTTGGTGAGTGGCATTTTAGCCATTCTATCAATTATCCCACTACTTTCCGAATGAATTACTATTGTTCCCCGTCATCTGAGGACTCAAACACTGATTTTTTAAACTCCGTTCACTTTACTTAGAATGATCTGTGCTTGCAAGTTTTCGGTTAGTGGCATTTTGGCCGTTCTATCAATGATCGTACCACTTTCCGAATGGATTACTATTGTTCCCCGTCATCTGAGGACTCAAACACTGATTTTTCAAACTCCGTTCACTTTACTTAGAATGATCTGTGCTTGCAAGTTTTCGGTTAGTGGCATTATGGCCGTTCTATCAATGATCACACCACTTTTCGAATGAATTACTATTGTTCCCCGTCATCTGAGGACTCAAACACTGATTTTTCAAACTCCGTTCACTTTACTTAGAATGATCTGTGCTTGCAAGTTTTCGGTTAGTGGCATTATGGCCGTTCTATCAATGATCACACCACTTTTCGAATGAATTACTATTGTTCCCCGTCATCTGAGGACTCAAACACTGATTTTTCAAACTCCGTTCACTTTACTTAGAATGATCTGTGCTTGCAAGTTTTCGGTTAGTGGCATTATGGCCGTTCTATCAATGATCACACCACTTTTCGAATGAATTACTATTGTTCCCCGTCATCTGAGGACTCAAACACTGATTTTTTAAACTCCGTTCACTTTACTTAGAATGATCTGTGCTTGCAAGTTTTCGGTTAGTGGCATTATGGCCGTTCTATCAATGATCACACCACTTTTCGAATGAATTACTATTGTTCCCCGTCATCTGAGGACTCAAACACTGATTTTTCAAACTCCGTTCACTTTACTTAGAATGATCTGTGCTTGCAAGTTTTCAGTTAGTGGCATTTTGGCCGTTCTATCAATGATCGTACCACTTTCCGAATGGATTACTATTGTTCCCCGTCATCTGAGGACTCAAACACTGATTTTTCAAACTCCGTTCACTTTACTTAGAATGATCTGTGCTTGCAAGTTTTCGGTTAGTGGCATTATGTGTGAATATAGAAAGTGTTCTTCCTCTTCGAGCACAACTTGTAAGAATGTCTGTAAGTGTGTTTACATTTTAGAATCTTACGCTTCTTGATGCGAAGCTCGTAAGACAGTCAATGACCGTCTAATATTGAAATGCGGATATGCATCATCAATATTAATATTAATCACGAGGCATTTTTCATTGTTAAAACGTATAATTTTGAAAAAAAGTGGCATTATGGCCGTTCTATCAATGATCACACCACTTTTCGAATGTATTACTATTGTTCCCCGTCATCTGAGGACTCAAACACTGATTTTTCAAACTCGGTTCACTTTACTTAGAATGATCTGTGCTTGCAAGTTTTCAGTTAGTGGCATTTTGGCCGTTTTATCAATGATCCCACCACTTTCCGAATGAATTTCTATTATTCCCCGTCATCTGAGAACTCAAACACTGATTTTTCAAACTCCGAAAAACTGATTTTTTAAGCTTCGCCCACTTCACGCTTGGAGACCCTCACGGAAAAAACCCCAACTTAGGTGTAAATTCGTACCCCCAACTCATAGATAATGCTAAATTCCCATAAGAAAAAAGCTAGGGGTACGAATTTACCCCCAAGTTGGAGTTTTTTTTCCGTGAGGGGACCAAAGTCGTCAGTTTTGTTATGTCCTCGTTCTGAATGGTGGATCGTTGGATTTGGTGCAACAGGCCCGGGGGGCCAACCTGTCAGTTTGGTAACCAGCATTTCAAGGGACATACCTCGTTAAGTTGACGTGGCATTATAATGCCTCTTGATAATGCTGACGCCCCGCTGTGCCAGCATGTACCTTCCTACCCCTGGCCGATGTATATTCCGGCATTGTACCAACGCAGGAAGGATCAAGCCGCGCTCCCTACCATCGAACAAAGTACCAACAACTATCGGAGCGAGCTCGTTAGCAATGCTGTGAGGCAAACCCCGTGACGTCTCAGAATCTCCGATAACGATTCTCAAATTAAAAGGAACGCGGATTCAAAATAAAGGCAGTGTATTCCAATCAAGTGAAAAATTTACTGTCACATTAACTCGGATAAAAATGGGACACTTGATCTTTGGAAGTATTGATTTCAATGGTTCAAATTTCTATACGACTTTGGAAATAACATGGACCTAAAATAAAGGCAATTATTTGTTTATTTGTATTCTAATTTCGGAAACAACGCAGATTTATTGCTAGATTAAGATCGGTAAGTGCAATTAAAGAAGATTATATTTGAGAAAAATAGGATGCCTAGTTGATGTTTGAACACATTCATATTTTAAAAGCAAGTTGTAGTATCATTGTTTTCAAGGAACCTTAATAACTCACCGAAAAGTTTTGGAATCGCAAAAATACAGTTTCAAATTCGAATTCCTCTGGCTTTTCACCACTCATAGGCGAAGAAAATCCGGTTAACTGACATTTTCTGTGAAACAGTCAAATTCTTTAATGCCTCTATCTTTTTGATCACAATGTTAGTACGAACAAACACTCGATTAAAAATATGTTTACACAAAGATGGGGTAAATTGGGATACCCGAAACTTCGTTAAATTCAATTTGAATGCTTGAAATTTCTACATTTCAATAATAATACTGGATGCTAGTTGATAAAATTTCACTTCAGTTCCCATTTTGCACCCAAAGCTTAAATCTGATTAATAAAGTAAACCTTTAACCCAGCGGATGAATTAATTTTCACATTCGTTATTTGGCCATACGTCTGCATAGATGCGTCGTTCCGATTTAATCGCGAAACAAGAAGTCGTATTCAAGCTGGTTGTAATTTCTACATTTAATTAGAGCAGATTGTCATAACAGTCACCATATTTCAGTCCACAGAGTAGCCCACAGTTATGGTTATAGTCTCAGTACGGGATGGCGGCCGTTACCTTCTCTTGGGGCAGCCGCTGTGTAAGCAGTAACTTGGGGTAAAAAAAAACAGAATTCACTGTATTATCCTCAACGGTGCGTCATGATTAATTAGATCGTCCAAGTTTGATCGTAAAAACTGTTTTAAACACTGCGGGATTTTTGAACGGATAATATTTTTCTACTATATACATACTTGTAATACTAAACAATCTGAGGACGTGATAGCTAATTATTCATCACCTGTTTACTAATTTTTAATTCGTCATGTCACCGCGTGATTCATAAACCACACTTACGCATAATTGTAATTTGGCAATTTAACCTATCCAAAGAAATTAACTTTGGTGCTTAGTTGAAACGTAAAAGTGTAAGTAATGACGTTACACGTACGGCGTAAAATATTTCAGAAATATTGAATCAAATTCACCTTGCAATATTTTCAATATGCCTGAAGACACGTTGTGTATTATCGAAGAAATATTACTTTATAGTTTATAAAGTTTTGAAATAGAAACACTGCGCAATGTTGCAAGGATATTGCAGCAACGTTACATTGCAGGGTTTATAGCAATTCAAATATATCGTGCGAAACTGCAGAAACATAGCAACAACACTAGCTCACAAAGTATTTCACACAAGTTTGCCACAAGATTGCAGCAATCTTGTTGCTTAAGGTTTACGCTGGTTTACACTGAGAAAAGAGTCCCGTTACAGTAAATAAATATATTTCATTGACTATCTTCTGGAAACATTTTTTAACTGTTAAAAAACTTATTAACGTGTAATAAATATATGTGCCGTTACAACCGCAATCGATATTTTACAGTATTTGAAACAAATAGAATATTAACTTCTCACTAAAATATGTCCACTATTGAAAACATACTCTAAAACTGTGGCAGATAAAGCGAGAATTGATTCCAAATTTTTTTTTTCTCTTACCAAAAAATTAGCACTAATTGTAAGAAATTTCAGACCATGCTATCACAAATGAAGATTTATTAACAGTTAACAAATCTTATTTGAGTATTCGAAGTTCATAAGCACACCAATCGCACGTTCCAAGCATGTTCTTTACATTTTGCACGCAGTTTGTAGGCCGAGTGGTTTATTTGTGATAAAAGCCAGTGTGACAGTGCAACGGTAATGTTACGCAGCTGATATTACAATCTTGGGGTTTATCCGAGCTTTTTCCAACATTTAAATGTCGATGCAGTGTGTTTTTGTTCATAAATTCCTGATCTAGATACGCGATATTATGTTTGAGATGAGGTGCGTGTGATCTAAGATTTATTTCCAACTCATACGGGGACTTTCGGACGTTCGTCTCACCGATTCGATCCAAATTCACGGTACGTAATTTTCATGCCTCAAGAACGACGTGCGCTTTTCGACCGTTCCAGAGTGAGCAGGTTTGGAAAACGTGACAGCGGCTATATCCGTAATACGGTACCGAAGCAACAAGTATGTAGCTTGACATTGCTAGATAGGATTTTCGATAAAATCGATGATTGATTGACTATTAATAAATATTCATTCGGTACCAATACTTGATTAAGTAGTTTAACATAGCAAACCCGCGACATTTGTAAATTGGAAATATTTTTGAATAAGTTTATCAATTCTTCACATTCCGTGTAGATCACCCAACATTATCACGTTTTCCAATCGAGGTAAGATCGGCTCTGAAGTTTCTTAACGACTCTGACCTGCAACCCCTGACACGAAATCGCCGCCAAGCAGTGAGGGTGAAATGGTGGAGAGGTGAAGGGTCAACAAGAGCTCAGAGGTGCTGGCGGGAAAGACTGATGACGAATCACCCTCTCGCCCAGCTGCTCAACGTCCGTGGGGCAAAGTGCTCTTGTCGTCTCTTCTTTCCTCCGTCTTGCGCCTGTTTCGGCCGTATCCGTTGCTCTTTCAGGTTGTGTGCAAGTGCGCGTGATCTGCCGCAGCTGGGGTTACCCCAGGAAGTGGGTCAGTCACTACTTATGTCACCGGCAGAAATAAGCGACCCGTCGAGATCTGAAGTTTGATACGGTTTAGCCCTTAACTACTTATGATCGTCCCCTGGTACTTCCTGTATGTTCCATAGCTCATTTCAGCCCCGTTTATATTTTTTTCGCCGTGTTTCAGGTCTGGGATAACGGTGATTTTTCGCAGCTTTTGATGCAAAACACGAAAAGAGGATAACCCAATGTTCTATCAATATATTTACCTAATAAACGAAACATGTGGAAAAACAAGAGAAAACTTACGCAAATTTCCTTTCTGAGGGATCGTTAATTGTTGAAAATCTTTTACTTTTATTTTATGGTATTCTCATTTGTCAACCATCCAAACAACGAAAGTACGTAAATACTAAAACATGAGACCCGTGTTCTTGTTTCGTGTCAATTCGACCGCTCAAGAGGTAAAAACCACGCTGAAAATTTGCCACAAAAAAAAAAAAAAAATAAGGAATTCAACCCTTGACCTAAGTAGGCACATTTCGCATATTATTGTCTGATGATAGTGAAATGCAATTTGTGTGATCGAAAAATTTTACGTCATCGTCGAGAAATCTCGCAAAGTTCATTATCGGAGGTAACATTACAGGGGTGGTCTTTATCGACACTCGAATAGCCAAACGAGCAGGTAAAAAGCAAATGTCTGACATTTTTTAATGTACCGCGGTTTAGGTACTCGACTATTTTCTGTGTGAGCGAAATTGTAGCTTCCAAAAGTTCCAATGAATCCTTCACGTTAGAAGAAATAAATTTTTTTAACTGCTGGGTCTACTTTTGGGTTTTAGTTTTACGAAAACACAACTCAGCTAACGCCGGGAGGAAATCAATGTCACAAAATTGACCGTCATTCGTTCTGAGGGAAGTTACTTACCCTACAAATACATACCTATACGTGATGTGAACTTGAAGAATCGACATCAATAATTCACGTCCGCAGGGGCTTCAATTAAGTTATAAGAGGTTTTACTGCAGAGAGGATTGGGGTTAAGTAAATATTTGAAGAGGGTGTGGAAGAAGGTGTCTCTCAAAGCGAAACTCCGTAATGGCTGGGAGAGATGAATAATTGATTCTCGCAGACTGGACAATAATTGCGCAGTCGATGAGCTTGTCGTTTTCAAGGAGGATCCCTTTGGTGCATATTGCAACAGGCAGACAGACAGTGAATCCATTCTGCCATAATCTCCTCTCAGCCCGGCGAACCGTCTGTAGAAATGACGAACTCTAATTCACCCAAAGTTTGACTCGACCGAACGAGTTCCTTGACGAATATTCCGGGGCTCTAGGAAAACTATAACGGCCAAGTTGTTATCCTTCAAGTAGGATAACAAATCCAGTTATCAAAGTCGTTATTTCTGAAAAGTTTTATTATCACCGATAACTCTCGAAAGAGTTGTGGTGGGATACTTTTATCACACTGAAGAAGAAGAAAAAAAGAGAGATCCGAACTTGCGGATGCACCTCTCCTCCCTCCAACTCCCACGACTTGCCCGAGGTCGTTCATCTCCGCAGTTTACTAGTCTAAGGAACTTGCGCCTCACACCGAACCCAAGTTACATCAGCCCGGATAGTTTCGAGAGAAGGTTAGGTGAACAGCCCAATATTAAGCGACCTCAAATCTTCCTTCCACTGCAGCTTGCCCCCCTCCCCCAATGATTACACACAGAATTGATCCTCCACCTATGGAATTCACCCTGGGCTCCTCCGTTCGTCCCTTGGAATAAAATCTCCTTGCCTCACAATCAGTCGGAGATCTTAGGGTCGGAAATGAGCCCTTAACCGAAGTCCTGAAGCCGTAGCGAGGAGAACGGAACCATCGGAGGAATCTGGAGAGCGTTGAACAAGAGGCAGCAGGTGCTGCGAGACGCCTTGAGCCTGCAGCCGCACAAACAATTCTCGCTCTCCCGTATCGCTCCCAGCAGTCCCCGGGGAGCTGGTTAGAGACAAAGGCGGAAATAAATCCTGAGCCACAATGCCGGCGCCTGCCAGGTTCGTTTGCCCGTCCACCACTTACAACAATACCCGATCTCGAAAACTCGCCATCACCCACCTGGTGGAACAACAAAGCTCCGAAAAGCCTCCGCGAATGGACCAGATTATCTAATCAGAAAACTGGACTCGACGCTCTGCTGGCACACTTACACTCGAATTTGAATTCGAATCGGAACTCACAGTGACACCAATGCGACTAAACATGGGGTAAAGTGGATACCCCATAATTTTTACAACTTTCATCAACCAACACTGAGGCAATTAGTACCATTGGTTTGACTACAATAAAGGGTTGCCCTGGACATTTCAGCTAACTCTGAGTAACTGCCATAAACATGGCTGAAAAATATCAGTTTTACCTCAATTAGTGTTCTGAAATCTTAGTAATGGTCAATAATCGTTTAACTGCGGTAATTTACTCGTAATAGCGTTTTTCTAAAATTTTCATTCGATAACTTCGAAATCATTCTTATTATTTTTATCACATTTTCTCCACATTCTATTTTGATACGTAATTTTCGTAGTAATTATAAATACTCAGGTTCGAACAAAACTCTATGAGTTTTAAATTAAAAACATGTCGAGACTCCATTATATTACGAGTAACACACTGAATTTATCAAATCTAATCACGTATTTAATTTATACTCACAGAGTCTAGTTCAGACAAGAATGATTCCAGTTCATGCGGAAACTATGCATCAGAATAGAAAGTATACCAAATTTCATTTAAATTGCAGAAACGGTTTCGGAGTCATCGCGTCACGTGAGATATTGGAAAGACGTCGCTCTAACCAAAATGAGTACAGTTGAAGAATTACGGGTTGATTTTCAAATTTCATGCTTCAAGCAAATGCTGTAATAGTATTTTTGAATCTCACTATCGTCTGTTGATTGCGAACTCCCACCTTTTTTTAGACTCAAAAAAAAGCATGAAAAGATGACCATCTCCTTAAACGTTAAAAAGTATATTACCACAAATGCAAAATTTAGGACTGACCTCTGTCTAGTTGAAGAGAGTAACAAATAAACACTGTATTCTGCAGACAACGCAATAGAAAACGAATAGGTTAGTAACGTTAAACTTTACAAATATCTGATATCATAAGTTAACCTGTCCTTTGCAGCACGTCGTCTCTAGGTCAAGGGAAAAGAGAATGAACTTTACGGTATCAAGAAAGACGGCAAGCAAACGGTGAAAGTTATCAAGATGAAAAGTATCGATCCTACTTTAATTTCATCTACAACTTTTCGTACATTTCTTGGATTTTCAATTTTACTTCAAACCAGCAAATCCATGGTTATGACTAAATGCTCCTTTTTGAACAGTCTGGTGCCCCAGACCAGGGAATAAAACCGTCGATGGATTGCACCGAAGCTGGTTGATTTTAGAGGAGATAATCGGGTGTCTGGAGGCGAAATCGTCGGAACAGTGGAGTTTGCCAATTTTATCGATGTTCGATAAGCCCCGCGAGGCGAAAAATTCTGCAGTGTCATAGACTTGCAGTCCAACCTTCATCGACGTTTGTAAATGCCTGCCTACCGACGGATTTCCACAGTATGTGGACAGACGAGACTACGCAGAAATTGAACCATCGGCGTTCGGCAAATGACAATGGGATAAAAACTGCCCGGCTCTTCTATCTTCTGAGGCGAAATTCACAATATTCTATCAATAATGAAGTTGGCATTCAGAAAGATCACTTTACATGTGCCGGGATAGCAATTTGACCGGGAAAATGTGAGAAAATCTTTTCGTGACAACAATGTTGGCATTACCGCAAGGCACATAGTACTACAAAAACAATGCGTCAATATTTGTATACTGCAATATTACCAAGATAGATCGTACTTTGTGTTAAGCCTAGGATTCAAAAATATTGCGCAACACATTCGATTGCTTCGAGCCTTGCAAAGTGACGTGCTGTGATTTTCCTAAAAAATGGAATATCAGTAAAGTTACGTTACTGCAGTATTTTCGTAGTGTTTCAAACCTTATAAATCTATATTTCTACCTTGTTTCCGTAGTATTCTGAACTTCGAAACCACGTTGAAATTACAAAAAATATTTGAAACATCGGAAATCTAAATTGTTGCAATGATTTCGCAGTTTCATGAGCTGTGTAAGTTGAGCAGATATACCAGGCCGGATCTGTATACAGATTCCCATACCGACATTTACCAGCACTTAGCCGAGACACAAACCTTTTTCTAAAATGTTCGACGCCGGGGTTATCTCATTTTTGATTGACCTCATCGATCATATGTTTATTCAGTTGTCCAACCTTATCGACCGTCAATAATTTCTGTATCCAGAACTAGCCTGACATACCAACTGACTTGTGTCTGTCGCTCCAAAGAAGAAGCGCATGAGTTCTCAAACAATACAAGCGTGTAGTAAAAAGGAACAAAAGAAAAGGGAACACAGGACTTGGGAACTGAATTTGAAAACGAGACAATTAATCGCTGCAGCAAAGCCGGTACACTTTAATTTAATTAATTACCAAGCGAAGTCGAGGTTGGAGTTGCAGCTCGAGGCGCGGGACACCGAGACGCGATCCGGCGTCGGGACGTCTGCGAATTTAGCACGTGGCAGTGAATATACGGTTGCATTACGCATTCACCATATATACATATAGCGTAGGTGGAGGGCTCGATCGAATAAACTATAAATCCCAACATAAGGGGCTGCGTCTCATAATTCAGTGGATTTCTACACGTCAGGTTCGAAATATATTGATCATATACGCCCGGAAACTACCATAAATCTGCGAAGCCTACGACGTCGTAACGGAACTTATATGTACGTTTGTTGGCACAGAGTTGAATAGTTGCACCACTATCGTCTAACCACCGGAGAGCATACGCACTAATGGATCATTTATACCTTGTAGCATTCGAGATGAAAATCTATGGTGATTAATTTAATTATTGAAAAAAATCCCAGAGAAGACGATTTATATATCGACTTTGGGCCGTGCAGGATACTTCCTTCAAACTGTAGTGTTCGGGGACTGAAATCGTTACAGTTTACAAGCAAACGTTTAATTTATTCAGCAAACGATACCCAGCAACAGGCAGTGGTAAGTTCGCCATTGATGGTACGATGGCAGTGTTTGAAAGATTGCTCAACTGATTTGAAAGAATCGACGGATATTGATTTTAGCAGATTTTATATAACTTTTGCAACAGGAGTACGAGAACTACAATGACTTACTCTATGGTGAAATTTCTATAATCAGTAAGTTTGAATTTATCGTTTGTCAAGGCTGGTTGTCAAAACTTCATCTCAAGCAAATTATGCAAATGAATAAGAAATCCCCGCGTGATTATTTTTGTTCGCATATTTATGATTCTGATGATCTTATGAGAATTAAAGGGAGAAAATTATACGTGTAAATCAACGCCCACAATCAGCACAATTTTATGGCACAACTAGTGTTGAACTATGAATCTTGTATTTAATCCGGAAATATCATCTCAACTAGCACTTCTATTGAGTCGGGAGTTTGTCTTTTAAAGTATTGTTTCACTTGAATAATACGAAGAACAAAGTCGCTTTGAATTGAATGTTGTAACGGAATTTGTTCCGCATGAAACGAGTGTCTGAGGGTAGAAGCGAGGGATTCGTCGAGGCGGGGAGATATTGCCAGAAGCAAGGATAACACTGCGCCCCATTTGGACTATTTGTTTTAAAAACACCCACAGCGGATTTCCATAATTACGTGAGTATTTTCATTTTGTGTTATGCTTCTGTCTACGTAATCGGTTTATGAGGCCGTCGCGTCGTCACTCGGTTAGCGGCCGTCCTATAAATTTACGGAAATTTCCATCGTATGAAGAGTTTGCGTTTCATTGTGAAATGAAACGCCTCGCATAATTCACACGGGCAAATAATTTCTACGTAAAAATCAGCAAGCCCCTCACAGCTGGAAACGACAAACACGAAAACGAAGAGCGGTGCTTTCCTTCAGTAATTTCCTTCAACCGCGACGTGCAGCCTTTGCCAAGGGGTCTGGGCAAGGTTCGATTAGGCGAGCTTATAGACACGCCATTACCCGGAGGTCCGCCCGTTAATCCAATGTAAACGGTTTAATTGGAAAACTTTATATAAACGTGTGTCGAGTTTAGGGACACAGATATTATACACATACACCGATATAATGCGCGTGTGCTCTGGATGCCCAGATGAAGAGATGAGGTGACACGATGCTCCGTAATCCAGCACATCGAGTTCCAAGCACGAATGGTGAACCTCTATTGTCAGTGCTTTTGTATATGTGTTTGCCAATAAGTGTCTCTTTGTGCTCGAAGTTGAACTTGGAACATCGACTCGTGTGCATCTGGATGCACAAAAAAAATGTTGCTGAAGTTACCGCGTCGGAATTTTTGAATTTTTGCTGTACAAGCAATTCTAAAAACTGTTATGTCAACGTCACTGATGTATCGGTAGGTAATACTCTAAAATTTCATTACCGCAACAGTTTCTCTGATGTCGCTGTTATTAGATAGATAACTTAATTTTTTGCTTGTTTCACCGGTATCGAAAATCTTTTAGTCCAAATTGAAATATCTGCCAAAAAATTTCCGTGCCAGATATTCACCTTATCAGAAGCCGTTGTGTACGAAATTGTTTTTGAAGTTATGTTAACCGCTTCACTAGTTTATACGGCATTTTGAAATCTTGAATACCAACACTTGAAAATATCAAAAGGATTGGTAGGTGTCCTCACATGAAATGCTATTCAAGATAGGAGAAATTGAGCAAGTAATTTGTACACGTAAATACCTCGTATCGAATCGTTGTTGAATTGAAACTGATATTCTGTAGATTCTACAAAATTTCTACCATTCGATTTGCTTGGCTCATCAATGTGATTGATGTGAGTGTAACATCAAGCAGGTACTTCATGATTCACCCGAAGATGCGATGAAACTAACAATGATCACTGGTTATTCAGCTTTCACACACATAGTTAAATAAGCCAATGAATTCATAGTCAAAATTCCCGGCATAGTGTGACATATTCATATAAATGATTTCAGGGCTGGTTTACTGATCTGTCTGATAAATGATTGTAATTTCATGTCTCTTTTACTGATGGTACAGCAGAAATATTGCTTCATAGCATAATGTAGATCACGAAAATGCTAAAATGATCTAAAGCAATGCTTGGGAATAGTGTAAACATCATTCAATTCTGAAATTAACAACACAATAATTCTGAAATATACAATACCGTAATACCTCAAGCATATAGAAAATGTTCTGTTGCCAGGTGAACTTCTTGCACCTGGAATAATCGAATGATGCTAAGGTTGCATCGATTTTTCCGAAATTATAGTAAGTGTAGCGACAATTCTTGGATAACAGTAATAATATCACAGCCACGTATCATAATAATGATCGATGCCTGTAATAGATAACAACGTAATTGGGGTTTCTGTAACGATTGTTTCTTCTTCCGTGTGCGTTTTTGTATCCCGGGATGATTATTTCAATTCTTCGGGCAGCGTTCATTGCAATTTGAGAAGAGTCTAAACGCAGCGAAGAATGAGAGAAACAGAAGATACGGTCAAAAACACGGACTCGTTTTGACCCAGATGGCCATCTTCATCAAGTTGAGTAAACAGTTGAGCACCGCTGGATGGTAGACGAAGCGCTTCAGCAAAATGAAACGTAAATATTGGTCGAGGTGGGTGAGCGAACTTAAAACTGCTGGTTGAGGGATGTATTAAAAAAGATGAGAGAAGATCGCGGGTAGCAAGGCTGATGGTATCTCCAATATTGTATCCCAGGTGCAATTGCAATTCCATTGCATTACCACCACATCGGGACGACGATCGTCGCAAACCAGAATCGATGTCAGACTTTGCAACTTGCCACTCATAACGACACGTTGTTTCGCAGTCGAGCACCTAGCTGTGTTATTATTTACGCTCACTGGGTCATAAAAATGCATAAAGGACCCCGCAAAATCCTTGTCGAAATCGGCTCCCAGTCGAATTGGATGGACTTTCAGTACGTCATAGTACATGTACTCCCGATCAAAAGTTCTCATGGACACAAGTCCCGAAAATCAGTAGTATTCGAGATACAGGCTTCAGGAGAATGGTGTCCAGATTTTTTAATATCTATGGATTTCATGATTTTCATGAACTATAAAGCTTGAAGGGCACTCAAAATCAAAATAATCACTCCAAAAACTGCACGGCTGATTTTCAAACATAGGCAGAAAAATGTGATTGACGCTATGAATGCATTGATGCCAACCATAAACTGGTTGGTTTATTGGAAAGAGGTCCAAGGTCAGATTCCGCGTGAAGAACGAGATCTTCCAAATTTTGCAATAATCGACTTGTCCTGTTTTACAACCGTTTACGGAATCTCTGCGAATCGGCTGTGTAGTTTTTGAGTAGTATATTTGATTTCAAGTCCCCCTCGAAGCTTTGTAATTTGTAAAGATCGCGTACTCGACAAATATAAAAAAATTCATACACTCTCCTTCCGAAGCCTAAGTCTTGGAAACTACTGATTTTTGGAACTTGTGTCCATGAGAACTTGTGATCGGGAGTAAATGTACTATAACATACTGAAAACCCCGCGTATTCGGCCGGGAGCCAATTTCCATAAGGATTCTGCTGGGTCCTTTATACGTGTATTGTGGCTTACGCGACATGCCAGTCCTGCCAGAATCTCGGGTTCATCTCTAACTAACTGCTGCTTAACTTGATTAAATCATATTTGGGGCGTTTCGGTGTGAAACTCAGCCCCCTTTCCAACCGCTTTCACCATCCGACTGCGAATCCTCTGGCCAAGCTTTTGGAGAGAAATGTGTTGGTAAACGAAGGATTTTATTAACTTACAGTCGCGGGAAAAAAGCGTTGGAGTGAATCGCGGTGTCAAAAATATAGGACGCTTAACTCAAATTTGTTGAACAACCCGATTTGAATCCAGTTCATCACTCTTCACCATACGCGGCTCTTTGACACGCTACAATGGAACGAGAATTCACTATTTTTATAGTTTATTTGATAGCTTGCACAGGTTGAAAGATGTTTTTAATTCTTACGCCATGATCCTGACACTGAAGAATTCCATACCTTATTGATTTGGATACCTGTACGCGGGACATCTGGTACAGTCTGATGAATTAGACTAAAATCTGGTCACACATCTTAGGGTAGAGATATGAATGTTAAGGAGGGACCCTCGCTCCGAAGTTACAAAAGGTATCTTGTCCAAAATACGTAATATCGATGCTTTTTAAGACTGGGATCCACTGAAAAAATTTCAGAAAAGCTTCTTAGAAGGTTAACAGGAAATCAAAAAAAAATTATAGATTGAGATCAAAGGAAAAAGGTCGAAATTCCGCACATACGCTGTAAGTTACCAAAACTTAAGAAAAAAGGATTTTGTTGCAAATTTTTTAGCATAAAGCTCTTACGTCCGTAAAGTTTGTCTATTCCCGAGTGGTAAGAAATAAATTGGTTCGGCTTTGCTGAGCGGTTTTGAGAGTTAAAATATGAGTGAGTCAGAGGCAAAGCGTATGGGTCCAGAAAAGGTTTAAGAATACCGAGGAAGGGGAATGGAATTAGCTGAGTAAGGACAATAGCGAGTAGCGTGAGACTAAATGGAGATAATAGGACAGGATAGAGACTGTACCGTGAACATAAGAAATTATATGAGAGAGTTAGAAATTAAGAGTGGTGATAAGGCGAACGTATTTAAGCACAAACTGTGAGGAAATCATTTTTATGTAGAGAAACAAGTTAAATCCGATTAACTATTTTCGATTTCCAAATGATTTCAGTAAGTTTTGAGGAGTATGCGTGGCCCCCCTGAACCCACGAAATTTGAAATAACCCGGCTGGTTTGTCTTCTGTGTTTTTTTCGGCAGAGTTATGCATAATAACTTTCAACACTGAATTGCGAATACTCATGCTCGGAAGTTGTTGACAAAATGGAAACTGACTGCGTGCAACCGCATTTCCTATACGGAAGTTTGCGGAGAGAATAGCGTAACTGATCTTAGTAACTTTTACCGCAGTAATAAAAACCATTTCAAACGGACGGCTAGTACAAGAAACTTTAATCCCATGGCAACCAAGGTACTTTCTTAAACTACTTATGATTTCTCGCACCTTGAAGATGGTTGAGAGAAAAAAAAGGCGGAGGGGCAGAGCGAGCCGAATCAAAATTCGTGCGAGCATCGCGATGCACAGTACGAAGGAAAGAAAATTCCGGCACTACCAAAAGCAGTCTGTAATCGCCTAAGGATATATAAACAACGCTACCACGCACCTATCGCTGGTAAATCGCACGCTTATTGTGGTCTCAAGAGATATGAACCGAAGAGGCCACTTTGCATAATACGACGGTACGTATGCTGACCAGAAGACTGAATCTAGCCGCGATTGAAATTTATGATCGATAGAACAACAACCGCATGATACAAAAATACTACACCGCAACAAAATAAAAAGGAATTAATTCTTCCGAGATCTTCTCTCAGACAGACTAACTGGTTTCGTTTGGAAGCGAAAAGTTTTTTCTTCCGCCTGTAAAATTTGCACACAACAAAAGCAGAATTCTCAATTCATTATATCTCATTAATTCAATTTCGAAATTTTTCTGCCTGAATAGAATGCTTTTCTATTGGAACAACTGATGTTCGCTGTAAGGTAAAGTCTAACCGATGTGTAAATAATTTAGGTCAGTTGTTATTGTAAATTGTTACCACTGAGTCTCAGTTGATGATCGGACTTGATTTTAAACGCATGTTTTGTAGAAAATTGAATTCCTCGCGCAACTTTTTTTTTACCGAAATCCGTATCTGAAATTGATCAAAATTTACGAGATAGTGATCGTACTGTGAAAATTCATTTTTGAATATCGTTAGAGGCTGAACTATTGACTTTGCAAGAAAAAACTCAAATGACGTTTTTAGAGATGTTAATTATTCACAAAATGGTTTCAGGAATAAGCCCGCATCATTAAACGCGGCTGAGTGGTGTCAATTGTTAAATAAATATCGTTTTCTACTCAATTGTGAAAACTATGAATTCCGAGGACGACTTTTTAAAATTGGATCTAGAATGTATCCTTCAGCAACGAATTTTTTATTTTTTTCACTACATACAGCAAGTGTTTTAGACGGGAGTAGACAAAAAATTTTATCTCTAAACGAAACACCCTAAAACACACGTAATCCGCCAGGGTAGTAAAGTAAAGTGCCGAAGCCAAGAGCGTTCGAGCAGCGAGAAACGCCTGCATCGCTACTTCCGCCCGTTTACATTTAAATGGGAATATTAGCCCAGTGCGATTTAATTCCAATCTACAAGTTCCATTCAGACCGGAGCGAGCGACGAACCGAATTCCCATGAATTTGAATTACTGTGCATGATTGTGGATAAAATGCAAGTCCTGAGTGTCAAAAAACGGCCCGAAGTCGGCCTTGCTCTTTATTATCACATGAAACGCGTCGGGACTATAAGTTATGAGATTTGCAGAGAAAATAAACTCGCGGGTTTTACTTCCCCTCTTTGCCACGTGCAGGAAATACAAGCCACACGTGTTTCTCAAATCGCTTTGCTTGTGCTTACCAGACAGAATTTGTAGAAACGATTATTCGCTGTTGAGCCAACCACATTATGACGGAAAATTTGTACGTAAAATTGCAAGTTTCAGGCCCAACGGAACTTCATACATACAAGAATTCTTCAAGCCGTGAGATTTTCCAGATCAGAATCAACGCGCACTGATGTTTTATCACTAATTCGACTCTATTTCGGAACTTATCGTCGATAATGAAAGTGGAAAAAGTGTGAAGTGGATGATTACTGCTAGACAATAATCGTTAAAACGGAAATTCGTGAACACGGTCTATAAGGCCCCACAGTTTCTTCAATCTCTTATATCTGTGCCATTTTTCTTACTCGCTACGTTTATTTCGATGCGCGAGTAATTTATGTTCGTTGTAATTTTGCATCCTGTCCTTTTTTTCCATAAGTAAATCCCGGAAATACTAATTCAGAATGTTTATTAGCAGTTTTCTGCACAGTTTAACCTGCGAACCGCAATTTGCGTGACATCTGCCGGCCGAGCAGAGAAAGCCTTGAAAGAACCGTGACGGTAATGATTGCGAATAGCTGCGAAACCTACCCAATGAACGTACGAGTAGTTTTTGAGAAATATTACCGATTCGCTGATACGGAAACGTGATTTTCGTTTCATGAGCAGTCGAAGAAGAAGATATTTTATTAAATATAAGAGTGCATCTTAAAAATGGCAAAAAAATATCCACCACAAACCCCAAATAATGCTGATCGAGATATTTTTTTTCAATATCAAGTCGTATAGCTGAGCTATTCACAGATAAATATGAAAGTAAAAAAAAAAAAAAAAAACTGCAGTTAAGAAACCGATACGACTTATTACGATATTTCTTGAGTTTTCACTGTCTCTTTGAATTCACTCTAAATTGACAGGTATTATTTATTTTTCTTGTCAACTTAGGTACGGAAATGTAGTTTTTAAACTCTTGCGATTTATGATTTATGTAAAATCTATGAAATTCCCAGAAACATGTTGAAATTCTCGTGATAAATTCGGTGAAACCCGACGAGCTTCTAGAAAAGTGTTTGAAATATAAAGATTTGGAATGCATCAATAAAAGCTGTAAGTTTCCATATCCAAGTCTGACAAAATATCGGTGAAATATCTCGAATTCTGTGAAGTTTGTTGAAATACGCTTATGAAAAAAAAAACGTCGACACTCCATGAAACCCAGTTAAATATTACGAAGTAACGCTAATTCCACGACGTTTTTTTTTTTTTTTTTTTTGAGATTGTAATAAAATTCAGTATCCATCACAATGTATACAAGATATGTGAAGAATTTGAAATTTCTGAATACAGCCGAGGGAGTTATCAAAATCTCATAAATCTTAATCTCGTCCGATTTCCGCGATTTTCGATACTGCCAATAACCGCTTGGTAACAAACGATCTAGTGATAGGCCACCCAGTCAACAGGAATTCAAAGCCGTGATAAAAAAAAAAAATAGGAAGAAAACTTTACGTTACAGGAAAAACGAACGATTTTCAAAATGTAACGAAAAAATTCAAACCGCAGTGACAGCTCTCCCCTCGTTATCAATCTTCAGGGTCAGGTCCTTGAGGATCTTCATCGAGCCTCTCCGACGCACCGGGATGAGAAGACGGAGGAAGGAGAGAAGTTTTAAGCCCTGCGGGATGGAAGCTGGGCAATGGCCCATGCAAAAATATCGGACACCCGCAAGTCTGTATCATAGTATAAATATATACATATATATATATGTGTGTGTGTGTGTGTGGGTGTAGGGGGGGGGGGCGGCTCCTCTCTCGTAAGCTGCTTACAATATGCACCACCCCGAGCATATTTAATCTCCCCAGCAGCCCTGGCTGCATAACCACTGCCACCCCATTAAACTCCCACCCCGTTTGGCTCTCAGCCTAATGAAGTTGGACCTGTAAGCGGATTATTGTCGACTATAACGCGTGTGTAGCCGGCGGGCTCTTTGCGGTCGGAGCATTGCACTAGGTAAAGCGATGCCGAAGAATCTTTGCAGGCATTCGTCAATCGTGAAACATTTGTAATCGATCTTCCCATACAGCATTTCAGGCTCTTGCAATATTTCACATAGCTTGCAATCTTATTTGCAATATTTATATGTAATTTTGTAGACATATTGTAGTGTAAACGGTATTGTCGATAAAATACTTGCAAGTCACATTGCCAGGTTGCGTTTATTGAGTTTAAAGCACACTGAGAAAACTTTCATTTGTTGTAGTAACTCGAAAAATTCAGTAAAACAGGTATAGTTAAAAAAAAAAAAACTGTTTGTATATTGTTGGAATTACGAAAATCGAGGTACGCGTAACCATTTTGCGCTATTGTAGATCCTTTTTTTTTTTGTTAATCGCAACGCAAAATCAGTTTGTCCGGTTTACTCTACTTTGTTAGTTAAATAAGGCTTCATCATCAATTTATTGTTGAACAAGCATTAAATTTTCGCAACAGTTACAAGAAAATATAGTAGCAGTGATCCTAATGAGAAAGAATAGTAACGGATACCAGACTTTCTGGTAACAACTACAAAACTAATTTTTATTTTGTACCTAGAACTATGTTTTTCGGTTGTGGTAAAAAATGAAAATAGTTAAGGACTGAGCGGTAACCGGGACTAAACATTTCTCTCAGTGCCATTTTAAATAATTTTAAAGCAACGACTTGCAAGTTTTTGTTCTGATTTATTAAAACTTTGTACTTTACACAGATAAGAAAGGTTAATAGTGGTACGAAAATTTCGGTTAATCGAGTATAGTTGATGCGTGACAGAAGTTCGATACTCGAATCCGTGTATCGAGAGCGCGGTCTATTTGAATTATACTTTGCAGCACGGTTACAGATTCTTTGACACGCTTTGGGCATCAAATTCATCATCAAACTTAGTGAGTGAACCGATTTTATATTCGAACATTTTTCTTACGCATTTGCTAAAATTTCGAGTGTAAAGTAGATTCCACCCTCAGCCGCCAAGCATGCATGAGAGTTTAACATTTTTATGGTTAATTGGAAACACTGCCATTGTCCTGTTAAACTCTAGAAAGCAGAAATCTGATCAGATACTGGGTATTAGACTTGATATTTTAAATACTCAGTTAGTTATTGTATAAACTTTTTCTCGAGTAAATTTTGTTTATTTCGATTCTGAAAAAGAATCATATTACATCATATTTCAGTTCTACATCAATTTCGATTGTATTCGATCTTGTTACATTTACCGGGTATCAAACCATGCATTCATTCATATGAAATATCTACGCATCATCGTTCAAAAATGAATTTCCAATATGTTGTTCCAATTTTACCCCACGATATTGTTGCTATTTTGTCGAAAAAAACCTAGTAACTTTATTGATTTTGCAAATCCGTTTCACTGCAATTATCTCAAGTAGCATCAAGTATTGCAGAAACAATGCTCCGTTATTCCTAAATGGCAAATGAGGATAACTTGCTGTGACATTTTTGCCATCTTACAGCCCAACATAAGCACATAACACTTTACGTATAGATCGGAATATTGCAACAATATTGCTACTTAATGTGGAAGAATTATGGTATTCTAATACTGCTGCGGGATAAATGCAACATTGTAGAAACTGTGCAATGTATACAAGATGTTTTAAATCTTGTAAGCTTGCGTTGCTGCAACGTTCACTGAATATCTAAACTTTGCAAAGTTGGATTTCTACAACTGTATACAATGTAGTTGAAATATTGTGCAACATATCTGAAGTATTTTAAACTTTGCGAATCAATATTCCTTTAATTTTTCTAGAATACAGTGTATTGTATGGAAGGATGCAAACAAATAAAAATTACTTTTACCTGTGCAGTCCAGTAAATAAAGGAAAGGGCAGGCAAAACGAGCTCCTTAAGGAAGGGATAACCTTAGACCAATTTCGACACTTCAAGTTTCTTGTCTTTGGCCTAAAAATACATGACAGACGTTATTAACATATTTTGAAATTCTATTTAATTGAAAGGGGGGCCCATTTTGTCCGCTAAGACCCATTTTATCAGCCGTGCCTCTACGTATGAATTTTAATCTTTTGGAACCAGCGACGAAGAGGTCAAAAAATCCCTGCGTCATGGGTACGCTAAGCAAATCTCGGGTGAGCTATTCGATAACGCGAAGCTGCTTTCCGTCGGGAAGTTTTTGCACCTTGAGGGGGTGCCCGGGTCGATTTCGACGTTGAGGTATATATCTCCAAATATCGAAGTACACGTACCTTAAACGCAAATAAGGGCTTGGCAGCCCCGTTCTGTAGGAATTCTAAACAAGAGGACTCCAACACATTTTCATTTGACGCAGAAATAAAGAAACGGCACAGATTCTACAACATCGAAAAATTAAATTCGTAGAATTCATTGCATGGCTCCTGCAAGTTGCAGATCTTTACAGCCTTTCGTGTGTTCTCAGAATAATCCAGAAGGGGGTGTTCGAGAGATTTTAAATCCAAGCATCTTTATCGAAATAATTACACTTTACAATTAAGAAAATTGAAGTTTTAAAGTAAAAATACAATCGCATTACTCATTAGAGATTAAAGAAGGTTCAACAACTAATTCTCAATTCAAACATTGAGATTGATCCGTACCTAACACATATTCTTTGTTTGGTGAAACACGTTTTTGAAATTAGAATTTCTTATGCAAGGCCTCGCAGAGCTAATTTCTACATGGTACTAAACTGCAGAGTTCAGTATGAGTGTACGTTTTTGGGGAAACGAAATTCGTCACGAAGCCTTCCACAACTGTGTATATACAAGATTCCCTATCCTCGGACTTCTCTTTCTGCGGATCTTCGTATTCTTACTTCTTTATGCCGGAACACTTTGAGTAGAGGGTTCTAATCAACCCCCTGACACTCACCACTGCTCGTATATTAAAATATTGTACGCGTTTTGTCCCCGTTTTTTAGTTCCTCTGCGTGGCGCTAGTAGACTTCTGACACGCTCGCTAACCGCGCGCAAGCTTTTCAGACAACTACTAGCGCCACTAATGGTGGAGATTGGCGGCAGAATCGAGGGACATTTTGCGAACCACTTTTAGCAGCGTGTGTCAGGGGGCTGGTTCTAGTGTTATTATACTTGTACATACAGAGTGATGTTAGCTTACGGTCGAATGATCTAACGCGCATTCGCTAAAATTGCAAAACAAAAGCAGCTGTTTTGTCAGGTTGGCAAGTCGTTATAATTCGCCGCGATGCATGTATGGAACCCTGACTATTCTTAACTGTAAAAATTTTTCAGGTTATGTACATCTTCGGAAGGTAAAGGTAAGGAGAAGTATCTCGTATGGGTTTTCGACTGAAAAGGTATCCACCAAAAAGCAGGAAATAGTGGTTCAACAAGTCGCCAAAACAGCGCTCATAAGTAATACCTAAGGGAAGCAATCTGATCTATATGACGATGTATCCACGGAGATATTCCTCCTTACCTCTACCCTCAATACATACATCGTGGCGACCTGAACCATCTGAACTTACGACGGTTGGTCAATCTCACAAAACAACTGCTTTTGCTCTAGAGTTTTAGCGCATGCGCGTTAGACTGTTTAGACCCTAACCTAACATCACTCCGTATATGTACACAATATCTATGTATGACGTATGCTGTACGTCACTGTATAAATTAAAACTAACGCGTAACGCTGTCGAGAATACCGCAGAAAATTGAAGTGAAAACTTCTTGTGCGGAGCCTCGCAGAGGGAGATAAGAGAAAGAGGGGTGATAACTCCATCCAAAGTTTTCATTTCAGTCACACGTCCAGCAACGCAAAACTTTTTTTTTTCCAAAATAATTTCCAATTCTTAACAGTTTCCTGAATTCAATAGCTCATTTTCTTTTTTCCATGTATCACATAGACATTCCTCTCACAATCAGTTTACTCTTTCCCCTATGAAGTTTATTTCAATGCTTGCAATTTTTATTTCAACAGATCATTTCTGAATGAATTCACATGAAATAGGTGGACTTGTTACCAAGGGATACATGGACCAAGGTAAAGGTGTCGTGTTGTTTGCTTTCCAAAGCTTGCAGCACGGGCTTAGATACCCGACGAACAGGTCTCGACCCCTCTAATCCGATTGCTTGCGACGATCACCTCTCAGTCCGGTTACTTTTCTTTTATATATTATCTTGCACCTCTAGTAATCCCATCTGTTAGAAATTCTCTTTGTCGGTGCCTGCATCGTTAATTCATACGTATCCTATCACTGACTGACAGTTACGTGAGTATTATAATAGATGCACAGCTAGAATCATTGTGAAAATATTGCATCAATCGGGCTTTGAAAGGTTTAAGAAATAGCAATGTTTTTGCAATGATGCGACTTTTTGTAACAATATTCAGATGTTTGCTCCTGCCACGTTGCAGAGCAGCTACAGTTGCAATGTGGAAAAATTGTAGCAAGTGATAAACTGTTGGTGAAATTTATTTCGTGAATATTGTATAAACGTTTATACATATACTGCTTCAACAATTTGTTAATCCGTATTGTAAACAATTAACTATAAATTCCCTGTGAAACCTTCAATATAATTCTGCAAAGCGTTTTCACAAAATATTTATCCGAAGACCAGATCTTAATATTTCAATTTCGTTAATTTATGCGGCCTTCCTCTTTGGAGAGCGGTGAGATAAATGTTTATAAAACGTCACAGAGTGAAAATATTTCCACTTCTTGATCAAACGAAGGGTATACTATATAATATGGACAGAACCAAATTGCTCGGGAGGTAAACGAGAAACTGAAATGTTCCATCAAGCCTTTGTGTGCATTGCAGTAGGTATTATGAAATGCGAGAGAGGAAACTTGATAGTCAAATTAACGACGAAAGATTTAATTAATGTTCTGCAAATTTCCGCCCTATTGTCGTCGTTTCTTCTCGGAGGGTCGATACCTCGAGCTTCTCTCGATGTACCTTGGATATACAATTTTAGCTTTGCAAATTGCTTAACATCTCACTCCACCGCCTTCCAACGACTCCGATCTTGTGTCTTTTGCGCAATTAATTCAAGAATGAAGATTGGAACTTTAATTCATCTCAATTCAGCTTGTCAAATTTTCGATTGGTTGAATTCTTAACCGATCTTTTTCAATTTGATACGATTTTAGGGACACGTTGTGTCAGAACTTCATTGATCAGAATTCTTCTGAAATGGTAAATCTGGATATAATTGATCATTCGAGACTTTGAATCCACCATTGATTCTTAATTACAAAGAATAAATGAACAAACTTTAAATTGTTAACAAGAAGTTTTTTACGATTCGCAGAATTAAGTGTTTCAGAAAAAATTCAGTGAAATTATATTCAATCCAAATTTAAAGAATATTTCAAAAAATTTCGATTAGTACAGAGTATCTAAAGAACATTCAGAGAAAATTTGACGAATTTTCATAGTCTTTCAAAACAAGACAAGACCAAAAGTTTGCTCCACGCAACGTGAAAAAACATTACCATATGTAAAAGTTAATTTTGCAACGTTGCGATGGTGAAAAGGATTCCTATCATTTTGCTTTTCCTTCAATTTCTACACCTCGTCTTCCGCCTTTCATGTACGTTTTATTTCACCTTGGTCGTACCTCGCTTGTAGGATCAATAGGGACGATGTGAGAAGCAGATCACAAGTGTAAACTGGCGTGTGAAAAAGAAACGTCTCCGACAATTTCCGATGTCTTTACTTGTTAATTTTTTTCGACACCAGAGCTGACTAATCGACCATTTATGACCAGTCAGTCAATTCTACGAATTCTCAACCGAATTATTCACAAATTACTGAGATGAGCTAAAAGTTATTCTGAGATCGTTGAAACTCAGGACGAGACAATTTCTCCGTTCAGCTGTCTGAATACCAAAATCACCTGTCATTCACTCCGCCTGTTTCTCCTCTCCAAAGTGAATATTGCAACAGTCTCTACCTGACTATCGGAAAATCTACCAACTTTGTTTGTAGCCAAATAACTCCAGACGATATTCATCTGATATTCTAACGAGTTCGCAGAACCCATGGATGACGTCCAGAATCAGCTACAGCGACAAAACGGTCAGCGCCCATCACCATGGAAATTAACCTCGTTGCCCAAGTACGCCGACATTCCTGGAAGAAAATTTAATAGCCGTCCCAATGCAAAGGTGATTTGAAAATATGGTATCAGGTGTTCGACTTAAAATGTACCGATTTTTCTCACGCAATTGATTTTCATTCAATGGCATTTATGTTCCGTTATGGGCGTGCAAGATTCATCCGATTAAAATATTTATGGGTGACTTAGACCGTCGAAGGAGAACCACTGACACCACCAGTCTCACCGATGGGTGTGATCAAGTACCCGGCATTGTTGAGCTGCGGTGATGCTTGCGTCAGGACAAGTGCAGCTGATGCGATTATCAGAGAACTTAACAGAGGCATTGTCGATGAGGTGACGAAACCATCGAAAACTGCTCGGATCGACGATGTTGACAAAGAAGTAATTTGGTCGAAGACTTATTTGACTTTTAACAAACAACCAATACAATATCAGAGATTCAATATCGGAGGAATAGTGTAGTAATATTCGAAGTCTCCGTTTGCGGTTGAAATATCATAGACATGCTGCAACAATATTTCAACCAAGCACAGTTGAATCGATATCAAAAATTTTGTAAAGGGTAAATTCAAAATTGTATTAATATTGCAGCTTAAATATCGAAGGAATATTGCAGCAATATTTTGAGATTCCGTTTATGCTTGAAATATCATAGACATGCTGCAGCAATACTTCAACCAAACACAGACGAATGGATATCAAAATTTTTATAAAGTGTGAATTCAAAATTGCAGTAATATTGCAGCAACATTTTGAGTCTCCGCTTGCAGTTGAAATATCATATAGACATGCTGCAACAATAATTTCAACAAAGCTCAGACAAATCGATATCAATATTTTATAAAAGGTGAATTCAAAATTGCAGTAATATTGCAGACCGTGGCTGAAATATTCCGAACATCGTAAAAATATGTTCTGCAATATTTTAGCAATAATGAATAGGTAATGTATCAGAAATGTTTCAAATCCTGCTAAGATATGTTGCTGGAATGCTTCTGAAACGCGTTTGCGGTATTATAATCATTTGCAAATTGCTTTGCTACAATGTATCTGTAATATTGATCAATACGTACATTGTGTACAAATATTTTGAATCTCGGAAACATACATTTTTGCAATGTTTTCGAAATGTTTTGCATTGTATGTGGATGTTAGAGATCTTGCAAATTTACGTAACTTTAATGTTTCTGTAATATTTCCCGATCTATCTCAAGTATTTTGAATATTTTAAAATTAGGTTGTTGCAATGCTTCTGGATTATTGCGCGCTGTGCAAGCGAATTTTCGAAAGCGAAAAGTTAATATGGATGTAATTGTACATATGTTAGCCCCGATCGTATAATAATCGAGCTGAAATAACAAACACTGCACGAATATAGAATTGAAATTCCTAAAAACTTGTGAAATTGATTCACGCACCTCTTTAACCCTAGAACCCATGTATCTCTTTTTCTACTTTCGAGTTCATAAGTGGGGTCGATTAGGACCCCACACGTTTCTTGTTCATAAAATCGTTCGAAAAGCAGTAAAAGCAGTAGATAAATCTTTTCGTTTTTTAATGAGAAAACGAATGGTGATGGCCAAATTTAATTTCATTGAAGCTTATTTGGTAGACAGTCCAATTAACTACCAAAAAGTGCTAAAATACGACAAAGATGTCATTTTTTGAACATAATTTCATATCTTTTTTTTGTAATGAATTGATTTTCAAATTTCAAAGATTTTGAAGAGTATACATTGGACTATCAACAAAAAATTTGCAAGTCGCGTTGAAAAAGTCCCATTTTTTTCAGGATATGAAAATGGAAAAAATACGGAATACGGAAATGCGAAAAAAGTCAACAGCAACGCAACAAAAAAGTGTTCGCAAGGGATTTTCGTACATTTTCAAGTTCTTCTATTTAAATATTAGTACAGAATTAGCAATAATAAATAGAGGAAGGAATCGTATAACTTATTCGACTGCAGTACCGCAAAGGAAACAATGCACCGTTCAATGCTCCTCGCAGATAGCCAAGTTATGTCTTTGAGCCATTTTCTGCGTAAAAAAAATAGCACACATTGTATACAAAGCCGTAGAGTTCACGTAAAGTAAATGAAGTAACGTACATTTTTTACAAAGCATCCGAGTTCCGAGAGAAAACTGCTTCAGTATACGAAGTACGTGGCTTTAGATAACATATGTGACTATTGGCGCTTAAATAACATAATAACAAGTTAATTAATTTGATTTCAGTAAAGAAAAGTAAAATTCACTTACTGCTAGGAAATACCAACGTCAACTTTAGAGTGGGGTCGTTAGCGACCCCAGTTGTTACTTTCAATTGGTCTGTCATTACCCTCATTGCCAGATAGTGAAAGTGAATTATGTTCACGGTCCTGAACTAATAATGTCAATTATTAGCTTAAGAACGCGGCTTAAGTTCGTCTGTGATCAAACGACCATGTATATGTGTTCTAGGGTTAATAATTGGTTGGAAAATAAATGACTCGGATAAAAATTCAAGGTATTTGAGTTCAGTTCGTAATTTTCATAGCAAAAACGACGAGGAATGGTTTGAATTTTTATGGTGTAAGATGGCAGTTTTAGAATTACAGTTGACTGATGGTTTTGACAGGAAAAAACGCCGCAGATGATGCCCGATTCGTTATTCGACAAAAAGCCAACAAGTGGCGAGACGAAACTGTGTTTGTGGCTGAACCAGAGTAGCAAAAATTATCCAAGGCATGACCTGAGCGCGTTGCAAGAGAGGGAATCAGCGGGTGAGATTGAAGACAGTTCCAACGTCTCGGTAACTTCTGATCAAAAGAACTCGAAGAAACGGGACAAAGCTAGGGGTCGTAAGAAGGTCCTAAATGAGGGTACCACGGCTGAAGAGTTCAACCCTCAGCAGAAGAACTCCTTCGGCACGATGTGGACTAACGATTTTGAGCTCATTCTCAGACATGCTATTTCCCACGACCCCATTATCGCCAAACCCAACTTACTACCCAGCATTCGGCGCAGCTTGATATTCCCGAACAAAAATACTAAAGAGCGGTGTATTGGTTCAAAAATGAAGTCTTTTATGGATAGAAAATTAATTCAAAAATGAAGAAAATTGTCAAAATCAGTCCATAAGACATCTTAGGTAAATTTATCATGGCTATTCAAGTATATTATTTTCAATGTAAAATTAACAATTTTGAAAAATTTAAATTTTGACTAAAGATCTGAAGTTGTGAAAAAAATTTAAAACACTTAATAAAATTGAAACGTCTCAAGTCAGACGTACATTTGCTGTATTCAAAATCGATATGAAAAATGATAGCAATTATGGTATGAGCAATTGAGTTACAGGGCCGGTCGGTAGATTTAATAATAAACCGAGATGTCGTAATTTAACGTTAGCGAATGAATATGATTCTGAGTTTATAATGCAGGATATATCCAGCAGGATAATATATTACACTTTTACCAATAATGTACGGATTATCCGATAACTTATTCTATATACACCGTTATAAAATCTGAGTTAGGGTTTTATTCCAGGGCCATAATTTTTCCCCATGGATTTTTATTAATGCCTACAATATACTACATGCGTTTAAGTTTTACAGCTGATTTGTTACTACTTGGTATGCACGTTACTCCTCGTTTCATTGTCAGTTATGTACGTGCTTTGGTTCATTGTTTCTCTATACATCCCTATTGATCTTCACAAGACTCTGAATCAAGAGACTGAATGACGAATGTATCCTGTAATAACAGAAGTGTGTCGTAATACAAAATTTTCCATTTTTTCTTCTGAAGTCGATGTGAAATTATCAAATTTAACATTACTCGTATAATTACGACCATGCGGTGATGTTGAGACTGAGAAACAATGTTTTCGATTTCATCAAGTCAAATCCCATATCGTGCAAAAATAAGACTGTATAAAATAAAGCAGAAAATCACGATTCATCTAATCTGGTAGATGGAATATCGTAGAACACATTGCAGAAATAAATTTTTAACCCTTTGTCTCTGATTCAGAAGAATCAATGATATTAATTACCAATTATTGAATAAAAAATGAGTAGGTATATAGGTATATGGGCGGGGAAGGGGGGCACGGGGGGTTCTACGTCAATCTGTTTTACCGGTCAAAAAGAGCTTCGTGACGGACTTCGCCTGCGGTAAATGTGGTACCAACCTAACCTGACCTAACCTAACCTTACCTGCAAGATGGCCGAGCAGATGGTGTGTTACCGGCATAACCTAACCTAACGCATGCGAACATCAAGATGGCGGGGCTAGATGACGGACAATATGGCCGTGCAATCGTGGTATTACAAAACCTAACCTAACCTGTGTAAGCAACAAGATGACGGGGGGCAAGATGCCGGAGAAGATGGCGGAGTAGGAGCGTGTTACTGACCTGATCTAACCTGACCTAACCTAACTTAACCTAACACATGCAAACAAAAAGATTGCAGAGCAAGATGGCGGACAAGATGGCAGTGCAACCGACAAGTCTTGGTATTGAACAACAATATGGATTTCATCGTTGTTCTGGAAAGTGGATGATGCAAACGGCTGATAAGCATAAATCTCAGAGTGCACGGTTTCCTCTATGGTAATATACACAGAATGCAACGAATGCGAATTCTTATTTTCCCATATTTCCATGTAATCGAAGACTAAGACTCCGGAGAAACCGAGCGTTTAGAGGTGCCAGCTTTGTCAGAGATGTCAGCTCTGTCGGAGGTGCTTTGCAGCTGATGGCGTTCGGCCATAATATCCTACTTTTATAGCTTCTACCACATTTTTTTGTTTCAAACACAATGCCCATTATTTCAGAGATTTCACATATAATCGCACGGTTACGGTTCCCCCGTGAAAATTAATTAACTTGTCGTCGTGAACCACTATTCTCAGCTGTAAGTGATGTATTGACTGTACAGCGATTTGAAGGTAAATGGCGTTGGTTGGCACTTCAATGATCTTATATCTTGATGGAACGGTTGGAAACAATTCATGAATAGCGTGAACTAGACAGTCGTTTATGTATGCTCATGTGGTTACATTGCACTTGACACGCAGAGCGTTGACTTTCAGTAAAGCCACCGGTGATGCAGATTCGTGAGTGATGTTAATCGTCAGCTGTATTGCTTTAAACCCCAATCATCCATTGAAATCCTTTCGTCTAAAGTCCATCGTTTGATTTCATGTAACTTTACTATTCAACTCGTTGTTGTTGGTTCGCAGACTGAGGGTAATGTCTTTGGACAGCGCCTTACATAGAAAACTTTCAATATCTTCAATTTCATAGCTTCCCGTAGGTATTGTAACGACTTTCCAAACAGCATTTGACCGCATTATGTGAAATTTATTGCAGACCGCTTCAGTATTGAGCATTAAATTGAATGTTAGCTGTTCAACGAGTCCAAGAACATAGTTTTTCGTTTATGCCAACTCAATTGGGGGGAAACATTGCGCATCCAGCACGGTTGATGTGCCAGACAACATTAACGTAAACAAATCAGCCATGACTAATGCTTTAGGCCACACATCGTCACACGTTTTATGGCCTATTCCTCCTATTTAGGCCTCAGCGTTCGCTGAGGAATTTGAGACACAACTAACCGCAAAGTATTATTTTCTTTAGAGCGAGCTTCGCCGTTGAACGTACGCCCGACAGCACTGTCACAACATCTTTATGACCAGGCTGCATTGTTTTCTTCGCAGTTTTAATAACGGATTCGAAGTTAATTACCCTTTTCCTCCATTTAATCTTCAAACTCGTTAAACGACGCTTAGCGTCTGTTTGCACTTTTCCATTGACACTTTTGGAGCCAAGTCCCGATCGCTTCCCCATTAAACACATACCGAGTTTAGATTTAGCTTTCATTGCGTCAGTGACTCCCCAGGCTACAGATTTTTCACCCATACTAGCGACTTTACCTAAGATACGACTCCACGCCTTCTCGGCGGGCACTTTTTCAGCTTGATTTCACACAGCAATGCTATTCCGAATCTTTGGGTACGAAATATCGTGTTCTTTACATGCAGCGTCCAACGGATTGATACCAGGATCACCACGAGCTAACCTCTTTGGCAATTTCATACCGAGTTCGCAGTACTAATACCCCCTCACGTGTAATTCAACAGAAAGGTGATTGATAATTTTATTCAGCAGGACTTTACCACCTTTCATGCGTGTGCATATCACCATGGTCAAACAACAACTAACTACATTTCTATAAAAGGAATTAATTAATACGTAAACATCTTAGTCCTCGCTGTCGTATTAATCGAGCATCATGAAATTTCAAGATCAAACGAATAAATTACTTGTTACGAATTCCGTTGACAATTCATAACCCGACAAATTGTGCAACACAATCATGGCTAAGGATCGTGATACAGTGATGAACCACGGAATACAGTCAGGACCGCGGTTCAGGCGGAATCGGAACAAAGAATCGTCAAAAACACAGTGAACATAGTACGCTGTGCTGTGCGGGGCGTGCTTTTGCGCTTCATTAACCATAGTCTCGAGAATACATTCAAGATCGGTACAAACGGTGCATGGCACAGACTCCTTATAGCGATAATTTTCAAACACAATCTTATGCTCGTTGTCGGGTTGATCTGCTTTACATTTAGTTCCACTCAACAATTTTGCATATGACTTTGGTATGCGGACTCTACTACAAAATGACATAAACAGCGGTCACATAAAAATTTTGCGGGTCTATGATGCGATAGTTGGCTGATGAGTAAAGGTGAAAGATTTCGAATCCAAGCATAATGGAATATCGCATGACAGTCGAGTTCGTTGTCATCGCCTAGGTTAATTCTGATTTCTATAGCAAGCAAGTGAATCGTCGGTCTATCGGAACGAAAATTTTTACTCCAATATACCGGCACTATTACACTCGAGTCGAGCCCACAAACGTTAATTGATAAGTTATTTTGCATCTCAAACTTGGGGATATCAGAGAAAGGTGTAAGAAAACTCATCCTCTCGTACCGTAGTTGTATGCTATATTGCCGATAGCTGATGGGTCAGCGATGGGATTGTAGTGATGGTCCAATGTACAGCGTCGAATTGACTGCCCACAAAAAGCAATGCTCATCAGTGTTGACAATATTCACCACAGCGCAGCGTGCCTTTGTCGAATTTCCTTCGACAACGATGCAAATGTCGATGAGCCCCACGCAGTGGATCATACCGGTTGATGTTGATCACTAGGCTGATAAACTCTACCATGGCCCAACCGGAATCACGATGTTCAAATTCCTCAACCTTTATTGTGAGACGGTTGGTGATGTTATCGTCAAACCACTGGTCGAGATCGGTGGTTGGCAGGATAATCTCGTTCCGCGGGGCAAAATGTTTTGATTCAACCATTTTTACACCGTTCTTAACGTTTTCAAATTTGCATGATAAAATGCCATTCGCGTCAATGCCCCTATCAGTTTGTAAGGCTGCTCTCAATCGCACGATTGCCAGACGCTTAGCATCCGCAAAAAATCGCTCAAATCGAGGTGTTGTAGGTTTTTGATGACACCGGTTCGGAGCCGGATGGCGAAAGCGCTGTCTACATTGTCCCATTGAGCGCGAACATCACCATCCGCAAGAGTGTTGACGCCGCCTCCGGTAATGAGGTGTCCCCGGAATTTCTCTACCCAAGATCGCAGGAGCGTGACTGTTTGTTGAATCCGGTATTTCTCACTCATGGTTATCCTTGGATGCATCGAAACGTCACGGAAAAATTGCATATTTACCAGTCCAACGTTGATCCGATGATCTGCGGTTCTGTCACCGTCTTTCTCCAGAGATAGAGTGCGCACCAAATTGTAAGCGTCTCTTATCGCGTCGACAAAATCCATGCATGCTTCACCGGCGATGACTTTACTATTGCAATTTGAAAACATTCACAGCGAGTAATGAGTTCTTATTGAGTGCGCTGGTCTTATACGGAGTCCGATATGTTCTGAAAATGTTAAAGGGGCTATTTAAAGTTCCAACGGCACTTTCTGTAAACCTAATTAGCGGTATTGTTTTGAATATCTCCCACCAACATAAGTTCAAGAGACAACAACGTTTTCAACACTCGAAGAAACATCGCAAACTTAACGATGTGTGTTAATGATCGGAATGGTGATGTCATTAGTGTGCAGCGTTATCCATTCAACATCAGAATTGAGACCAGTATTGAAATCAGTATCATTAGCAGTCAGTGTGCAGCCTTATACATTCAATAGAAAAATTGGGCCCACTAATGAAATATTTGTACAAGGTTTACTGTAAGGGTGATGTAGTGACCCGCAAGGCAGGTGTAACCTAATTGCCAAGGATATCTATCTAAAAGTGAATGCTAGTTTCAATTTTATGATATATTGAAATAGTCGCCGCATCGATTTGTATTACGCGAAAAGTGTTCATTGGAAAAAATCAAGAGTTACGGAGAGAAGACTGTCTTGCAATGTACGCACTTTATCAAATAATTGTTGCGTCATTTTGCCCCAAGTATTTTGCATGAAAATTTTGATAACTTTTGAAAGCTTTTAAAAATGTTTTGAAAATTTAGAGTTCAGGTGAGAAGTTGGAGAGGTGTGTAGTATGACAATGCAATGAAATAATACTGCTTATACAATCAATAAAGTGTAATTAATAAGTATTTCATTTCTTTCACAGATTCTGTCTCCAACATTATATACCTTTGTAGATATTTTAGGTTTATTTGTACGAATATATCAAAGTATAACATTTTATAGTCAATGTTACATAAAACTATGTATAATTGAAATGCAAATATAAATATATAGAACGATTTCGCGAGAGACCCGATGCACTCCTTTACATACCACTTCTTCAGGCGCTGGACATTTTCGAAAGCACAATTGTATCCCGTTGAAACGTATCCGTGATAATCATCGTTCCAACCCACCTCCTCCATTTTTTTCAGTTTTCCCAGTGATCAATGTGAGATTTTCCACGTTTATTACTGGTTTTGCCGACAAAATTCCGAATGTCTATGATTATGTCCATATTGCAAGTTGGAGTAGTCTCGATTTTTCTTGTGTGAATATTGATGGAAGACTGACTATCCGATTTCTACTACGCCCGCTTTTATCTCCAATGCAAAGGAACTTCAATCGAAAGCGTGGGGGTGATACTAATTTCCAATCCATTGGCGACACCGACTATTAGTTAACATTTCCCAGGAGAAACATACTACTCTGGGGATATCGCTATTCGTTTGCCAACTATGTGCATATGTTGCACAAAAATTCGAATTTAATATATTCACCCCCAAGATATTTCAGGCGTAGAATATCTTCAAGTATCGTCTTACGGATTTCCGCGAATTGATCTACATCGCGTTCTATAAGACTTACGATTCTTGGTAGTAGGAATATTTCGAATTGTTCGTTAAGTGCAAGCAGAATACTCGGACCTTATTTAGTGTTGACGCGTCTTATCCCCGTCACGTTATACTCCTCCCCAACTTCCGGACCTGCCATCCTCTTGGTTGGTAGAGTTTCCAAGCGGCTGACGAAGTTCATTTTGTTGAGATCCATCACATTCGATGAAAGTTTTATAAATTTCACACACGACGGATACAGAAGTTCACGATAAGAAGACTGTGAGAACAGTACAACTTATTTAATAAGCTCGCCATTTGTATACCAACCTCACCTTCCCCCACAATAAATTTGTACGATTGTACATTCGCGTTCTATATTTGTAACAGATCTGTGTTTCCCTCCACACTATTAAAAGAAGATGGTGATCAATCGTTATGATGAAATAAAAATGAAAAGAGTTTAAATCTTCGTAGAGATGGTCACACAGAGGCCTCTGATTTTGGGAGATTTGGGGCTTTCTATAATTAAAATCGTAGCGTTGAAACTTGGCCAGATTCTCACACGATTGCGGAGTTACTATTTTGTCAGGCTCTACGGGTTGGTGTCTTACCGCCAAGTGACTTCGTCGCACCTCCGAACTCACACAACCCAACTCCTACTCGCCTAGCGTTTCGCCCGCATATACGGCGTGCTATCTCACTGTCACATACTTAAAATATCTCACCGTTATTTTCAAACAGTATGTTTACCACAGTTATTCTAACGATATTCCCCTACTCATCGCTATCATGATTTATATTTGTATTTCTCTGAATGAAAATATACCTGGGGTAAAGAATTTACGGGAAAATTTATGGGTAGTCAACATTCCCAGCCTACTTAATTGCAATGTCGCCATCGTGTCCATTAGTGCAGAATCACGTATTCGAAGTACCCCGCTATTATTTTGAAATGGTATAATCCCCCCGCCATTTTGCCATACCAGCACCACGTTATCGTGCCCCGCCATCTTGTTGTTTACATGCGTTAGGTAAGGTTAGACCAGTAACCATCTTGTCAGGCATCTGGCCCCACCATCTTGTTGTTTAGATAGGTTAGGTTGGGTTAAGTTAGGTTAACTTCGGTCCGTAACACATCGACTGCAGACGAGGCGCGTCCTGCAGCCCCTGCTTGGCCGGTAAAACAGATTGAAGCAGAACCCTCCCTATATACCTCCTAAAATGTATCTACTCATTCATAAAGCCACTAGCTCTACATCTATTAGTTTTTTTTCTCAGTTGGGTAATTTGTATTACCAACTGTAGTTGTTTTAATTATTGCTTTGTTTCCCATAGGTAGTAGATGGATATTCATTGCGGTGAAGACGTATTTGAAATTGAGACGAGAATCAAGATGGCGGAAATCATTTAAAACGCAAAAAGAAGAGAAGGGATGTGCTTCTCTTAGAATACTCGAAGGCCCGAGGCACTGCCAACATCAAAAGCGTTCGCAGACTCAATATATTACCTGAATTACGATGCGACAAACCTGCACCGCCCCGGGTATTTCATATCGCCTGTTTTTCCTCCACAATATCACGTAGATAATCTAAAAACATTTTCAAGAATATCCTTTGTCGCTCACCGGATCCATAGGGTGGGAATAAAACGGCAAAGGATCTCGGAGGGAAAGACCAAGTTTCCCCCCAAATTGTCAATTTCCTGCCAAGACCGTGAACGGGTTTCTTAGCTCCCTACCCTGAGACCCCATTTTAACACCGTCATTGTGTGAGCAAGAAGAGAAACGCTTTTCTTTTTTGAATTTGACAACAAAAAAAATTTTTGAATATCGAATCGTAATCAGTTTTAAGGAAGTGAAATGATATCTTTGGGGAATAATTGTCTTTTCTTTCCGTTCTCTGAGACCGAAGAGCAGAAAGAACGCGTAAACGAATATTTTGAGTCTTTTGGACCATAACCAGCAAATATTTGAGCTTTTTTCTGTTACTTTATAGCATACTGATGGGTCATCGATGGTTCGCAGAATTACGTACAACATCCTGAGCCTAATGCCACTCGCATGGCCATGCTTCAGAGACTGCGACTGGTGGAATAATTATACATATGGACAATTGTTTACGTAGTTGTAGTGCACGCAACTATGGTTCAAGGTATTGTGAGCATGACCGGAAATGCGATCACAAAATGACTCGCTGAAATTGAAACAGCTTTAACGGCATGATGAGAGATTTGAAACATTCTATTCCATTTGAAATAAAGTATGCGTCAGAAAATTTCTAACAATTTTTGCTTGGCATAAATTTTTATATTCTGATCGGAGTATCATGGACCAACTTTCTTGCCTATTTAGTATGTGTGTATTCACAATCAGTCAGTTCATAGATATTTGTTCCAACTACTTCGAAAATTTGTAATCCTCGCAAAGCTTCGTTCTACATTTTCTCAATGAATCTTAAAATAACTCCACAGCTTTCCTTCTAACTTATAAAACAAAAGTTGCTATCCAATTGGCAATCTGACCATCAATAATTAAAACATTTCTGTGAATTGTAAAGAAAAGTTAAAATAATGGAAAATATAATTAACTTTTTGACATTTATTATCACCGCCAAGTTACCTTAAGGTTAAACTTACCTGATTTTTTATCATATATTTGCTATTATTCTTCATTATTAAATGAAGGTGATGCGCAGTCTCTGTCGTGAAATCGGGGGAAAACCCTGAATTGAATTGAAATTATGAATGTTGTAACGACAAAGTGATCACGGAGAATAATTTGTCGCATCATTGACGTGAAATAATGACCTAGAAATGTAAATTTTACATGTCACTATAGCATATAGCATTTACAGCGATAGTATTTATTCAATCACACGAAACAAAAACACGATGCTGTATGAAAAGTGTATGCTCGAAAACTTTACTTGGCACAAGCAACAAACGCTTTAATTTCCACAATTTGCCTGCCCGATATATCTTGTTCTTACTTGTTTGCTGCAGAATATTTTGTTTTTACTGACAATGCCTGAATGTCCGAATGCCACTAACACGCATCTATAGTCGTACTGTAATCAACAGCAATTAATGCAACAAAGAAAAATTAATAAACTGCGTCTATCCAGTACAGAATTGGCAATATGATAATCTGTTCAGTCCTCTTAAGTCATCGATTCTATAAAATCTGAATCTAAGGTACAAGTGGCAAAAAGAAACCATTTCAAATTGCATACGTTAGTAGTGTAGTAAAAAAAGCTGTTATCAACTAGTCATTCCAATGCAAAGTTAATTGTATTCGACAAAAAATACAGTTCATTTATTTGATGATAAATGCCAATCTTATGAAGGGCATTATTATACAGAATCACACACGACACGAACAAGTATAATCATGGAAATCATTAGAAAAATTTCAACCGAAAGTACATCCAAGTCCAATTACATTGATAACCCTAATTGATAGTTGAAATATAACGTAAATAAATTCTATGTTTCACTGACGTGTCCACGGAAGAAAAAAAGTTCACTTTCTATGATATTCGATGAGTTTTTCTTTCTTCCATCAAATCTTCTGTAAAATACAAACCTGCAAATGGCACAGCAACGAAGACTTGGTCAAGAGCGAGAGAAGGCGCACTAATTCGCTTCCCACTATAACCTACATACCGAGTAATTTCCTAGGAACAAAGTGGGAGGAGATTGCACCGACTACCGAGCTGCTCAGTTGGTTTAGCTCGCGGACTTTGTGCGTTCAATGTTCTGCATTATGAAGAGTGATTTTATTATAATTTGTCAATTAATTTAAAATCCCAAGTATCAACTGATTCTTAAATGTAAATCTGCAGGTTTGAATTTTCCATCGCCTGATCGTTGTGGCATTGAATACTGATTAAAACAACTATGTAAAATATATCAACATCATCATTAAGACTAATTTGAAACACATAGTATTAGTTGGAAGAATTTTTTTTTTTTTTCACGAATGCAAAGTGATTTAAAACACAGTAAAACTGACGTGATACTTCCTATTTCAACGGTAAAATTATGGGGCTTGCCAATTTTGTTCTGGAGTTCGCTGCTGCGGCGATTGCAATCACTTTAGCTGCGTGCGTCTATTTAAAGTATGTGACCTTCAACTACTGGAGTTGGAAAAACGTTGATTACGTCAAACCGGTTGTGCCTATTGGCAACATGGGACCGGTCTTTGCCGGGAAACGCTCATTTGGTAGGATAACCAGCATCATCCATGAAACGATCATGTGTTCAATTAGAAACAGAATATATTTAAAGTGTTCAAAGTTGTTTTTCGTCGTACTGGGTCAAAAAATGAACAATAAGATCAATAGCATAGGGCAGAAAATTGAAGAGTATCTCATCCCCGATATGCCGAGTCAAATTTTGAAAAATGATTAGTATTCCTTGTGGAAGATTTTACCTACAGAAGAACTGTCTATAACCGATCTGATGGGTATTCCAGGTGAAGTGATCCGCGACTCTTACTTGGACTTGAAGAATAGCCGAATTTTTGGCATCTTCATGTTCCATCAGCCGGTTCTTGTTGTTGCGGATCCGGACTTGATTCGCGTGGTCCTCACAAAAGAATTCGCGCATTTCCACGACCGTGGTATATACTGCAATGAAGAGTCCGATCCGTTATCGGGTCACCTCTTCTCGATTGCCGGCAGCAAGTGGAGATTCTTGAGGAACAAGTTGTCCCCCGTTTTTACCGCGAGCAAAATGAAACAGATATTCTTCACCATCAAGGAAATCTCCGAAACCCTGACTCAGCGCGTTGCAAAAGACGCCGAGAACTCAGAGCTCATCGAGGTCAAAGAACTCATGGCAAGGTTGGCTGACTGGTTTACGAATCAACCGATTACAAAAGTTATATTGGAAATATTGTATTGTTCATTGTCCATTCAAGGTTCTCCACCGATGTGATCGCCTCGGTCGCTTTTGACATAAAATGCAACAGCCTTGAGAATAAAGAGGCAGAATTCCGGACGATGGGTCGCAAGGTCTTCGAGCGACGAATACTAGTTAACGTGCTCGCGATCATCTGTCCATATGTTTTGCACCTGTTGAAAATTTCAGTCTTTGGGAAGGAGGCCCCGAAATTCTTCATCGATGTTTTCGAACAGGCAGTAAAGTACAGACGAGACAATAAAGTTGTCCGGAATGACTTTCTGGACGTTGTTATCCAGCTCATGAACAAAGGCTACATCGCCAATGACAATGATGAGACTTCACCTCCCTTGGCAGGTGGCTGAATATTTCATTTCCACTTTTGAATATGAATGGTTAAAGTGGTAGGTGCGGGTCTGAATTGTGAACTGTCAAAATTGAGACTGACCGTTAAATCGAGTGTCATTAGTTCGAATGGTTACAATCTTAAATAGTATGTCATTCCGAAGTGTTAAAATGAGAATTGCAAAAGATTCGGATAAAAATCTCAAAGAAACTGATGAGTATCGTGTTAGGGTGGGTCTTATTTTGGTCATGTCGGAATTTTTTTGCGCTTACCCCATAAAAGTAATCGACATATACATGTAGAAAAAAATCTGACTAAATCTCCGGTTTTTTCCCATAACTAACACGCTCCACCAAGTAGTCGATTTTTTACGTAAGAAAATGCATGTATTTGACATTTTTTAAGATAACTGTTCATTGCTTTAAAACTGTGTATCAAAAAAATCTTTTGTAAAATTTTCGTAAATCCAATATTCATCACATTATCAGCAAAGAACGGTCTTCATTTTTTCGCTAATAACGTGATAAATATTAGATTTAAGAAAATTTTACAACAGATCTTTTTTGTAGAGCATTAAAGTTCATACAGAATGGCCACAGGACATTTTTTTATGAAATATAGTTTTGAAGTAATCAACAGTTTTCTTTAAAATAATTTCAAATGCATGCATTTTTCCATATAAAAATGCAAGTACTTTGTAGGGCGTGGTAAAGTTATCGGAAAATTCGGGGATTTAGCCAGATTCTCTTCTATGCATGGGGCATTCCATGTGAACTCGACTGATGATTTTCCCTCACCATTTTTAATTCGTTTAGGATTTTTATTCCGTTCTCCGGTCGCAAAAAAGCACTTCTTAATTTGTTCAGATTTTTTCCTACAACCGTTAGTTTTTTATAGTTATTTAAACCTGTCTAAAAATTGCCATTTTTTGTTTTTTTTTTTTAATCTCGAAAAAATTTGAAAAATCTAATTTTTATGTATCGTGTGATTGAGACACGAAAGTATTGCGATACGAGCAATTCTGTCGCCTTGTGTTGTTAATTGTCATCAGAATCATGTTTATACTATTGTAAGCATTGCTTGATATCATTACTTTGAAATTTGAGTATTTCTAGCATACGCATCAGTATCGTTAACTTAATACCCATTATGGTCACTTGTACCGCAAAACTTTGACAATTCTGATGCTGTGACTTCGGCAACATCTTTCTGCCTTTGCAGCGTCTGAGGCTTCTTACCCTGAAGAAGATGTCGAGAATCGGAAAATCACGATGCTAGAGGGAGCAGCACAGGCCTTTGTCTTCTGGATCGGCGGCTTCGACACGTCGTCATCGACGGTGACCTTCTGCCTCTACGAGTTGGCGTTGCACCAGGTGTTGCAGGACAAAGTGGCGGAAGAGGTGAACAGAGTTTCGAAAGAATTCGGGGAACTGTCATACGAGAGCATCAGGGCGATGGTCTATCTTCACAAAGTCGTCTCTGGTCGGTTTTACGGATTCCAAAGTCCGGCACGATCCTTCGTATGGATACTAATGAAATCGACGATTCACAGAGACTCTGAGGAAGTATCCGGTCGTTCCGATTCTGAACCGACTGTGCAATGCAGATTTTGAGTTTCTGGGAACTGGCCTCCGCGTCGAGAAGAAGACCCCAATTATCATTCCGGTTCTCGGACTCCATTGGGATCCCGAACTTTATCCGGAACCGGAGAACTTCGACCCGGAACGCTTCGACGCGGCGAACATCGCCCGCAGGCATCAGTACGCCTACTTGCCGTTTGGGGACGGGCCGAGGAGCTGCATCGGTAAGGACGCTGTCTTTTCGTGATTACCTCTTCGAAAAACAATGGTGGTCTGTCTAACTCACCTTAGCCCTATGCGGCACAGCGTCTCATGTATGAGACACCTTTTTGAATCGTTTATTCAAGTTGTGCAAAATTTTTGAGATATCGCTGCCATTTTACTTTTTTTTTTTCTTTTCTTTCTTGCGTAATTGGATATTTAAGATGTCAATGTCAATGTTTTAAGAGGGACTATAATGATTCCGCGAATATAGTGAGCGCTGTAAATAAACATAGTGCTGAAAATGCTAGTTTTTAGAGAATAAATATAACTGTGGGAACGTTATGGGGACTAGAAAAATGACACTTGGTAATCTCGGATTTTTGGGGTGATTAAGAAAGAACCTTCGTCAAAATTTCAAAATTCAAGATGGGGGACCCAATATGGCGAACTGAAAATATAAAAATTATTCCTATTCGCTTCAAATTTGTTACTCGTGGGTTTTTGAGGTCGCCGAACACGTATCAGACATTACAATGGTGAAACTCGAAATGATGGATCTAATATGGGGGACTGCAAATATAAAAAAAGTCAAGCTGAGTGGCCCCGAAGTCTCCTGGCGGAAACGCGGTCATTTTTCGCATTGATAAAGGATAAAGGATGTCACTATTACGATTTTAGGTTCATTAACAACGACCCAAAAACTCTCAAGTTGCAAATTTCGAGCAAGTCTGATTCTGTTTTTTTTTATATTTTGACCACCAAAATGAATCCGCTATATAGAATTTTATCATTTTGAATTCAGATTCTCTATCAGTGTTTCCAAAAACCCCCAAGAAACAAGTTTCAAGAAAATCAGATCAATTTTCATATTTTCAGTCTGCCCTATTGGATCCGCCATCTTTGATGTCGTAATTTTGATAACGGAATCGCATTTGGTGTTCTAAAAAACCCCCGAGTGTGCATTTTCAAGCTCTTCGATTACTTCCACGTTTTCAGTCCACCATATTAGATCCTCCATTTTGAATTTTGAAAGTTTCTTAGATCTGACCACATTTTTTAAATCTAGAACCCTTATTCACCCAGTTTCAAGAAATTTGAGTGTAACAAAAAATATATGCTGCAAAGGGTCAATATGCTAGTCTAGAAATATTGAATGCATTTTGAGCTCAGAGAACGTCTTTAAATTGAATTCTTTGCCGTTTAACTGCATTGTTTGAATAACTGTAAAACTACCGAACTTATCGAATCCGAAATATAGTTTGCTCTAAATTGCAAAAAGTCGCGTCAATTCAGACTAAAATTACAAAAATCCTGTGATCCGTACTTGAGATATCATCGATTAAATTTCTACCTTCTCGTTAATTTCTCATTTTCCTTCGAAAGTTTTTCGATACAAAAGAATAGGGGAGCAAATCTATAACACTAAAGATTAAAGTTTTATTAAAGCTCGACGTTTTAAACTATAGAGAATCACCTCCTACAGTGTTTGGAAGATTTTGGCAGTCTGAATCGAAAGAGCTTTCCTCAACTTAGAACTTATCAGATTTTGGATTTGGTCAGTTCAGTATAAGTTTTTGAGTTGTTCCGTAAGCAAAATGAGAAATCAGATAAAAAATATGTATCTCGAGAGTGAATCGACAGGTTTTGATGACTTCGGTCTCAATCGACGCGCCTCTTAGTTCAGAACGGTTTACATTTATGATTCGATTTGTACTTTTCAAGTTATACTGATTAAAAAAGTTGAAAAACAGTGGAGAAAAATTTGCCGATGTTTTAAGAGCTCAAAACCCATCGAAACCTGAAGTCTTCAGCCTTTGTGGTCCAGCCAAAATACTTACTTATTTACTTTTTATTGTACTCCAATATTTCGTGTGATTAGAAAACTGCTGGACCGATTAAATCCTAAATTTGATCAATTCTGAGATGAGAAGAACTGCATCAATTCAGACTAAAATGATAAAAATCCGTTAATTCGTTATCGAGATATCGTCGGACAAAAAATTATATACACTTACATCAAACCGTCCAGCTAAAAATAATTAATTCAAATTGCAATCCTGGCCCTTAAGTTGGAGGGGGCGGGGGGAGGGGGGAAGGAGGGGGCACGAGTTTCCCCCCAAATTTAAGATGAATTTGGGATTTTTTCGGTAAGGTTATATTTGATAGAGAATTAATCTCTTTTGAAACTCCAGGCATGAGATTCGGACTGCTCCAAACAAAAGTTGGCCTTGTCAGCTTACTGTCCAAGTACCGCTTCACTCCTGGACCAGGTCTTCAGATACCTCTGGTGATGGACAACGCCAGCTTTGTCCAGGTTCCAGTAAACGGAGTAAAGCTCCGTGTCGAAATGCGAAGTTCATAATCAGTCTGAAACTCGGACACCTTCACTCGTGCCTCAGCCGTCGTGAGTTTGGCAAATAGCAAGACTATCATGCTTATAGGGCATTCCATGACAAATCACTAGGCTTTTCACTTCACCACTTTTGATTTGACTGAAATTTTTTTTTGTATTCCAGCCAAAGTCTCTGCGTTATGAATATTTGAACCTTTTGATACTAAATTCAACTTTTTCCCTAATTCTGAAAAAAATCCCTACAAATTGCATTTTTCATTGCGACAACTTTAAGAACAACCCTATGATGATTTCATTGTTCTCGTAATTTTGAGAACTAATTTAAATCGCCAGCGTTTCAAAAATTTCAAAACAAGTCACAATTTTATTGTTCATCTCTTCTAAGTTGGCCCCATGAAGGAACCATTTCTTGTATATTCTATCTTTGAAAGTTCTCAAAATTTGTATAATCTTTGGAATGTCAAAGTTTAAAACATTGTAAAAATTCCAAATTGATTTAGAAAAATGAGAAAAAGAATCACACTATCATGAGACCAACCTTAAAGTGATCGAAACGAGGAAAAAAGATTCTGAATATCCTTTCAAAATCCTCAACAATGTTCAAACTGCCCCCAAAAATATACCAAAATTGATCCCATCGTTGGACTCATCTTTGAACTACTGGAATGAAAAATTCAATTTTTTGAGGATTTGGCAAAAGGACAAAGTTTGAAAACTGATTGCAGATTCATAACTTGCGGCTGTCCATATAGAAAAAAAAAAATTAACAAAAACAAAATAGGATCGTTCTGGAAGTTCTACGTATCAGCTTCAAAATTCGATTATTCCGAGTGGAATGCCCCCTATACATGTATTTACTGCCTGGCTGTGCCGTTACCCTCTTATATTATAAGCTCGTGAATCACCACCAGCGTCAGGAGATCGATGAGAAGAATGAGAGGGTGACAGGAGGCATAAAATAAGGTATAAAAAGGGGCTGCAGAGGTGCAAAAGCTAATTCCCGGATGACAGATTGACTCCAGAACGTGACAGTACGTGTAACGCCTACATACGTATGTATATGGGGCAGTCCATATGAAACCGACTGACCCTTGACCCGCTCATTTCGTATTTTGATGTTTTTTTTTTTTTGTATTTCCTTGTACCTACTGAAATCATTCTTTCAAAATTTCTTGAGATTTTTGTCACAACTCGTCCAAACACAATAAATTATTCAAAATTTCACAAAAGTTCGCACAAATTTTTTTTTTTCAATACTCATAGCTTTTTCAAAAACAGATATCAATATGAAATGCTATGTCTTTTTTTCGTTTCCAGTTGCAGTTCCCTAAGGAAAATACGAAAAAAGAAATCGAAATTCATTTACATATATTTTCTTCGGTTTTAAACCCAAAATACTTTTTTTCAAAACTTGGATCCGTTTTATTTTTTTGAAAACAATGGCTCCACGCGCTGTAACGAATAGAAATAAAATACAAGTTATGAATATCACAAGCTTCCAATTTTTCGGTACTTGTACAAATATTTCTTGAAAAATGGTGAAGTTTTTCCAAAAAGCCAAAATAATACAAATGTTGAAACAAAAAAACCTAGGTTTAAAACTAAAGAAGACCTGAGAATGAATATCTATTTTTTTTTTCTTATTTTCTTTATGGAACTACAACTCAAAACGAAAAAAAAAGACACAGCATTTTAAATCGATATCTGTGTTTGAAAAAGCTACGTGTATTAAAAAAAAATTAAAAATTGAGCTTTTGTAAAATTTTGAAAAATTTATTGTCTCTGGAAGCATTGAGTGAAAAGTCTAAAAAAATTCCGAAAGACTGTTTTCAATAGGTACAATATAATAAAAAAATTTCAGCAAAGTCTAAAATGGTCGGGCTCACGGGTTGGTCGGTTTTGTATGGACTGCCATCGTATGTGAACATATGCAACATGTTAACGTTGGCTTTAAGTAACCTAACGAAGTTGAAATGCTCACAATGAGGTTGATTCAAAATGTCAGCTTTCTTCCTCCGCAGCCTTAAATCCAGGCTTATAACGAACCAAGGAGTGTTTCGCTGAAGCAAGAATTTTATACAGTAATTACGAGAGATTATAAAAAAAAAAAACCGGTGTAAACAATAGAAAAAATATAAAACAACCAATCTATTTATGCATAAATGTTTGAGCGAGCCAGTTATTGACAAGCTAGAAAAAACAAAAAATACCAAGTCAATTCGGCATTAAAATTTTTATCGTGAACGTAAAATAAGGGTTTTTTTTCTTGTAACGAAAACTATACTTCAATTTGATTGATTTTCAAAGCACGCAGCCTTGTTTAATTGATGCCAGTTACGAATAACGTTCTCGAGATATTTTCAACTGGGTCTTTTCGTATGGAAAGCCAGGGTGAGAACCGTGTGTTTGCAGTATTCCAATCCCGCTTAGCCCTGTTTTATGTTTTTAATTTTCTTCCACGTCCTATTTAGCGAGGACGTTCTACGGCCAAACGACCAGACGCCAGTACAGTAAACCTAATTGTCACGCTCACTCTCTTCCCATACTGCCGGGATTTAATTATTCATCACCGGTGAAGATTACATTTTTGCTGCAAACGAGCATGCACACCTCATTTTAATTTTTCATCACTCTAACGAAACTGCCGCTCGTAGCTTAAACAACTTTTTCTATAAACGTATGACAACGGGAATAAAATTTTTTATTGCGATTATTTCGACGTTATTTACTGTAAACATTTTCTTTGCAAGGGTTTCTCAAAAATAAATCGTACTACATCGTAGAAGAAAAATTTTGTATTTATTGTTACATCGAAATTATTAACATTATCGCACAAAAAAGTCAATTTTCGGTCTAAGTTAGGATTTGGCATATAATGCTCCAAATACTTGTTTGATCAAAACAAACGGCGAAAAATTAAGATTTATTACCTGTTAAGAGAGGAAAACAAGAAAAAAGAAGCGTGACAGAACTGAGCAACGTTCTGCATCAGTTTACCTGCAACGAATAAATTCTTTCGTTGAATTGTGTCGCAGCGAAGACAATGCAATGCCGAAGAACCGAATTAAAAGTTCCCTTTCACGATTCAGAGGTGATTTATTTTCATTCTGGGCGCTGTCTTTATTCTTCGATTATTAATTTCAACTGTGGATATAAAAACGATTGCTATTAAGCAAGGGCAAACAGTATGAAGACGATATAGACATTAGATATTAGACAAGACCAGCATTGTCCAAAATGCAAACTTTCCTTGTTACAGCAATGTGCAGTGCGTTTGCTATCAGCTCTCCCGCATTTTCAAACTGTTTCATATCTCTCGGAAATTGCTGGCATGTATCACATGCAAGAGACACAATTTGTAATTTCCATCGCATAGCCGGAAAACGCGATTAAAGTGGACTGAAAATGAGGGAGAAAAATTTTCGATAACGTAAAAATTGGCTACAGTACAAAGTTATTAAGAAATTTGACCGGAAATCGTTATTTCTACTATGATGCATCACATTATAATTTGAAATGTCTATGATTTTTGTCTTTTTATCAGTTTTTTGCCTCAGTGAATCAATTGCTATCTATATTTTCGTTACATTACTCTAAGCCAGGAAACTTAAGAGTTTCGTAAATATTGTTCATGAACATAATTATTCCTATCGAATATAGTTTCATGAAGAATTATATAAAAACTATATCAAATACATGAATCCGCAATTTCATGTTCCCAGTATTTGTTTCCACGTCAGCAGAATGTCATTCAATCTGAGCAAATTATAAACAATATATAGAAACTCTTCTCATTAATTGAATAATTTTATTGACTGTAGTGAATGAACAAGATTATCACTTGATTGAACTCAAAAATACACTTGAGGAGATTTTTTGTCCAAATACGTATTCAGTCAAATAATTATGAATCAATCGTTTCCAACTGTATTTAATAAGCATAAAAACGCAGGTCTTACATTAGAGATGATCCAAGTTTATTCTGCAAGTTAATGAAATTATAGAGATGCCGAAATGAATGCGATAAGTGAGAAAATATGAATTCTGAATATTTGTTCCTTGAGGCAGTATAAATTTCAATGTGAGTAATGAACACCCTAAATCAATATCATATTCCTTGATGGAAGATTGCTAGTGAATATAATTCGTACATCACGTTTTTTTTCAGCTGTACCTACAAGTACCAACATCATGGAAAGGAGCATTTATCTTGTCTGAAAGAAGTTAAAACGTGGGTTTTTCTTCCCTTTTCGTACAACAGGTTCTCTCGTGATCTGATCTCTGATCCACGTGAGAACCGGAGAGTGTTTCCAACGTTAGGCTCAACTCGGGACTTCCTTGATCTGTATCAACGCGACATCGAGCACGTAATCATTCGGAAATTCCTCGGTTATTCCGGTCCCCCTGACACATATCCGATATGTGTCCGGCGGGTTTCTGCTCCCTCATCGCTCGACTCTTTCCATTCGCTCGCGAGAACTCATATTGTAAGAACACGTGTGTTAAGGTATGTATTGTGTACCTACCTACGTACAGGCTGTTTCCAACTAAACTCTGCTATATGTTGGGTAGCCTACCACTGAGGGGAACAAATATCGGTAATACAGACCTACCGAGTTATCGATAGGTAGCTTGTTTGAAGTCCTCGCGAGTGGGCTAAATTTGCCCGTGTTGCCAAGTTGTGTGGATTTGGCCAAACAATTTGGTTCCGTTGTTTATAACTTATGCTAAAACGTTCATTGATCACGTTCCTAAGTTACGTTAATGTGACTATGGCTCGGTAGGTCTGCTTTACCGATATTTGTTCCTTGAGGCTAACTTCGTCGATGTTAGTCAAAATCTATTTATTTTGTTTGCCAATGCATCAGCCGGGTCCTGCCAACCATCTTCAGGTTACGTAATGGTTATAAATGTTTAGTTGGATATTCATTTGGCTTATTACCAAGTATAATTTGTGTGGATGATTTACATGATTATTATGGCAGTTATCCATGGCGAATTATAAGATATTTTATTGAAAACGACCGCTAATAAGAACAATCAGATATTTGTTCCCGTTACTGATAGGTAATTAAAAATACTGAGGCGTTCACTGAGAAACACCCTGTATATAGAGCATTCCAGCCATCTCGACCTGGACAAGACACTCACTATTTCTAATTTTATTTTCGTTGTAGTAATTTTTGATAATACAATGGATATTGTTACACCAACGGTTTGATTATTGTCGGAGCTTGAAGAAAATGTAGTATAGTTAACTATTCGATGTTATTATAGTTGTTGACGATACATTTTACGTTTATTGGAATATCAAATCTACTTGTCCAGTTTACCACATTTCTCTCAGTTAAATAAGCTCGTTAACGTAATTTGTTGTTGCATCAATATCAATTTAATGCAATACTCTGAAGCGTAAATATAGTACAAGTGACAAGAATTCAAATATTACATTACGATACGAGTGCACAAAGTAGGTGTTTTCCGCACAAGCGGACTTCAAAACAACAAGAGAGCGAGTGTGGCCCACGCAGCGTACGAGTATCGTATACTATTTTTCCTATTAAGTTGCGCAAAGTTCGATCCATATAATTATTATGAAAATTGTGATGTATAAAACAGTATCGCGCGTACATTCCTATACATTCCCACACGCTCTTCTCAGCGTTTGGAAAAATGACATTTCGCGAACGTAAATGCGTGCGAAAAATCCAACTTTGCGCACGATAATGGGAAATGAATATTAATACATTGGAACTTCACGGCTTTTTCAAGAGCCTCTGCTCGTGAAGCCGTGATGCAGTGAGGTTTTGTCCTGAGTGTGAACAAACTTGATGATTTAAATGAATTAAAAGCAACCCCTTTGTTGATTCGGAAGAAATGGCTCAGGTACTGCCCAGCCAAAAAACCCTGGTGAACTATTCGTAGTTTCAATCACAGACTCGGGCAGGTTAGAATATCGTCACCGCGTTTTTTCAGATTCAGGCTGCATTTTAACACTATCTTGCGGACTCGAGTAGACCAATTAGCATTGCGAAGTTCCTGCCATAGACCTATAAATCTATGTTCGTGCCTAATCTTTTTTATTGCGAGAGATTTCCTATCCGCAGACCAGAGCGAATGCCGTGGAATGCTCTCAGGATCCTCAAATGTCAATCGTCGGGCACGGATTGCTCAATACCGTACACCTGTATTCGTATCACCGTAGCTGAAAACTAACCAATCGTCAACGAGCAATCTATGAGCCTTGTCAGATAAGAGAACAAACTGTATTAAACATAAGATTTAATGAGTGAATCAAATCGTGTGCATTCAGTTATTCAAATGAAATATAACGAAAAATAGTGAGCTATGTAAAATCAAGAAAATAAAGTGAATCCAGAAGAACTTTAATTAATTGTAATGATATTAATTATTGAAGTGAAATTGTCTTCTTGGATATAACAATTTTTTCGGTTGTTCCGTCAAAGACCTCCATATCCAAGAAAACAATTTTACTTCAATACTTCTGAGGTCAAGAAAATACTATTCATCAATAATAATCATTGCCTGATTTCTGTGTTATTTTAGCGCTTAGCTGGCTATATAAGTAATTGACGAGAAATATTATTATTTGGCACGATTGCATAGGTTGCTTTAACTCTGGCCCCGAATTTTTTTACATTTACTTTGAAAGCTATTGCAACGGTTCAAATATTCCCGCTGAGAGTCGAAATACTCACTATGAAAAGAATCCGACTCATAGGGTCAGTCACGTGGTGTGCTCCTTTACCAATTATCTACGCTTGTTTTTTCAGAAAGTCGTTTTCTCGGTGCCTGACTTGAGAGCACGGCATGTAAAATGTACTCTTTTAACGTATTTGAAAGATTTTCTGAAACTCATGTGAAGTTCTAACTAAGTGTTCATCAAAACGTATCTTGGAAAAATAAAGATCTCGACAAAGATACAGTCATTAAAATTTCGGTACCGACAACGATTAATAAATCAAGACGAAGAACACTATTCAACGTCATTATTCTATATCAATAATATTGAATACAAGTTCGAATTTTTAAGATAATACGTAAAAGTGTGAGTGAATATTCGATCGAGACTAATTTTGTAGAATAAACCCAAATTAAAATAATTAAACGCATCGTTGGTTTAAGTTAGAGATTATAACATGTATATGTACATATGAGACACGGATGGATTAATAAACAGTTTAAAAGATAAAAATGTATCATGAATCGTATATAAAAATTAACAAATCAAATAAATTGATCGTCCCGACTTATTGCTCGAACATTTGTATGTATTAATTACTAAATAAACCTGGGTAGAATACGAAAAGCTGATTATTAGTAATAATATTTTATTATACGATAATTATAGTCACACACTATATCTGCATAATTTTTTGTTTAATACGAAATGATTCCAATGGGCCGTACTGGCTCGCTGTAAGTGCGGCCGATTGACATGGAAAATCTGTTGTCAGTCAGGTCGGCTCTGTGCTCTAACACTGCTCGTACGCGGATGTGAGCTAGCACGGCTGCTTTGCCTCGAATACTTGTGCTGACCGCTGGTCAGCTGGCAGATATATACGGAAAATCCGGATTGATCCGGTTTTATCACTGTCCGGCCACTGCTTCACCGGAAATGGAAGAAGGATTTAGCCGTTGGTGAAGCTGAGTCAATCCGTCGTGTTGAGTCGTGGGTCGGTTCACTATAGATGTATTGTATCCTGCTGACGTCATTTGTGTGTGTACACACAGCGTCAGACATCGCGACATACTAAATTGTCTGCAGGAAGCAATATTAGGGAGGAGACCACGGAGCATTAAAGAGGAAGTAGTATAACAAGGCGGGTTCTGGATAGAAACACCTTCCTTACCGACCAAGCCGCCTATCCGCCGACCAATCCGCCTATCCGTGCATCCCAGACGCAAACCCTTGAAGGTTACTCCCACTCTCGTAAGATAAAATGTGCTCTGCCAACCGCTCGTCGGTAAGAAAATCTCCCAAATGACCATGATTGTCGGTAAAAAATCCTCCAAAGGACCATGATTGTCGGTAAGAAATCCTCCAAATGACCATTATTCTCGGTGAAAAATGCCTAAAATTGCCGTGGTATTTTCCCTTGTGGGATAAATTGTGCTCTTTGTCGGTAAAGAAGATCATGACATCGAGCGGGATCGATAACTGCATTACCGAGCGCACTCCGTGAATCCTCAGGCGTTCGAGCGGACCCCGTGGATCCTGGAACGTTCGACCGAGAATCCTGGCATGTGTCAAGTTTTGAGAGCTTTCAGAAGGTTCGAGAAGATTCTCACGGCCTTGAACGAATCTAGACTGACAAACAATTCGTCCGACGTGTTTCGACTCGACGGTGAGCGACATGCGGTCAAAGGATTTCGGTGCGACGTTGAATTCTGAAAGACCCGCTCTGACCTTCAACGAATTTCAGACAAACAATTCTCGGAATCGTCCGACGAAAACAATACTCGGAATCGTCCGACGAGTTTCGACTTGACGGCGAGCGGTCCAGGACCGTGAGAAAGAGCTTCTTTGACCCTGAAAGATTCTCGGAATCGTCCGACGAGTTTCGACTTGACGGTGAGTGGCCTGCGGACAACGGATTGCGGTGCGACGTTGAATTCTGGAAGGTTCTGAAATAAACTCTTAACTAGCAGGAGAGAGGTTCTGAATTAACGGTTGATATTGACGATGCAAAATATTTTATTGAAAAAAACAACTTAAGATTACAGTTTAACATGAAATGCATAATGCTCATATATGAGTGTAATTACATGTTTCTTACTCAACGATATCGTACCCATGCTTTACGTAATGAGAATGAATAACTGTTCCAGTAGATACCGATTGTCTTTTGTGTTTGATTAAAAAATTTCGCAGTAACAATACGTTTTGAGCTGCACAGTTTGGACGCAATATAGCATGATGCGTACAATTTGAATTCGTGTCTGACATTTTATTCAATTTCTGCAACGACGGACAACCCAAATCCATCAAATCAACGACTTCAACTTTTTCACCCAGAATTTTCTGCAGCCAACTTTTCTTCTCCAAACCTTTTACGTAAACTGTTGAAGCATTACGCAGCGACATTCATTCGATGGTGAAGTCAAGCTTCTCGAAAAGTAAATCACCATCTTCCCAGGATAGTCCATGATAAATCCGTGACAGCCACAAATTTTCGCTTTTGAATGTAGCGAGTAAATAATTCCAATCGTACGGAGGTTCGAAGAGAAAAATTGACGGGTTGGTATCTTCGTCTAGTGACACAACTGCCAACTCTTTTGGTGTAAAACCGGGACCCGGTCTTCTAAATCCTTGTACGTCGACGATGAACTCCATCGCGAAAAATACTGAATCGATTGTCACAACGTTCAAGGTTTTTATACCAATTTTCTCACCCCACCACTCAGTGGGTTATATTCAATTATACGATGATGTAAAATCAAGCAGTAGGCAGATGTGCCAGTAGGAAAGTTATTTTTAGCCTCAAATTCGATACGAATATCTACCGATCCAGATTTCAGAGCCTCGTTTTCTTTCGAACAGTCGATGAAAATCAGAGGTTTGTACTGTAGAAATTTGCTCTTCGTCAACAGAGGCTCGAGTTCTTTGCCGTAATAGGTGGCTTGAAAGTTTGCGTACATCTCGTACAGTAAAGCAAAGCGATTGTGACCTATATCCAAGTTCAGGTTACCGTACGGATAATACTCGGAATTCAAGAAGAGCTTGACGTCAATAATGTTACAGTGATCAAGATGACTGGCATTTTTGCCGGCTTTGATTTTTCGATTCCTTTGAAAACCAAGCACGACAAATCGCGGTTTTTCCAAATGGGTGGACGTTTTCACAGTCCAAACGTGTTTCGTGGTTGCCGGTAGCAAAGGATATTCGTACAACTCCCAACTGCGGAAGCTCATGGAGACTGGTGTATCTTTTTCAATGATATTCAACAGTGCGATTTTTCGTTGATCCGAGAGCTTCACATAGGGTACTAACCATTCCACCTAATCGATCACGATTCTAAAGTCTTCGTCTTGATTTTGAACGATGGCATTTAAATCACTTTTTGATCTTGTAAGAATCAGCTCGTGTTTCGCGTTAACGACGATCTTGTGATAGTCTTCAGCGAAGCCCAATATCATGCTCAAGGGAATAACTACGTCAAAGTTGCCATCGGCATCAGTTAATTTTTTTGTTTCCTGAACATCGAGCCATCCAGCATTTTCCATAAGCCAACTTTGACCAGGGTTGAGCGAAGCGAAACCTTTCAGCAGGCTGATAAGACCAACGTTTTTACATTTATCAATCTCTACAGCGTTTAGTTCGTACCGTACATCTTCGAACAAATGGCAGATGGCGTTATTAACTGAAGTTGTGATCGCTGCTACAGTGCCGTCCGATTTGAGCAATTTTCCAGAGATATGCAGCGAACTCTTGCTCGGTAATACATATAAATCCTGATGCTGAACGGTGATTCGAATCTCATCGCTGTTGTTGAAAGTTGACGATGCGTACGGTTTGTGTGCGTGTATTTCTTGGTGGGCGATTGATTCGTCAGAGACGACAAGTGTTTGAATGCTCAAGATTTCCTCCTCCATGGTACGTAGCAGACAACGAAACAGCAGAATCGCAGTTTTATTTGTCGGAAATTCCTTTTCCAAAAGGTGTCAGCTTTAGACCCAGAGCTATTAGGAACTCCACGTTTCGACGTGTTAGCGGTTCAGGAATCGATCGATGACTGACTGACTAATATAATTCTTTTTGGACAATCTGTTATATACAATACCCATCTGTTATTGCGATTTGATGTGCAGTCTCAAAGTTATAACTTCTCCGCGACAATTAACCAGATCTCCGTTTTGATCGACTAACCGAAGCTATACGTGATCTATGGTCTTGACGGTGATCGGAAGGTAAATGACGTGCGACGGCACTTCCACGACCTTATATCCCGGTGGAACGATAGGGAAAAATTCGTGAATAGTATGCACTTCATGTCCATTGACGTAGGCGCCCGTTGTAATGCTGCATTCGACTCGCAACGCGTTGACCTTGACAATAGTTACAGGCATATCCGAATGGTGCGTTTGGTTAGGTGCCAATACGCGCGGTGTAAATCCGAGAAGCTGACCAATAGAATCGTCAGGTTCTAAATTTACGATATAGTTACATTTGATTTCGCTGCATAACGTATTGTTTTTAGGCTTTATGCTGATCTCAATGTTGGTATTTTTTAACGCGTCTTGAACATACTTTTCAATATCCTCAATTTCGTAGCTGCCAGTGGATAGAGTGACTACCTTATCGGCAACAACTTTCACCCGATTTTTCAAACACAGGGGCCATATTTGGTGAATCTTGTTAGCATCTTTTCCTGAAATGTGGTGAAAAACCCTAAAGTTTAATCTGGAATTACACAAAGAACTGTGAAAAAACTTGGTGCCTTAGGACTTTTCAGAACATTACAGAAAATTTCACCATGAACTTTTATAGTGATTCAGGAAAAATCGGGGACCCATAAAATACAAATCAAGACGTTTCAAATTGTAGAACTCAACCTTACACATTTTTCAAACTCTCGCAGTAACGAAATAAGTTTATAGTAAATAGAAAATATCCGGTATCGATTTTACTTAAAAAACGTAAAACTAATTATATCAGCACTTATAAATAGAAACAGAAAATTGCTAAACTTTAGATAAAATTTCTACATTTTCTAATATGACTAAGTACGGAATTTCATCGAGATCGAGATTAGATTTTGAAAACTCGTTTAACTGAATACGAGAGTTTTTCGATTCCACATATAATATCTGTGGCTTCCACATGTGTTACAGATTCAACGAGGACGAGGATTCGCTGCACAGATACATATATGCATATATATGTGCACGGAAACATTTATCTACATATGTATATGTGCGTTAACGCACACAGAGGCGAGGTAACTGCATTAAATGTATCTGCAGACGCATGGAAAACCGAAGCCAAGCGGCCGATATTTGTCTAGAAATCACCCTATTATGATAATCCAGGATTATGAGAACTCCGATGTGGTTCAGAGCCGTTATTTTTGCATTCAAATCTACTCGCCCGCGCTCTTCCTCTCTTCTTGTCTCCGTCTCAATCTCCACAACGAAATTATACCTTATATATACAGGAAAATCAGTCGTTAGCAATAAGCTATATCAATTCCATTCAATTCGCTGTACACCTATGCCAGAGGTACGGAAAACCGACTCGCAGGAAACTTTGAACAGAACTCTATTAGATAAAGTTTTCTCATTTACTGCAGATGATTCTTATACAATTTTATAATTGGCGTTAATAGATGCTAGTGCCAATGTATTCAAAAAAATGCTCAAATTTGTAGATAGAAAACAAACTTTATCCTATATGAAGTGTGAGCAGACTAATTCTGAGGAAAAAAAATCTGTATCGCAAATGGTTTCCAATTTTTTATTTCTACGTCGTAAAAGTGTCTCGAAATTGTAGAAAATAATATTTTTTATGGTACCAAAAAACTTGTTCCGCGTTCGTTCGAAGTTTAACTTAATTGTGTCGTATTTCAGCAACGAGACGATTTTTTTTTTCGTATACTCCACGTAGCAGGAAATACTGGGGTGAAGCATATTGATTTAATATATTTTTGCTACATTGCGTAATATTTCAGAGAGATTGAAGTGACTTTATTCTACGAAGTTTAAAATATTTCGGATACATTACAAAATAGTCCAGAAACATTGCGGCGCAATAATTTTGCAAGGCATAAAATATTTCAGACATATTTCGCAAATCTGCACAAATATTGCAGCAACGTACCTTTTGCAAAGTTTTCAACATTTAAAATATTTACCCGCGGCGGAGTTATCAATAAGCTGAATAGGCTGCAGCCTAGAGCGGCAAATTTTGGCCGAGAACAAGTGAGGAAATCCTAAATATTACCATAACTTTTTTGGTGCATTCGAAGCATGCATGGAAAATCGAAAGTTTACAATTCTTCGGTAATCGTAATAATATATCAGTATGGATTCATTAAAATTAAAAACTGGAAAAAATCTCGCAAATAATACGTTTATATAACGCGAGCATGTTTTACGCGTTTTTTCATGCGTGTTTGCCGTACACAAAGTATCTGTTTTTATGACGACAGAGTGAGTCTGTGAATACGTATGCGTGGAGTACAGAAAAGAACACGCTTCATTCCTAGGAGTAGTCTTTCCAGTACTGCGCGCATGCGCTGTCGCAAATACATCTAACATTACGCAATACGTTACCATAACCTCAATTTTGTGCTTCGTGAAAAAATGCGTAACATACTCTTGTTGAATAAAGAATTGTGTGCAACAAGGTGGTAACGGTCTTTCGCCTTGCGTATAATATTTGTAATATTTGTCCTCGGCTCACCTACGACTCATATATTGCGAAGTTACACTCAGCCCGAAAATAGTTTTCCTCCCTGTTACACAATATACTAAATTGTACCGTTCGCCTTGAATGCTGCTTGAACAAAGGCAGGTAGATCATAATTTGACAGAACCTTTTTAGTAGAACATTAAATTCTATACAACAAAAAAAGCCGAGGATGGCATATATCTATAGTTGAAATGCGATGCGTTTGAGACGGTGAAAAACGCATCTACAAAACGACGCTTTGTCATCGTCCACGGTCTTACATACAGATCTCAGAACTCACCTAAGTTCTAATACATAACCTAAGTTTTTAGTTTTAATGGAGGCAAATCGTAATTCTCGGGGTTTCAAATTACTCATGTCACATAAATTAATTAAACATAACCAATAATATATCTGTTCTACTATCCGCACGCGAAAAAACACGGTCAACTGTCAGCCTGGTTGCATTAGTTTGAGTTGTTTCCGCCAAATGACGCATCGCACAGTGACAATCCCAATATTGTGCAATGTGCGGGTACCGATCATCGCATTAAAGAAGTTTCGACTCATTCTCTGAGTTTGATTAATTGGAAAGAGAGAGGATTGAAAGCGGATTCTTCCCTGGACTAGAAATCAGGTAAATGGGGTCCATTTTCAGTAGTCTGTGGTTTCAAGACAACCTCGCAGCGATGGTCGGACTGGACCGCGGTTTCCGGGCCGTCGACCCAATTAAGGATTCCTGCCGGAGGGTCCTGCATTCGGGATCGATGTTCATCCACGGCATCTCGGATTTTGATGTTCACAAAAACGTGCTTGATGGGGCAGAGAATTTAATCACAAGGACGTAGGGTCGGCATTTGCGATTAATTCCTTACCTGTGGTTATCAATAAAATATACTCCTGCAGGCCATGCGAAATGCCAACCGGCATTCTCGGTCAGCCAACGCGTGTCATTTCGTCCTCCAGGCATTAATTAACCCCAGCCTATACAGCTGTACATTTGTAACTGGATTAGTCGAGCACTCCGAGGATCACGAGCCCAGAATTTACGTCTGAGTCTCGGGTTCAAACGGACGGACCGAAACATGCCCCGCATCATTTCACTCCCCCCCAAATGAATAATAAAAACCAATCAATGCGTCTGATCCGTGATACTCGAGGAACGAGTTGCTCAAGATTCCCTAGAAATACCCTTTTTCCTTTTTTCAAACGATACGCCAAATCAATTCAAAACTCTGATAAACTTTTTACAGTGACACAAGCCAAAATTCTAATGACTCGATGATGAATGATAAATTGACGTTACAAATTGTAATTGAGACTACTATGAAATACAAATTACATATTTAACGTAATTAAACGCACATTAAATACAAATTATAAATTGGAATGTTTTTAATTTGGAAAAATAAAATACGAATCACATCGTGTTTTGTAATTAGAACAAAATAAAATACCGGTTATATTTTCGGTTTGGTAATTATCCGTACACAATTTGGATTTACTGCGGCAGTTAATTGTATTGCAAAATTATAATCGGATAAAGAAAAGGCACAAAACAATCAATCAACAATTAGTCGTAAAAAATACAATAAAACTGAAATTAATTACTGTTTCGAAATACAATTTGTATTTTTTTTTCCTTATTGCAGAATACAGGTACAATATGTATTTTATTTCACTCTGGTCACAAAATACAAAGATAATTTGTAATTTATTTTAACATTATTCGAAAATTTTTACATATTTGAGATACCGCAGATTTTATTAAACAATGTAAAATATTTGAAAGTGTTTCATAAAATTTCAGAACAACGGGAATTTTTTCAACGGGTTCGGAACTTTGACCAAAGTATAGGCATATGATTTCTTTTCATTATCTGTTAGGTTTTAATAGATTTTGAAGAAACTTTTCCGATTACGATAACATGTTCAATATCAATTTCCCTAGAAATTACACCATCATTTTCAATTCCTTTGTAAAATCCCTCCTGAAACGTTTTTCAATCACGTTAAAGTAATCTGAATATAATTGAAGACATAATTAAAATTCAAAAATCATCTTTCAAAATTTTTCAACGCATTTTAGATATTTTGTCCATAAGTGTTCATAAATTTCTACACAGGCTAAGAAGAAAAGTCGATAGACGTTTATCTAGTAACAGATTCAACTTTGACGAGCCTTTTATCGCGACTGAAGTGGCAACGGATCAGATCAAGAGGCGCGGCTAGCTAATATCTGAGCTGCAAATTGAGATAAATCGCCGGACAAAATTCGGAAGCGATCGATTCATGCTGTCAGTCTATCAAGATTTAGGTTGACGTGTCTAAATACGGTCGAGAATACGTTTTTCCGTCCGATTATGCGTTCCATTTGACAGATTAACTTTTATCGTTTGATGCAAATGATCATTAATTGCAACGTGTATGAAAAGTGACTTGTTTCAAATTCTTTCACTCTTGTGCACTTAATTAATTGTTACGTTCGTCTCCTTGGAAAAAAGAAAAATAATTGACATTCGTTCTTTCTAGTTCAAATCAGCATCATCAAAATGAATTGAACAAGAAGCAAAGCCAAGTGTCTTGTTACAAGATATGTTTTAGATGGCAATGACAAGAATAATAGACCGCGTTGTATGAATAAAAATTTAGGAACGTAGAACAAGATCGTTCAAAAATCTATTCTAGATGTGATCTACTTCATTCTAGCACCTCCCCCTAACCCCTCCTTTGTAACTTAGCAACATTTTTAAACATGTGAACCGATGCACGTGTTACATAAGTGCTGCTACGAACGACGACGCGACGGTCAAAATAACTAAGGTTGCGATGGTTTACTGCGTGGATTGTTTTGAAATTCGAAACGTAACTTGAATTTACTAAGCGCTGTGGATAAGGAAGAACGTTATCGGTAAGAAGAAATTCTGTAGGTAAGAAAGACCGTGACGTGACGTTGCGAGTATATCCTCCCCACTCCTCGGTCTCCGTAGTCAAGCTAATCCCCCCCACCAAACCCAGAAAACGCGGCGTAATATGTCAATTGCCCCTAAGGATGCTGTTTCATTCGGATCCACCGCCATCACCGCAAGTAACATTGCCGAAGATTTTTAACCATTCGTGGTTAAGTACACTTCCAAATTCAAATTCGGTGGTCTAGGCATTCAAGATTACGTACGAAAAGTCGGTTTATGAGAAATCAAATGGCATCATGTTAAAAAAAAAACAATTATGAAGAGGTCAATGCTTCAAGAAGACACTTTCACCACGATATCATAACTTTGTCAATTTTTTGCACTTTCAACTAAAATTTGGAGGAGACTCTTCTTAGGTGTGATATTTTCGAGAAAGGAAGAGTAGCATAGTGTGCTGTCTAACATAAAAAAGCTTTTTCTTCTTCGCGCACGATGCTGCTTTATCAGGCTGTCAAGTCAAGACTTGACGCTTGATTCAAATTACTAACGGTCCGTACTTAAAGGGAATACCTTGAATCCTAGGTATATGGCTACTGAAATCTCATTTGAAGCCAAAGACTGTTAAATATTTAGGCCAAAAGTAGATCGAAGGGTCGATTCTAGTCCGTGTGAACAGGAAGGGTTAAACTGTTTATTCTTTTTTCCTATCAACTTTCGATTCGAATGGTATAAAGCTTATTCATCCTTAACATCATGTTTTTACATTTCAAAATGTGATGAAACCTGATCTCTAAGAGCGTGGGAGAAATGTCGATTGCGTTATTACTGCTCAGTCTAAGAAGGTTCGTGAGGTTCTAGGATATAAACCGCTGCCTCGTGTTATTGCTTAACTCTATATCGAACATCTTCGCACCGGAGAAAATTGCAAGCAGACGATGAGAGAGGGCCCCTGGATATAAGATCGGCGGATTGAGATGCTTAGATGGAGTTCCTGCACTCCCGATTGGGGATATTGGCAAGGCCTTGTCATCGGCCACGGTATCAGAAACTCATTTTCGGCTCAAGTCGTCATCCAAAAATCCCATCGTCCCAAATCCGCCAGACCATCTTCCGTCTTCGCCTTCCTCAACACGGTAATTCTTCACGCCCATCGTCACAAGACCTCGCTGCAATTACCCCTTGCGATACAGGGTGGCAAAAATAAATGAGAGACACTAAACCGTCCGTCAATAAAACCTCAAACAAAGCCGAACAAACTGCTAGCACAATTTGATCGCAGTAGAGACACAGCAAGAATATTCGGTAATATTACCACCTCCGGTTTTCTCACATCACCCTTTTTGGAATTCCCGCGATTCGAGTAATATTTGACCAGATTTTTATTCTTATGGCTTTTCAAAGAACACGGAGTTGAATAAATTTTACTTTAACATAGTTCACGATTTGGTAATGAGCAAAAGGAAACCTTGCGGGTCGTGCGAATTTTCTCACCAGCTAAAATATCCCAGCTGCGATCGATTAAGTAATCTAGTGTCCATTGTCCGCAGGGAACGGCAAATCCTGCAAGCGATTCGTTGGATTCTCTGTTTCTTAACTGTCTAAGGCATTAAAAATTTCCTCTACCTGCATTACGTATAAGTATTTAATTCAATACTTCCCAACTGCTCAAACATTTCCGCTAACTCGGTGTGGTAGTTTTTAAATATGTAATGCTTATAATATTTAAAATCGTTCAGAATCTGCGAATTATTTTACTCTATTGAAATGTTGCAGAAAGTTATCAGCTCTCAGGTATTGAGTTTTAAAGGTGATCCTGCAACAAACTATTCTTACTCCTGTAAGAATCTAGACGTCACATGTATATGTTCACACATGTACGTATGGTGTCGATCATCATGAGACTGCGAGGATAGTCAGTCGGTCAGTATCCGTATAGTCATTCACATCAATCATAAGTGTGAGAACTGCAATTAACGCATAAGCATCGAGACGGAATTTTAATTATTTATTTATTTGTTTTGTGGAATCCCTTCGAACCTTGTTGGGAAAGTTTATGAAAATTCTGACACCAATTACCAGATTAATCGAAATATATATTATATAAGGACTGACGACTCAACATAAAGGATAAACATCTATTTTTAACGTACGACGCCTCGGAAAGATAAGAGTTACTTTTAATTATTTATTTTTGTCTTGTTTTATTTCATCTCACATCAATATTTCTGGCCAGTTTGATCTGTATAACTACTTATATAATTATAAGATTTACATCACCATTGTGCGTTTATAGCACCTGACCTACCAATATAAGAAATTCGGTACACTCCTCTGTATTTATTAAACAAAGGGCCATTTGAATATTATACGTCACGCTGTTTTCGGCCATTTTGATCCCCCTCCTTCGCACAATTGAAAATTTGTTAACAATATGACGGATAATATTAATTGTCCAATCGAGAACAAATAAAAACACATAAAAAAGAGCCCCCCCCCCCCCCTCGAGAGTGTGACAGGTAACATTTGAATGGCCCATAAATACTGGCAATATTTTAATTACCTCAAAAAAAAAAAATGTCAACACTCTTCGAGTTTCGCCATGAGGATAAGGAAAACTAGTAAATTTGTGATAAAATTGATATCGATATCTCTGAATGGCACGATGCTTCTCGAGCACGTTGAACATTGGTGACAAAAGATGGATCCACTGTTCTGATTTTAGATAACTCGTATGAGAAACTGCAATATCGATTACCAAAGGTGCAGACTTCGTCGTCGGCTGTAGAATCGCCTTAACCGCAGTTCCACAACTCCATGGAGGGCGACAACAACGTCAAACCGTGAAGTTAGTGCAACAGTTTACGAAATGTTTGGAACTAGAACCGTTTGCCAACTAATTTCGATAGAATTTCTTACGGCATAACTCGCCTCGCTCGCGAAACCGCATATATGTACAATACAATATACCACTGGTGGAAACGGAAGCTGAAGTCCGGTATACCTACCGGAACTGTGCAAGTGCGGAGCTGTTTGTCGTTAATTAACGAAATTGGAATTGCTCGGGGAAATTACATTGTCAGGGGTATAAAGCTGTGTCAACTATCACGATTACGATTACAAATATACCTGAGTGTATACATCAGCGTCGGCTACCGCGAGTATTTAGAACCGTTAAAAACATTTGACAATTAATTGTATGGGAAAAAAAAATTAGGAAATAAAAATAAATCCAATATTAAAAATGTATTACGAGCTACATTTGCATTTTATGTTAAGAGCGCGATAAGATGTAAATTGAATTTGAAATTAGTAATTTATACCTTCGATTTAACCACGATTTTCACATGTAATTGATACTTCCATTCGCATAACTTACAATCTTCAAATGTAATTGATATGATTACGATTTTTTACTCGATCCAGCTACAAGTTTTCAATATCATCAGTCACTGCCTTATGTTTGAAACTCCTTGTGCGAGCCGGATGTGGACGGAAATATACGGATCAATCATTTGTCAGTATGATCTATGTACTAAAAGTACGTATGTAACATATAAATATAAATTTCATTTATATTTTATTTTATACTGAATGCAAACTTGATGTTGAATTGATTATTATTAATTCTATACCCCATTAATTTGTACTGAATGTAATTTTTATGTTATAGTCATCTCATTCACAAATCGTACTTGTATTTGTAATTGACCAATCACAATTTTGACCATCAGTGATGGTAACATCGAAACACGGCGAACTCCGAACGAGTTTATTCAGCTGAAAATGAAAGTTGGCACATCGGCGATCAGTCTCGCTGTTCAAAATTTGAACAGCTGATAATTAATCGGTAGAAATTGAATCACTGATGCAAATTTTCATAAGAGTCCAGAATCAATTACGTCAAGCACGCCATCTGTGCCTGTGAATTTGGGTTTACATTTAAAAAATACCACACGTGTACACGAGGATACAGCCAATCGAAATAACTGCCCCGTTTGTCGACTCAGCTGTGAACACAACATCGAGATGGAGACGGGAAAATTTTATTACTGTAGAGTAATTGCTATTTCAACAGCAAAGCAGCCGAAAAAATATGGACTCCATAACTGTATCCGTTAAATTGAATTCAGACGAGTCCAGTTTTTCTACAAAACATTGCGCAACTGCTTATTGATTCAACAACTTGGTCGTGTTGATTTCAGAATTGTCATGAAAATGTAATGATAACTACAACAAAATTTTCATCAATTGTACCCGGAATATTACTTTTCGATGATGGTAAAAAATGAAAGTAGTCAAGACGATGAGCTTTTTACTCAGCGTTGCGTTATTTTCGTCTTACGACATATTATAGTGAAGTAATTATCTTGATGAATGTATTTAAGAGGGTGCTCTTGTTCATTTCGACGTTGTACATATCTTCAAATATCGACGTCCACGCATCTCACTAGCGAAAACGGGCCTGACAGCCACATTCTAAACACAATTCTGAAAAAAAACACTCCAATGCATTTTCATTTGACGGAGAAATAAAGAAATGGCTTGAATTCTATGTATTTACTATTGCGATTTTGTAGAATCCGTGACATTTTTTCATTCCTACGTCAAATGAAAATGTGTTGGGAGTGTTTTTGTTCAGAATTGCGTATGGAACGGGGCTGTTGAGCCCTTTTTCGCATTTAAGATACGTGGACTTAGATATTCAGAGATATACACGTTAAAGTCGAAGTCGATCGGGGCACCCCCTCAACGTACGATTTTTCTCGAATATACCCCTGAAAGTGGATAGAATTTTTGAAAGTTGAGAAATAATTATCACCATTAGACATTCAATGGTTAACGAGGTAAATAGAAAAAATGAAGTTTTTATCAGTTGCAGAATCTTGATTCATACATTTAATCCATCTCTTCAAAACAGGTAACTTTAAAGCGGTTACGCTTCTTCCAGTGTTGCAGTGCAGTTTACTGCATCGTTGTAAAGATCTGTTACATACGTTACGAGCGTTGCAATTTCGGCTGCGTAGTTGCAGGATGGTACCCCAACCAGAAACTCTAGGTAGCTCCCCATGGTTGTGTTTGCCAAATTCGCGACAGTGTACCAGGTTGCGAAGACAACGTTGAAATCATCTTGAAGCTGGAACACAAAATAAAAATGATGTTGCCGACTATTATTCAAGTGTATACATTAACCCTTGGCGGCCACACGGGCTAACTAGTTGCCCCAGGCTCAGAAGATGTGAAATTAGAGGTCTGGAACCTTTGAAATTGATACAAGTAACGACATCTGCCGGTAGTAGGCAAGTGTGATAAAAATCATTCGAAATGTCGAAGAACTCTTCAACAAACATGATGTTAGAAGTCTTAATACACTCATATGTGTCTTGTGCAACTAGGTTTTTCAGCGTGGGGTAATGAGTTAGCCCATGTGGCCGCTAAGGGTTAATCAGGCATCTTGTTTCAAGTGCAATGTTCGTATCCGAAAAAGTCGAAAGGGCTTCAAAAGAGAGATAAAATGATATGATCGACAATATTCTCAACCACACGGCACGCAATATTGCAAAAGCATTGGAATGATGTAAGAGTAACGAATTTCGCAACACTTTAACTTTGTGCAATATTGCAAAAACGTTGCAGCAACTTATATTTTCAAACCTTGAGCGATTATCTCAGATACGTTTTACGATATTGTAGGAACGTAACTTTGCGAAGTTTCAAATATTCCAATGTTATGCAATATTGGAGGAGACGTAACTTTTCAAGGTTTGACACATTCCAGACACTTTGTGCAATGTTTTTGCAATGTAGCAACACCGTGCGGCAATGTTTTAATTTCCACTCCCTTACATTGCACTTGCAATCTCACGGCAACGATTCAATAAAATATCATCTAAATATTTCAAACCAAAATTGACATATTCCTGCAATATTTCTTATATTATACTCACGTCAAATAGGCACTCCATATCACTAGCGGGATCGGCTGTGTAACATGTATATAAGTCTGTCATCGGGTCGTCCCAATCGCTTATGAAGTCTGCAATTGTCGTCAGAGACGCTTTGTTGACGGAATCCAGTTCAGTTATCAAACTATTCCAGCAGGTCGTTGCATTGGCAACAATTTCTGTCGCTGTAGCGGTAGCATTCGTCAGTGAAGGAATGCACGAGGAAACGTTAACCGAAGACGAAACTTGTAGTGCAGCCAAGTCTTCCGAAATCTAGTCGGGAATCAATTTCGTATTACGAATTATCCAGCAGAAAACTGTTTTGCCCACCCGGAAGAATTAGAAGCTAATCCAAGCAACTGAATTTTGATTGTACATTAATCTACTAGATAAAGTTTGTCTGCTATACATATGAATGATCGCTTGAATCAGTGAAATTTCTGACCCTCAAAAATTCGCGATTCTTTGTCGATCTCTTATTTTATCAGTTTGAAATATAAAACTCCTTTAAATTGAGGGGATATTTTCGTCTGGATCGTTGTCATCAAGGAGATTTTCTGTGATTGAAAAACGCTGGTCAAGTTCCGTAAGATTCAAACTCGAATGGTGTTTTTTTTTTTCTTAAGAATATTGTTATAAACAGCGTTTCGTATGGAAGCATTTCCTCGAATCAATCTGCTGTTTGTGAATTGTTAGTGGGTTTCTGTACAACTAGGAATATAGTGGCCGATGGCGGTCAATTTTTGAAAATGCGTATTTCTAACTTTGGGCAATGGAGTAAAAAAAACCTTTCGGTTAAACTTACCGTTTCGATCTGTGTAACCAATGTCTCGTTCATGGTAGTCAAAGTTGAATTACCAAGAGTTTCTGAGAAGCTCGTACTATTTGTAATCTTCGTTTCCAATAGCGTAGATGAATTCATGGAATTATATCCCCGCTTCTCAAACAGCGAAATTATTGAGGCGATGCTAGCCGCTTCCACGGTTGACATTCTAGCTTGAACACCCTGCGAAAATGTGATAATAACAATAAGCCAAATGATAAGCAGTCTACGAAACTCGATTCTGAGATCGCAATCAGCGTAAAAGAAAGATAAAATCTGTTTGCTAAGATTATAAAGACCCTTAGGACCGATTTTCAATAAAAAATCTATCACGATCTATTTCATCAATGCCATGATTGTTCTCTTTTTTTTATAAGACTAATTGTAAGTTTCTTTTTTCTTTACGAATTCACTGAAAAAAACGCATTTGATTTTTTTCCATCAAAGATCAATTTGATATCACCATTTGGTGATCAAACTCAATATCCGTGCTATATCGAAAATTACAGTCTCGTTTAGTTAATTCCTGGGTTTTTTACTCACGTATGCAGTGAGCAGAATGCACAAAATAGTTGCGAATGTTTCCATATTGAGCGGACGTCGTTGTCAAGTTGAAATTTCATTAGACTCGATACTTCGAAATTTGCGATCTCTTTATATACGCGATCACACGAGCGATAAAGCTGCGCGCAATTACAACACTTGTGTAAACTTCGATATGGGCTCGAGATATCTGCACAAATTTTATTTTCACATCGTTCGTCTGCTGCTGAGCTGCACCTAACTAATAGAAAGAAAATGTTTTTGATAACGAACGAAATCGATTAAATATCCACCATTACTCGTCTTAAAATAATCACAAATAATCTATTGAGATCGGAAACACTTCTTCCATATTTTAAACTCGGTAAAGTTGAGAGCATGAAATTTTACTCGAATAAAGTGTATGATTTTATCTTTAAAGACAATAATTTGCTTCTGGCTTACAAGAAAAGGTGTGTGCGTGTGCCACCCCCCCCCCCCCCCCACCCCAGTTCGTTCATTTTAGGATATGTTATTCTTCATCGAAATCCAAGCGACACGTGTATTTTTGTGTCTGCGGCAAAACGGTTTAAACGGCTGAAATCAAACCCCAAAGTTGGGCATCCCCGGTGATCATTTCGCCGTTTCCCATGCTTCCAGATGAGATATTTGAATGAAATCAATTGGAGGATAATTCTCATGACGAATAATGGAAAATGCATTCTGTCCGACCACGACGGGGTTGAATGGTAAAAAATTATAGGGATCCAGAGTTACAAATTATTTATAACTAAAAAACTACTGCTCATGGCTGAACGCAATAAATTGCATTTAACGGAGCAGAAAAAAGTTGGAGACATGCGCTTTCGCGTTTCTCGAAATAATGTCACATAGGGGGTGAACTACTCATATACACGTGCAACCAAATTCCCACTAAATTGGTACTGTTTTGCTTCGGTTCGTCTTATTTACCTAATATTGCAAAGCTCTTCCTGAGCAAAATTGAGGAGCTTATTCGTTTGGGTAGCATTCGGTTGCATTAATCACAAAAACCACCCCCCCAAAGAGTATCCCTGGTTAAGAGGGGCCAAATGCCTCTGTCTTAGGATCGTCAAACAATGCGCTCAGAAATGTTTCTCAAGTCAAAAATACATGTGCTCAACGGCTCATAACTCAATAACTCCCGTCACCCTTTACGGGGGGTGAAAAATGAAATTTGATGCATTCGATTTTTCATCTCAAGACTCGATCGACGGATCCTTACGAAAAAAATTACGGATGTCCATTACCAAAAAACCCCTTATGCGAATTGATTTGGACGCGAGGGGCAGCTCCCAAGATTCCAAAAAAAATTCATAAAAATGAAACATCGGTACATTTCGAAAGCTAATCGATCTAACTAAGGCTTTTTTTTGTAATTTTGTCGATTCGGGTGTAAATTACCTCCACGATTTATTTCAGACTTTCGTGCGTAGTGCACCACGTCAAAACGACGAATTTTGCATTTTTTCGCAACTCTTTCACTATTTCCAACCATGTCTTAAGTAAAAGTTGTCTGAATAGCTATAAAATATCGAGATTTGCCTTTTAAATTTACCATACCTAATATATCCAGCCTCGCCACCCTGTATATGAGAGCATTGAGTCGATAAAATGTCTTATTTAAGGTGTAAAAATAAGAAGTCGTAACAGTTTTATTCTTTTTATTTTCAGTTTATCAACAGGTTAAAGGCAGATTTTCTGCAAAAATATAATACCGGTGATAACTATGATGATGATGTATGGGATTGAAAGATTCTTGTGCAAAAGTCGTTCGTGACTGCATATCATTACGGAATATTTTACTAATGGCAATTAGCAGTCCCTGTTTTGAAGAAATATGCGAAAGAAATTGTTTTATGCTCTTATCCATAACCGTGTAAATATTCCTTGTAACGCAACATTTACAATGGAGATATCTTGTCCTCATCACTGGATCCTATCAACTTTTCCAGGCTGTATCCCACTTAGGAGAAATGCTTGGAGAAAATCATTCGCTTTTATTGAGTTATCGGAAGAAACAACTTGGAATCACAAGGTTTTAAATAAAATCAAGGGATATCGCATAAAAACGTACAAGTGTTACATACATCACGACGAAGACTATACCACCTATCTTACGGCCAGTACTTATCAAAAATAATTCGATCCGCGCAAATTCTAACGAAATTATTTCACGTGGGAAATGATTATCCTATTACTGATGAAGACAGTGATCAGGACTGTACTCAGCTGCAAGGAATATTTACACAATTATGGGTAAGAGCATAAAACAATTGTTTTTACATATTTGTTCAAAACAGTGACTGCTAATTGCCATTAGTAACATATTCCGTAATGATATGCAGTCACGGACGACTTTCGCACAAGAATCTTTCAATCCCATACATCATCATCATAGTTATCACCGGTATTATATTTTTGCAGAAAATCTGCCTTTAACCTGTTGATGAACTGAAAATAAAAAGAATAAAAGTGTTACGACTTATTATTTTTACACCTTAAGTAAGACATTTTATCGACTCAATGCTCTCATATACAGGGTGGCGAGGCTGGATATATTAGGTATGGTAAATTTAAAAGGCAAATCTCGATATTCTATAGCTATTCAGACAACTTTTACTTAAGACATGGTTGAAAATAGTGAAAGAGTTACGAAAAAATGCAAAATTCGACATTTTGACGTGGTGCACTACGTACGAAAGTCTGAAATAAATCGTGGAGGTAATTTACACCCGAATCGACAAAATTACAAAAAAAAAGCCTTAGTTAGATCGATTAGCTTTCGAAATGTACCGATGTTTCATTTTTATGAATTTTTTTCGGAATCTTGGGAGCTGCCCCTCGCGTCCAAATCAATTCGCATAAGGGGTTTTTTGGTAATGGACATCCGTAATTTTTTTCGTAAGGATCCGTCGATCGAGTCTTGAGATGAAAAATCGAATGCATCAAATTTCATTTTTCACCCCCCGTAAAGGGTGACGGGAGTTATTGAGTTATGAGCCGTTGAGCACATGTATTTTTGACTTGAGAAACATTTCTGAGCGCATTGTTTGACGATCCCAAGACAGAGGCATTTGGCCCCTCTTAACCAGGGATACTCTTTGGGGGGGTGGTTTTTGTGATTAATGCAACCGAATGCTACCCAAACGAATAAGCTCCTCAATTTTGCTCAGGAAGAGCTTTGCAATATTAGGTAAATAAGACGAACCGAAGCAAAATAGTACCAATTTAGTGGGAATTTGGTTGCACGTGTATATGAGTAGTTCACCCCCTATGTGACATTATTTCGAGAAACGCGAAAGCGCATATCTCCAACTTTTTTCTGCTCCGTTAAATGCAATTTATTGCGTTCAAGCATGAGCAATAGTTTTTTAGTTATAAATAATTTGTAACTCTGAACACCTATAATTTTTTACCATTTAACCCCGTCGTGGTCGGACAGAATGCATTTTCCATTATTCACCATGAGAATTATCCTCCAATTGATTTTATTCAAATATCTCATCTGGAAGCATGGGAAACGGCAAAATGATCACCGGGGATGCCCAACTTTGGGGTTTGATTTCAGCCGTTTAAACCGTTTTGCCGCAGACACAAAAATACACATGTCGCTTGGATTTCGATGAAGAATAACATACCCTAAAATAAACAAAATCGTAGGGAAACACCTCGGGCCCCTTCCTTGTTGGAAATAAAATTGCCTCGGATAAAATAAAGTTTATAATTTTCAAATTAATCATTTTGGGAAATCAAATGACGTAAAATTTTTATCAGTTCCTTGCATTGACTGAACAACTTGATTAATATTTTAAAACGAAATAAAGTTATTGTTTAAACTCAGAGCGTTTCTTGAGGTTCCTCAATCTCCGCTTTGCTATTAGTATTTTTCAATGGAACAAACTTCTGTCTGCTGACAAGTGTTTTACATTCTGTTGCATCGTTTCATGCACGAAAGCTTATCGATGTCTAAAATTTGGATACTTAATAGATTGGGAGGAGTGAAGAAACATTTGCAGAATATTTTAAAAATAACAGAATGCCAAAATCAATATTAATCTTCATTTTCGTCACGACCAACTGTATTTACAAATGCGGCTGTGTGATCAAAAATTCTGTTCACGCATTGGTGGCCATAAATTACGAGAGAATACGAAAATCGAGCCATTGGTAATGAAAAACATCGGACCAGAAAGTTATTTTACTGTTCTTGTGTCATCGCTATTTTCAACCCAAAGTAAGCAAGAACGAATTAAATTCGCAACTTTACAAATAAGGAATATGCTCACTCATTACATAATTTCTTTCGAACCGCACGTGCCGAAATTCCAAATCAGTAATCAATAAATTTCTGATGTTTACGTAGCAGCTACATATTTGTTCAACGAATTTCATCCACGCGCTTACAGTTTTCGGAATTTACTAAATACGATTTCAGTATTCACGTAAATTGTGATATGAATTAAATTTAGTATCGAAATAAAATTTCGATATAAAAGTAATACATATTTTATAGTCGTGAAGGTTTCGTAGAAACTGGAAAAAGTAGCGACACTGAACTCGCACCAGCCATCAATAAATTTTCAACTTGCGTTGTTATCATTCCAATGCATCGTAAAATGATTTTCACTTGCCTTGCCGATCCATTCCAACCACAACCAACCAATGTGATAAACGTACGGAATCGACGAGAAAAAATCACAGTTATCAGAACGCACTATACTGAAATTCGCATTCACAAAGACATGTATTGCGTAAAAGAACACATTTTGAAGGAAAGTTAAATTCATGGAATCAAAACGGCTTTCGTCAGATGTTCGTGATCGTGAAGCAAAATTTTTCACGGTCATAGCCAGACGGCGAGCGGATATAAGACTATGGTTAAAGGTATATGATTTAATTGTGACTTCAATCCCTTTTTCATCTTTCAAGGAATTCGGGGACCCATTTGGCATTGAACAAATAACTCGAGCTGATGAATGAAAATAAAATCAGCATTTTTGATAGAGGAAAAAACAAAAAAAACATTGGCGTAACATTTTCATAGAATTTTACAGTTTTGTAGTTCTCACAGGTGAAACGATTCGCAAAAACTTCAACTGTCTTACTAATCAGCAAGTTTTTACTTCTTCGGTGATTTTACTTCATTGCATGGTTGGAGTGGAAAACAGCGTTTTCAGGCTTCGGTAATCGATCAAGTGACTAATTTGACTCAAGGCATTTCTCATCTGGGCTATTTTTAAATAAAATCTAGTGTTCCGGATCTGGCGAATATCTTTCATAATTGAAAGCTTTGATTTTGTGAGATGTGCGCAGTACTGGATGCGGGAAGGAATCGTTTGTGTGGCGAACGTCTCTTTGCTCTTTACACGAGCGGGAGCAACGTATTTTGATGTGAAATAAGCTTATCAATTAATTAATAATAAAATTAATTATATCGGAATAAAACTGTATTGTATTAACAATCATGTATGGAGATAGTAAATATTGTCACTCCGGTATAAATTGCGACAAATTCTATGTAGAACTGCTTTCCAAATCCGTCAAACAAGTTTCCGCATCGATGTAATAGTCTTTCACAGCCGTTGCGAAATTCACCACCGCAGTTGCGTTCAAGCAATTGAACACCTTGTAAGAAAAATCGGTGGACGTCTTGGCGAATTTGTTTTCCATTGCCGCGACGGTGTTTAATAACAAAGCCTCATGGGTGATGTTCGATCCAGCCTGGCGTGAATGGTAAAAAACATTTGTTTAATGTCACAATTGATCAGGCTAAAGTTTGTAACGTTATTGTAATGATGCGTCTTTAGAAATAGTCGTTGTTTTGCAACTCAAGGTCTACCTGAGATTTAGTAAACCGATAATCATCAACGGCATGAACAAACACAGATTTTGTAAAATCAACTGCTTCAGTTATTCTAAAGTGAAAAATAGTAACTTGTTTCAACCTTTCGATACGTTGACGTAACTAACTTCAGCCTCGTCAAAATTATCAAGACAAATACGAACGATGAACATACTTCCGAATAATTCTAAGAACTGCAAATTTCAGTCACATTCTAACATGTTTGATAATGATCCAAAAAAAATAGATCTAAAACACATTTTTTGGTTAACTGTAAAACATTAAGCAGAATCTCTGACAGTAGGTAATAACGAATATTGAGAGTTTGAAACGTGTTGAGAAAAAAAATAAAATAAACGAATCAGAATGAAACGGGAAGCCAATCCTGCTGTATGTACGACTTACGCCTGTCACGTCGGTGTAGAAATTGAATATCGATTCATCGTCGGCCGCCGCGATCTTCCGTAACTTCAGCAGCAGAAAGTCTGCGGCTTCATCGACGTAGTCGCTGAACGTCTGGCAAGAGGACTCTGCACTGGACACGTAGCACTCGATGCAATCGCATATTTCGTCTACGAGAGCATCAGCCTTCGTGTACTCATCCGACCACGAGACATCGCACGTGTCGTAATTGACACTGGTGGAACTCACCAAGGTCTTCCACTGCGCTTCGTACTGTTGGATGATGCAATTTTTTCAAATTACAGTCACGTTTGAGAAATTCCGAATTTGAGAAGTTTCGAAAGCGCCGAATTCAGAATTTTTTGAAGGCGAAACTTGAAGTGAAGAAATCATACTTTGACGACACGTCAAAGTTTCGAATGGTCCGAAACCCTGGGCTCAAAGTTCCGAGAGGAAAAAACGAGAAAATTTAAATATCTGAAATACCGAAATTCCGAATGATCGAAGATTTTCTGTCTTGGCGGAATTTCACCACTTTGATCTTTCGGCGTTTTGGATTATCGATATTTTTACGTCCGTAATCCTGGTAGTTCTGTTTTTTAAGAACGAAATTTCACTCCATAGAAACTTTATTTTTCGGAATTCTGCTCTATCGGAACTTTGCTCTGTCGTAATTGAATTTTCGTAATCTTGCATTTCGGAACTTTGAGCCGTCGGGTTTCCGACCGTTCGAAACTTTGTTGTCTCGTAAAAGTCCGACTTCATTACTTCAAATTTCGGAATTAGGGCGCTTTCGGAACTTTAACCCCGCCCCTGCTTTTCCATATTTTCAGGTTATGGTCGCCTTACCTTGCTGACCATTCCTACCACAGTTCCATTTACAGTGCTCTCAATAGCCGAAGCGTTGGATTTCACGTAATCCAATTCATCGGCCATCGCTGATTGTGCGTTGTAGATCGCGATGATTTCCCTGTCTACCTTCAGAATCATGCGGGTAACAATTTTGGTAATATCAGCTTCGCTGCAGCTGGTACCCTGAGAGTCAAATTTATTTGAATCAGACATAGTTTTCGTCAATCTGAAGTCGTGGTGAAAGTAAGAGAAAACGGAAATCGATGGCGTTTGTGGCAATAGTGGCAGAGGTTATGGATTCATGAACTTATTGAGTACAGTAATTATTCCGAAGTCACGTTGTTGTTGGGAATGCAATCGACTATTTTACAGGCAAACCAAAATGAGGCCTAGTGTTCAATCGTGAAACTATCCGACTAATATCCTCCAAAGTTGAATTTCTATAACTCAATGAATAAAGCAAGACTAGTGCAGTAAAATATACGTGATAATGTGCAGTTTTCAATTTCGGGGTAAAATATTTGCGGCGTGAAAATGCGACATCGGTGCGCGAATAAAACGACAGAATATTTCAAGTTAAATAACGTAATTCCGGTGAAATTTCGACGCAGCATAAGTTGGATAATCAAATATAGCGAGACTTGTTGAAAAAAAAAGGAATTAATCAAAAATATATTGACCGATAGTTTGAAAAATTGTAAAATCCAATAAAATAAATCTAATATCGATCAACCAATAAATACCTACAGTTTGAGTAATCACTAAAACACTTGGGGTATTTCTATCAGTTCATTCCATTGGCTGAACCTCTAACAGAAAGGTGACATCCATGAATTCTGTATCAATTTTCAAGTAAGCTGTTGCGAGTATACAAATCTGCGATTATTTTGCAAAGTTTCATGGCTTGCGGTTATGAAAGTCAACCTTCCTAGTTTCTGATTAAGTTTTCGTTGGTTGAAACAGAACTTCAAAAGCATCATTCTCTGTGAATTGCATCTTGTCATCGTTGACTGTTTCAACCAACGAAAATTTAATCATATAATAAACACAGTCACGAACTTCAAACTCATCTTCCTAGTTTCGTATTTATTCTTTCGTACTTACATAAACAATGGCCAGGAGGCACAAGACAACCGCGAATTTTCCCATATTGTGTGATTTTCGTTCAGCTTGGCTGTTGAATGCGGACGGAGACTCAGTGCGCCGAAATTTGCAATCTCTTTATATATACTGATGAAACTCACGAACCCGTGCGCAAATGTAACACTTGTGTAAGCCTCGAAATCGGCTGATAAAATCTACAAAGTAAATATTGTTACCGCTTCAAAAACTACCGTGAATCGATCCTAAAATCGAACTTTCCACTCCGGATGTATCATCTATCATTAAATGCGAATTACTGTACAAATCAGAAAAACTCTCTCAAGTAAAATAATCAATTTTCCTCACGGAGAAAAAAAAAAAATTAACTGCATCGTGAACGAGTATTGAGTGATTTTCGACCTGCCTAGTTGGAGTGTGAAAATTTTACAGTAGAATACGTTATACTTGATATTCTTTCATATTATTACCAGTCTCTGTTGAGGCACTCTGTTATCGTAAAACGTACTGATAATTAGGTTTTTCGTCGCGACAAACGTATTTTATTTAACTTGGATGCAAGTTGCAGTAATTATGTAACCGTTTTTTAGAATTCTCAAGCCGCATCAGTGGCGTGAATACTGGAGTGCAAAAAAATGTTGACACTGTATATTTCGGAAAGCAAAAACGACCAATTCGCATAAAACTTTTGAGCAAACTCAAATGCTTGATGAATATGGTGCATGGAATTTTTCACAAAAACATGGCAAGTGTTTCAACTTTTCAGTAACAATTATTACGTACATCTCATTTGTGAGAAGAAAATGCCTACATCGATTTTAAAGAAGTTTTGTTGAAAAGTCAAGTATTCTATCGATGCGTTTATTTGTATTTTTATCTTTTTTAATGTACATTCTGATATTTCCATTTACAAAATAGCGGTTATTTGAACTCTCGAAATATTAATAATTCTTGCAAATTTTTTACGATTTAATTCGGTTAAATTTATACCAATGAGTGACGTTTTTTCAAATTTTTAAAATCAGAAACCTTTATATGCTCTCGATTAATCTCAGTACAAAAATCATGTCCGTAATTAACAAAAAAAAAAAGAAACTCAATTACAGAAAATTTCATCTTAGCAACGAAAAAAAAATTGTCTCGTCCAAACACTCGTTTTGAAATTAATTTCCACATACATCCAACAAACCAAATTCTGTGATGAAAAATATTAGGAAATATTTGTCATCCTGGTCGTAAAGAATTGGTAGAATTTCCAAAATATTGGAAAAATTACTATTTGACCCTTCACGGTCGCACTTGTTTGTCGTCAATGAAACAATATTGACGAAAAAAATCTAAAATAAAATAAAAAAGAGATGGAGAACGTCTTGGAGTCCAGTTGCAATGACGGATAGTGTGGATCAGATCTAAAATTATTTGCAAGAATTACCGCATATGTTATTTTATTTGTACTTGCGTCGGGATAAACAAAGCAGTCGCGATTTTTGAGTCACAATAAGCGACGGTCACAGATGAATAAACTAATTGGTAGGTAAATTCGGGTATAGAATCAAACCCCGAAAATCGATGATCCGTACTTTATACCTATACAGAGTGAGTGAATTGAAACTCCGAGAATGGAAGGAGCTTAGTTGATGAATTTGGCCTCAGCCAATCTGTCAAATGATAACAAAGATATGACAATAAAGGAAAGAGGACAGCACGAAATGTCAACAATTAGGTTTGCTTGGTATATGAAAAGTATGTTTACTCATAGTAACCACAGAAACAGATTGGCTGAAGAATAAGGCCCAATTCGTCAACTAAGCTCCACCCATTCTCGGAGTTTCAATTGACTCAGTCTGTATAATCGGTGTTAAAAGGGTTTTGAACAGATGAAAAAATACTCATGATCGATATTTACAACGATTCTCTTTCTCCGTGCCGATTTCAATGCGAATGAATACGTAATAAGAGGAGGAAATCGCATGATCTGACTTACCGAGTAAACGTCCATCTCTTTTTTTTTATGATCGCAATCGTTACATCGAAAAAAATGGAGTCAACATGTTGCATTTGAAATTTTCAAATGTTACAATTCCTAGTATCTGATACATTTTTCCCATTTAGTTGAATACATTCGTGCAGCTTGTTGCTTATCAGACTTAACTGTGCAATATCTAATGGAAATGAATGGCGTTCGAAAGTATACTTGACGTGGATTATTAGAAATTTGATCACTCTTGTGCAGGTATCCATGAAGTATCGTTACACCAAACTCATTAATTATTAATACTCATTTTCCTTACGACCGTCTGTATCTACAAATTTCGATTTAGATTAATAACTTCTGCACGTGTATCGCTGGCAATGATTACGTTGGCAGTCTATCGATTCAGCTGAGCACACAGGAATGAAATCGTTAACCATAAATAAATCGATACAGAAACGCAATTTGAATACTGTTGGCTCATCGCGATTGTCAACCTAAAGTAGGCAGGAACGGTGTGCAAACGCATAATTTTCTGTAACAATTATAATATCATCGACTTTGACAAACTTTTTTACAAAGTAATACTAAATATCGTCGTAGCTTCTACCGTCAATCTGTTCGTTCAGATGCTTACATTTTTTGCTGCGGGCACAACTTTTTGTACCGATTTATTGTTCCACATACATGAAATGATTGTAAACGTGACAAAAGAATACAGTACAAGTAACTATATGGAAAAATAATATTGATTACTTTATTCAGTAAACAATATTGCAGAAACATTGCAGCAACGTTATTTAGCTGTGTAAAAACTAATTTAGATATATTGGGCTGTATTGCAGAAATATTGCAGTGTTGTAATTTTGCAAGGTTCGAAATATTTCAGATGAATTGCACAATATTGCAGAAATATTGCAATGACGTTGCTTTATTACAATGATAAGTTTCAAATAGATTTTAAATACTTTGGGCGACATTGCAGAAATAGGTACTGCAGCAACGTAGATTCACAAGGCTTGAAATAATATGAACATATTGCGCAATCTAGCAGCCACTTTGTTGCTCCGTCACTCGGCTAAGGTTGCAAAATCTTGGATATATTGTACAAACATTGCAGTAACAGAAATATTTTAGCAACGCTGCAACATCCTCAGCAATATTTTGATGTTTTCTATCGGCATATTATACTTGCAATATTTCAGCAATGATTAGAACAAAATATTTCTGAAACATCGAAAACCAAGTTTAAAACATTGCTGCAATTTAGCCTGCATTGTTTTCAATTCAAGCACGAAAATAGATTGTTATTGTGATATTTCTGCAACTACAGTTCCAACATAGAGTTACATTGTAGAAATGTGTTCACAATACCACTTGCTGTGCTTTATTTTACTTGCGAAACAACATCTTTTGGTACTGATAACAAAATGAAAATACTTAAAGACAGCTCTATCATTGGGGCTTAGCCCAGAAATTTTTGTCGTAATTAATCCAAGTGTTTCACAATCAAGTTAGTCCAAGAAAATTTCAATACAGCTGAGTTTTATTAGCCAACTTAAGTAGGGATAACATATAAGTCGGACGTGAATATCTTCAAAACTCAAATTATGACGCCGTTCCAAGCAGTTTCAATGCACATTCGACTGCTGCGTCCAAATCCTCCTTCAAGGTGGCATTGAAACTTGTGACAGCGTTCGAGTTAACGCAGTCTGACACCGAGTCCGAAAAGGTTTGGTATTTCTCAGTAAATGCCTTCAGATTTGTCGTAATGTTTGTACAGGCCGAATCGTCCGTCGTCTCTCCGACCTGGCACATAAGACAAAAACACGATTTTCAAGCGCACGTCATAACGTGTCGATACATTGTATTGTGCAAGAGTGTTTCGTTTGCAAGCAATACTTTTTCCGCTCCCACTTGGAAACCGAATGTACGATGCAGAAAAAAAAATCCTCGCTGAAGGATATTTTTTTAATGCAAATTAGAAAAAACACTCTCGGAATTTGAAGTTGTTTTAATTTAACTCATACGTAGAAGATGTCATTTTTATTTTTAAATTGTCACCACTCGGCAGCATTCAATATTATGGACTAAGTCTTGGAAGTATTTTGTAGAGAGTTTAATTCTCTACAAAATTGTATAGTGAACAAAATCCATCGCTCAAGCGGTAAAAAGTTATAAGCCTCAGCCACTGATTTTATGTAAAATTTCTATTTTAATCATCTTCAGTAGCTCAACTATTTACAACAGAATTTCGAATGACGCTTTAGTAGAAAACTTGAATTTTTCATAAAATGCTTCCAACTTTTGCAGAATCAAGTCGATATTATTGAATACGGCTCAACTATTTTTTAAACAATGACAACTTATCCCCGTTATTCAACCCTGATTGGTCACGCTTCGGTAGAATCGCATAACTGTCACACGGGGTGAATTTGACCCCGACTCCAAAAAAGTAATATCCTGCTTCAACTATAAGTTCTAAAAATCTAAAAAAATATCTAGGTTGTTTGAGGATCGCAGAAAAAGCTCTTTCGGTTTTCCCAGCCAAAAACGATTGTTTAAATATTGCAAAACATCGACAAAGTTAAAGTTAAGGTAATGTGTGGGGTGATATTTACCTCAAGTTACCAATTAGGGTTAACTGGAAAAACTTCAAATTCCGAGAACAACTATTTAAAATCGCATCTGACAATTAGAGATATCCTTTGACAAGAATTCTGTTGCTATGTACCACGAGTTTTTCAAGTGGAGTTGAAAATAATCCTACTCATAACTGGAACACCCTGACATCCACATGAACTACACAAATAAATTATACGTTACACAGTAAGCATCTTTCTGCTTGAAGCATTTTGTATTCCTCGAGTGCGAGTCATGGAATTAATTATCGAAAAAAACTTTATAAACAAATAGCAAATAACGGATTAAAGAGAAGAATATACTGTTAATAATTTTGAGTACAGCTTGTGTAAAATTTTACATGCAAAACCGCCAATTCACGCGCACTCGTGTAAAATTTAAATTAAATCGTGCAAAGTTCATGGAAATTTTCTTGTTCTCATTAAGATTCGTGTAAATGATTGGCAATTGAGTGAAACCTACACGCTTCCGCACGGACTTTACATGACACGAAAATTTTCAACAATTGTTCCTACAACTGCAGGAGGACCAAAATCTTACTTACTGATTCTAAACATGTATGGGCAGCTGACTCATTGTAGGAGCTGCAATCAGAAGCATCTTTTTGTAGACTGAGCAAAGAGGTGCGGCATGTTTCAAAATCAGCAGAGACGATGTTGAAGCTGGCATTTGTCTCCGCCGTTAAAGAATCGATGCAGGCGGTTGTATTGGCTGAAATTTCAGCTGCGGCCTCTGAGTACTCATCAAATAATAAGACTTCACATGAGCTCATATCGATAGTAGTACTGTTCACTAACTCCTCCCACTGCGCCTTAGACTATTGGGATTGTGAACTTTTCTTGAGTGAATTTTCATTATTAATAATCAGATTGGAGAAGGTTGACTGAACAAATTACAAGCAATTACAAGCCCTTGAATTTTATAGGTAAATTTTGACGGTATGTGAGCCACGTGATAAACTTAAACCGTACCTTAAATTTTCAGGACTTTTGATGTTTCCAACTTTAATTGAAATGAAAAGTCATTTATCAACTTACCTTTGTGATAGCTGCTGCCATGGAGCTGTTTAGTTTTTTCACAGCGTTTTCAGCAATCGTTTCCATGTTAACTATATAAACTTTCATCGTTACAATTGTTTGATTAGCGGTGCTGTTATAATTTGTCAACTCCGAAGTGATCGCTGAAACAGCTGAAGTGGTTTCATTTGAGCCTTTGATACCCTAAAAATCAGATTCATTCGCGTCAGAGAAAGTTTGCATGAAAAAAATTAGGGTAAAAGTATCGAAATTCTCTTTATTAGTCCAGTCAAAATAGGTCTGAATAACAAGTATCCGAGATATAGCTATATTTTTTCGTATACGGTTATTCGACCCTCAGGAACTCAAATCTGAATTCGTTTTTGAGCTGCATAGCCGGCGTTTCAAGGAAACAGCAAAATTTAATGTTTTTTACTCAAATACTGTTATCGATAGATGAAAAATGACTTGACCATCGTGTAGAGCAGAAAATTCTACATCGAATTATGTCTTCATACGCCGGAAACTGAGTCGGATTAACAAATGAAGAAAAAAAAAATTATTTCACTAAAATTCCCCAAATGCCATCGATAAGTAGAATTTCTCTTTTCTTAATTTGTTAATCCGACTCTGTTTCCGATATATGAGGACATAATTGGATTGAGAATTTTCCGCCCTGCACGACGGTCAAGTCATTTTTCATCTATCGATATCAGTTTTTGAGGAAAACGCTAAAACGTCAAATTTTGCTGTTCTCGAAACGTCGGCTATGCAGCTCAAAATGACTTCATATTTGAGTTCCCAAGGGTCAAAAAACGCCTCAATATTTTCAAATCCGACCTATTTTGACTGAACTATAATCGTGTTGCTAGGAATTCAATTGACTCTTACGACAGGACCCCAAAATAGAATATTTCAAGATGACAGTACTTTTCAAAAGAAACACAAGAAATCAGATATCGTCAATTACATATTTAGCAGAACAAATCAAGGCCATGAACACCAGATCAATACTCGGGCAAACTGGTTCAATGCAGCAGTGATTTAAAATTTTTCAGAGGATAAGTTTGTGATTACAAGAATCGAGGATCGGTAACCGCGTTTAGTTATTTTACTCACGGAAACGGCGACTAGCAGGCACAAAGCAGTTGCGAATTTCACCATGTCGACTGTTCTTTGTTAAAGTGAAATACTTGGTACTCGGATGTGAGCAAAGGCTTAATCTGGTGAAATTCGGAATATCGCTGTATATATATGTAGTGGGATTGGCGAGACCTTGGGGACATTGAACACCTGTGTAAACATCAAAATCGGTTCATTGAAATTAATTGTATAGAAATTTTGTTTCCGCTTCAAAAGCTCATACCGCGAATTGATTACACAATCCATCGCTGAACATTTGTCCAATAAAAAAACACGGAAAGAGAATAGTTGAAAAACACGAAGGATAATTTTTGAAATTTCGTAAAAACTAATCATCATTGAATTCTGCAAAACAATTTTTTCCAGCTTATGAAATATTTGGCATCATATAGGAAACCATCACTTGTATGGGATTGCAATTCATTCTCTGAACATAAAATTTTCATTTTAAATCATCTGTTCGTAATTATTTTCACAGAATTTCTTAGTTGGTCGATCAAATATATCTCAGTTTTTCTCTCAGTCACTGACCGACTGAAGAGAAGCTATTCGCAGTCGATAAAATAAATCCACGCGAATGAGAATTGACCTTAGTAGTGGATCACTGAAAACTAAAGCTGTATTACTAAACTGCACGTTCCATACTTTTTCAACGACGCGATTTTTACTTGATAACTGCATTTTTTAAAACCTTTTCAATCTCGGGTAATTCTAGTTCAATTCAGATGTTTCCGAACAATCCAAATATTTTGTGTATATAATTGACAGCTACTCTGTGCATGAGAGTTGTTCTACATGTGCGAAAGTAACGTGAACACGATTGGTTTCGGATTGCGAACGTTTGGACACAACAGTATAACACAATTAAATTAAATCATCCAGTAACCATATTTTATTAAAAAGAGCCAGCCTTATGGCACTGAACTGCCACAAAAATTGAATGATAACTTACCGACATCAACGATTATAGCACATCAGTAAGTAATCTGTAGTGCAGGTACCGCTAACTGCTATACTGTGTTAAACAGCAATGGTCAATCTACTATTATTGACCGGACACCATAGCAACGTCTTCGTTTACCGACAACATTGAGTAACCATATCCTACCAAAGAGAGCCAGCCATATAGCTATTCCATTCCTAGTTCCGTGGAACCAGCCGGGGACAATTTTTTCGTTCAATCCAGACGAGAAATTAGGGAAAATGCTAGTTCGTAATGTCAGCAATTTGAGAGAGTTCGTCGGTAAGACGAGACACCAGTGTGCGTTTCGTCGGTAACGTTGGGGTTTCTATCTTCATCTTAAGAGCGGTATGGAAAAAAATAAGACATTGATGTCGGTACATGATTTGACCATGCTATATTGTAATATTCTTTGAAATTTCGCTTACTTACCATTCAATTTTATTCACACGCCATCTTTCATTGGGCTGGCTCTCTTTATTACCGAAAATATAGTTACTCAATGCCAACAAACACTACAAATTATGTATTTTACCGACGATCACTTAGCCCAATTACGATAGCCCTCGAAACTATATTAAGTATTGCACAGGCTAGCTCTCTTTATTAAGATATGATACCCGATGATGAAATTAAAGTGTCTTGGGGCTAAACAAGTTTAGTAAAATTGCTATGTCACTTAAATATTTTATTAACCCTCGAAGCACACACCTATTGTTTCAAGCACTGTGCTCTTTTTTACGGTTGTTACGTCCAACATACCACTTCTCTCTATTTTTCCTACTCGCTAACTCTCCCACAGTTCTTACATTAATCTCATGGTCTCTCTCCTGTCCTCTTATCTCTACGTAGTCTCACGCTATTCACTATCACGCTTACTCTTCAAATTCCATTCCCTACTCCTAGCATTGTCACACCTTTTCTGCACCCGTACGTTTCACATCTCGAGGTACACTCCTATTCTGACTCTCGACAATTCCACATCTAGCCTTCTTATATATCTTTTCGTACCACACAATTCATTCCTACCGGTATCTCAAGTTCTACGGAATGAACATATAATCGACATATCAACATACTCAAGTTTATTCAATCCTCATCCTGATTTCCGGTTGACCTGAAACGTAAAAGCGAAGCCAACCAGGTTACTCCTTCCGCTCAGGAGTAAACGCTACTCACGGACGTAACATTGGTGGCAGCGGTGGGATACGAACCCACGCCTCCGAAGAGACTGGTGGCTCAAACTCTTGTGTCGAGGACAGGATCAAGGACATCGACGGTGATTGCAAAGAACGAAGAGTCCAATGAATCGAAAGATAGCACGCTGAAGAATTCTTCTTCGTCAACAGTTACGAGCAACCATTCCAGCACTCCGAAGCATACTACCTCAGACAAACTGGTGCCATTAAACATCAAGGATACGACCATCGGCAAAATCTTAGAACGTTTGATAAACGTGAAAAATGAAAACGTCTCTGAGGCCGTTGAAGAACTTGACGACAACGAGAATAACAATGTCAATTCGCAGCTACATCCTGAAGTAGATCAATCTATCAATAAAAAGGTTGCACACAAAGAAGTTACCGAAATCGGCGTACAAGATCGACTACCCAATAAAGTCACAACTTTCGATCGTCAAATTTTCGATAAAGACGGCTACGCGGACTTCATCAAAACCTTCACAATGGACGCTGGTACGTCGAAACCCCCGAAAGATGAGAAAAAACGCAAAGGGCTGCGTCGGCTACTTCCAGGTCTCTTCTCGCCGAAGGACTCGCGCAAAGAGTACAAGAAAGAGCAAAAAGAGCGAAAGAAGCGGGAGGAGAAACAGTTTGGCCAGTACCAGCAAAACGGAAACTACACACGATCCCCCGACACGATGAACCTCAACGAAGACATCAAGCGAAATGTGAAGCTAAACACGAGTTTGAACAGTTCCATAATCGAGGAACGATTAAATGAAATAAAGCAGGAATTATTCCCAGAACAGGGCCTAACGACGAGCACTCCGGATCATTTTCTGCAAGCTGATCGGATCAATATGCCACGAAATAGCAGGAACCAACGATTCTACACTGCCAATTCATCATTGAGCTCGATCGCACCTGAGGATAAGTGGATCGATCAAGATATCATAAGTGGTTCCCCGGACATGCGAAAACTCAAGCAAAGGCCAACAGCCGACCCGAAATGCAGCCTGGAGAGAAAACATAGTCTTCAGGAGCCGGCGAGTCAAGCAAAATTTTTCAGGAACCATGGGCCATCCGGCAGAATCTCAGCACCACCAAACGAGCGGTTTCTCATCAGACCGAGAGCCGTGCATCCGGTGGACAGACCACTTCCGGCGATACCTCAAAAGGTCGAGTTTTCAGACTACGAAAATCACCACGGACTTCATAATTATCCCGAACGACATCCTGACGCCGAAAGTTACTCGCGCGCGCAGTATCCTCGCCAAGTGCAGAACCATCCGCAGGACGTCGGTCGGCTCTACGACGATTAAGCAACTGAATCAGAACCCGGGAATCTTCTTCGAACAATTGCAAGACCTACGTACATATAACAAAGAATGGACTTTGCTGAACTACATAGACCTCCAATATTTATTCGACCGACTTGACCAAGCATCAGATTTCTTAACCATAATAGAAGGTAAATGCTCTGTCGCCAAAAACTACTGTTACACCGGCGACCATATTCAAATGTTGGCTGATAGAATAAAAACCATGAAACTATACCAAAACCGAATAGAATATTTAGTTGGCCATCGCACAGGCGAATCCACTCACTCCGAACTTGCTAAATTAGCCCACCATCGCGGAACACGAGGCGCGATTAATTTCATTGGTAGCGTATCAAAATCCTTATTCGGCACGCTAGACGTAAAAGACGGAGAATATTTTAACCAACAAATTGACAACTTGTACAACGACAGTAGACACTTAGCATCCCTGCTTAACAAACAGACAAATATCGTACAGTCAACGTTGGGCGTCTACGGGAAAGAAATCGACAGCATGATAAGCCACGACCGCGAACAACATAAATTACTCACGGCCCTCTCGACTGATGCAGCTATTTCAAAAGCCTTAATCGCCAACAATACCTTCCGAACGACTTTACTTAACCGACTAATTGACCTGGACCGACACTTGAACGAATATGAACTTGACCTATCCAGCTTAGTAAACGCTATCCTCTTCGCTCAAAAAGGTATCGTCCACCCTAAAATTCTATCACCACAACAAATTATTTCCAGTCTTAAACATATCCAGTCACTCAGACCACAAATAGAGTTTCCTATTCCAATGGATCCAAATTACGCTTGTGACGTTGCACCTAGAGTGCAAGCCACAACAAACCCCAAACCCGCGGGGAAGAGCCGAACGGGTGAGCCCTGTCCCGTCGGGAAAGACCCGAACACCACCGAAGCCCCCCGACGCTCGGCAGAGCCGAGCGCGAGGGTCAGTACGAGCCCGGCCGTAGCAGCAGCCACACCAGCGTAAACCCAAACCTAAGAGCGAAAGCGAGAGAGGGAGAGAGAAAGAAAGAGAGAGGGTCACCGACACACACACACACACACACCGACCACCCAGCTATCCTCCACTGCACCTCGAGACCTCCACACACACACGTCGACATCACCAGGTTAGCCTGCCTTCTAGCGCCGATCTGCTCCTCCCCTCGCAATACCAACCCTGTCTACCACACACTCCCCGTCACCTCACACATTCCTTCCCCCCCCCTGCGCGCGTATCCATAAGTTAGTATTAAGCAACGCTAAGGGCTGAGGCGTGATCAGCCATCGCTTACGTCTACAACCCTTTTGTATCTTCCGTAGTTTAAGTCGACTCAGTCCCCCGATCGCTGCACCTGTACACCCCGTCACAAATATACACATCAAGTTTTAACGATTACATCCGCCCCGTCTCTAATTGTCTTCCCCACCCATATAATTCGTGCGGACTCAAAACCCGTCACAAATTGGCGCCCAACGTAAATTACCCACATTTTTACCACAAATCCAAACAATTAAGAGACAAAACACAGGAATAAACGCTAACAAAATACACATAGACTCACGAAACAAAACTACACAGTCACGAAAATTCAAATAACGACAGTTGAACACACACACTACCAAACACGATACACACAATGGCAGACCAAGGACACAGGGAACCGCAAGGCCTAGCGCGCGAACACATGGACATACACACACCCGAACGCAACCAAAACAACTCGACACAGAGCGGGCCGCGCGCGACACGAGATCAACAAACGCCGACCCAACCGCAAGAAATAAATAGACGAGGCACGATAAATTCACCAAACACAATAAATAGAATCGATGCAGCTATCATAGAGAATACACACAATTTACACAGTACACAAATTCAACACCAAGAAAGCCCAGAACCAACAAATCACACACAAACATACAATACAATCCCCACACCTACACACACGCAAACTAACACGGTAACAACCAATCAAACGAACCGACACTTCACAGGAACAGACACATTTTTAGCCACCAACACACGCAACACACGACTTATACAAAACCTAATAGACCTCGGAGCATCACCAAGCGACAGAAACGTATACGAAGACCCACACATATACAGCACACAGTCAATACATCCCACAAACACAAACCACACATCAAACCCAAACAGTACATACTGGAATCAGCCAGCAATGGCAATGAAAACAATACAAACATGGAACATAAAATACTCAGGAGACACAAACGAAAACATAGACGAATTTTTACAAAATCTCCGCGACTACCAAACGGGTTATGAAATACACGATACACAATTAATCAACAACCTCAGCCCAATACTCGAAGGTGACGCAAAAAACTGGTACAGATTAAATAGAGGCAAATGGCGAACACTAGAAGAATTCGAGAGAGATATTACACACGCATTTCAAGACATACAACATAGGGACAGACTGGAACAAAAAATCAGAAACTACGTACAAGGACCAACACAAAAAATCACACAATTCCTAATACAATTTAGAACACTACTATCACAACTAAAACCACCATACCACCCACGAACACAATTAGACCTGGCATACAGAAACATGAAAATAGAATACAAGGCATACATAAAACCATACGATTTCGCGAACTTCGACCAACTGGAAATGGCCGCAAAAGAATGGGAAGCAAATATCGAATGGGAAAACACGAGACAAACAATATTAAACAACTACACACAACCGCGAGAAACCTACACACACCAAACACACCACACACAATACATCCCATACAAGTACACACAAACACAACCCCGCCCAGCAATACTCCCAACACCAAATATACCACCGGCACTCACATACAACATACGACGAAACCAAACAAACCAAAATACGCAACAGACTCGATACCCCGCAATCACGTATAACTCACCACACTACACTCAGCAACAAACACAAACGAACCCAAACACAGGCACAACACCACGCAAATGCTTTAACTGCAACCAACCCGGACACTTCAGATGGCAATGCACACAAAATACAGAACCAGGGAAACGAGTAAGGGTTGACCCAGCAAGGGTGGAGGGCAACCCCACAAACAGCACAAACACACCCGAAACAGTAGCACCTACGACAGACAACAACATAACGGAAAGTAGATTCCACATCAGAATCGAAATACACGGTCACGAATTTAACGCACTAATAGACACAGGCGCAACACACTCATACCTAGGCGCAGAAGTAATACAAATACTACACAACACAGACACACAAATAAACAACACACCCGACAGAACAGCTACAATGGGAAACGGAACACAGGTGACGATAGAAGGAGCAGTAACACTCCCAATACGCCTCGGCAACATAACAAAAGAAATTAAGTTCGGATTAATATCAAACTTAGGCTCGCAATGTATCATAGGTAACAGCGACTTAATAAGATTTGGAATATTAATAAATTATGGAAAAAACACATGGTCACTGATAGACGACCCACAGACACACTACCACATGCAAACTAGACCACAAGAACTACCAACACCACTCAAAGAATACACACAAATACATCAAACACGAGAATCACGACACCAATCAACACAAACACACACAAAACAAGCAAAAGCAGCAGAAAAATTAGAAGCAACGAAACAACAAACAAACCCGAAAACAACAGAAAGACATGAAAACACAAAAAAAAAAACAACCATAAAACAAAAACCACTAACACCAACACTACCCAACACAAAGACACCACCGGAAAACACCCCCCAAAAAGACAACCCACAGAACACACAAATCACAAATCAAAAAATCATACCCACAAACGCACAAACAACAGACGACACAACCGACAAAGAAACCGAACCACAGATATGCGCAGGAATACAAGAACTCACACAATCACAACACACACAACTACAGACGACAATACAGCAGAAAATCTCAACACTACCAGGCCAACTCGGGCTAACACACCTAATTAAACACAAAATAGACACACAAGGACACGCACCCATAAAACAAAGATACTATATGGTATCACCAAAAATTAGAGAAGCCATCCACACAGAAATACACAAAATGCTGAGAGAAGACGTGATAGAACCATCAGAAAGCGAATGGTCGAGCCCAATTGTCATGATAAGAAAACCAAATAACACATATCGCTTCTGTCTAGACTTTAGGAAGGTTAACTCAGTATCAAAGAAAGACGCATACCCACTACCATACATGACAGCAATATTAGACAAACTACGGACAGCACAGTACATATCAAAAATCGACTTAAGCCAAGCATACTTCCAAATACCACTCGACAAAGACAGCAAACACATAACAGCCTTTACAGTCCCGGGAATGGGCTTATTTCAATTTAAAAGAATGCCATACGGACTGACAGGCGCACCAGCGACATTCCAAAGACTACTAGACAGACTCATAGGCCCAGAATGCGAACCATATGCATTCGCATACCTAGACGACATCATAATAGTAACACAAACATTCGACGAACACTTACAAAGACTAGAGCAAATACTAAAAAGAATTACAGACGCAGGACTGACAATAAACCCAGAGAAGTGCGAGTTCGGATGCGCACAAGTAAAATATCTCGGATACATAGTAGACAGACACGGACTACACATAGACCCCGACAAAACACAACCCATAGAAAACTACCCAAGCCCAAAAACAATAAAACAATTACGGAGACTAATTGGCATGGCATCATGGTACAGACGCTTCATACCTAACTTCGCACACATTACAGAACCACTAACACGACTACTGAAAAAAGACCAGAAATGGCACTGGGGGGAAGAACAAGAAAACGCAATGAACACAATCAAACACGCACTCACATCACCACCCACACTCGCATGCCCAGACTACACACAAACATTCACACTACAAACAGACGCTAGCGGAACAGGGATAGGTGCCGTACTAACACAATCTCTCGATGACGAAGAGCATGTCATAGCCTACGCTAGCCGTGCGCTAAGCGAGGCAGAACGTAAATACTCAACAACTGAGAGAGAGTGTTTGGCGGTACTCTGGTCCATCAAAAAATTCAGACCTTACGTGGAAGGGTACCACTTCAAAGTCATTACAGATCACCACGCACTAAAGTGGCTTAGACAATTAAAAAACCCCACAGGCCGACTAGCACGATGGGCACTAGAACTATTAGAATACGACTTTGACATTACACACAGAAAAGGTACAATGCACGACGTGCCAGACGCACTTTCAAGACGACACGAAGACGAAGAACACATAGACACAATAGTAGACACGACAGACAAGTGGTACACATACAAAAAAACACAAGTACAAACACGCCCAGAGAAAAACGAGTCGTGGCGAATCAGAAACAATCAACTATACTTCCACCGCCCGAACCCCCTACACTCAAACCTCCTACCAGACACAAACCCATGGAAACTAGTCATACCCAAAGACAAAATAACACACATACTACACGAAAACCACGACGTAACACAAGCAGGACACTTAGGGATCGAAAAAACATACCAACGAGTAGCAAAAACATATTATTGGCCAGGGATGTACAGAGACACAGTAAACTACATAAAAAAATGTGACACATGCCAAAGAACAAAAACAATACAAGCGCGACCAGCAGGACTAATGGGCATGAGAATTATTGAAGAACCATGGACAGTAGTAGCCTCCGACATCATGGGCCCACTCCCACGATCAAAAAAGGGAAACCAATACATCATAGTGTTCGAAGACCTATACACTAAATGGGTGGAAATCATACCCACACGCAAAGCAAACGCCAAAACAGTAGAACAGACATTCCACTCACACGTAATATCACGATGGGGTACACCACGCATACTACTGACAGACAACGGCACACCATACATAAACAAACTCATACGCGAACTAACACAAAAATTCAACATCAGACACGCAACAATCCCCCCATACCACGCACAAGCCAACCCCGTAGAGCGAGTCAACAGAACCGCTAAAACAATGATCCAAGCCTACGCAAACAACGACCACACAGAATGGGACATACACTTACAAGACTTACAATTCGCAATCAATACATGTACACACACATCAACTAAACACACACCAGCCTTTTTAAACCTAGGAAGGGAATTAAATCCCACACAATGTCTAAGAAATCAGTTAGAGAACCACGACGAAGTAGAATTACAAGACACAGACAGATGGACAGACCACTTAAGACGACTACAAATACTTAGAGACGAAGTACAGAGGCACTTGATAGAAGCAAACGAAAAACAAGCACACTACTACAACCTACGAAGACGAGACATTCAATTCAAGGAAGGAGACAGGGTACTAAAAAAGAACCACGCACTCTCATCCGGACCAGAACGAACGACAGCTAAGTTAAATAAAAAATTCATAGGCCCATACATAATCACTAGAAAAATCTCACCCACAATATACGAATTAACAACAGAGAGCGGTAGAAATATAGGAAAATGTCACATAGAAGACCTAAAATTATATACATAATCAAATAACACACCCCGAAAATAAACTAACATGTATATTCACTCCACAGAAACACAACATGGAAAATAAACAACAAAGAATACCGGCCCTAATGACACTACGACTGACGAGACCGACGACAATAACAACAAACACAGAGAGAACACCACTACTACAAACACCAGGACAGGCCCCACACCCACACAAATACGGACGCGACGGCACACACCGGACAGAGACCCGACGAACGCTACTACCGACACCCACTACACACACACAGGTAACAAAGACCGCCACGACAGTAACACACACAACAAACACTGCACCCACAACCGCACAGAGACACTCACAAACACACACAACGATGACCACACACACAATTACACCCTCCGGACCAAGGCAATGCCCGAAGTGCAAGGGGCTGGTCCGGGGCACCAAATACACAGAACACATACAAACATGCACACAAACTAACACAGACACATCACACCCACCACAAACTATCACACACCCACCAACAGTTATCCACACCACACAAACCACGAGAGCCACCGTACCAAAACCAAAAATTCGAGTACAAAATAACATAAGAATAGAATAAGTTTGTATAAGAAAAAAAAAAAAAAAAAAAAAAAAAAAAAAAAAAAAAAAAAAAAAAAAAAGAGACTAAGTAGAATAAGTAGATATAAGACGACCCACAACCCACACCAAAAACACACCCCGCAAATACAACCCAACCTCCATCCCTTAACCCCGACAGATCGGAGCAGACAACACAAAAACAACAAAAATAACAAAAGGAGAATACACAGACGAAAGGACCGCAAAATCCGTCACCGAAACCGGCTCACCCTATAGGCCTCGCCCCGCGTGGGGAGGGGGGAGTTGTGACGTTGCACCTAGAGTGCAAGCCACAACAAACCCCAAACCCGCGGGGAAGAGCCGAACGGGTGAGCCCTGTCCCGTCGGGAAAGACCCGAACACCACCGAAGCCCCCCGACGCTCGGCAGAGCCGAGCGCGAGGGTCAGTACGAGCCCGGCCGTAGCAGCAGCCACACCAGCGTAAACCCAAACCTAAGAGCGAAAGCGAGAGAGGGAGAGAGAAAGAAAGAGAGAGGGTCACCGACACACACACACACACACACCGACCACCCAGCTATCCTCCACTGCACCTCGAGACCTCCACACACACACGTCGACATCACCAGGTTAGCCTGCCTTCTAGCGCCGATCTGCTCCTCCCCTCGCAATACCAACCCTGTCTACCACACACTCCCCGTCACCTCACACATTCCTTCCCCCCCCCTGCGCGCGTATCCATAAGTTAGTATTAAGCAACGCTAAGGGCTGAGGCGTGATCAGCCATCGCTTACGTCTACAACCCTTTTGTATCTTCCGTAGTTTAAGTCGACTCAGTCCCCCGATCGCTGCACCTGTACACCCCGTCACAAATATACACATCAAGTTTTAACGATTACATCCGCCCCGTCTCTAATTGTCTTCCCCACCCATATAATTCGTGCGGACTCAAAACCCGTCACACGCTGAAGAACTGATTCGAATCTCTAAAATCGACATAGCGTATTACGAACCCAGACTGCTTTATGTGATATCTATTCCGTTGCTCAACTCCGAGGCTTTTGACCTGTACCGACTGCTTCCCGTCCCCGTTAGACAGACATACGACTCTGCAAATAACAAATTCGCTTACATTCAACCTGGCAGCAACTACATAGCTATAGCACTTAACCGAGCGTCTTACTTCCAAATCTCGGAATCCAAATTTAGTAAATGCATTTTATCCTTAGGAAAATTCATATGTAAGTTGACACAACCGCTTTTCCGACCGTCGACTCACAAACTCTGCGAGGTAGACCTTTTTCTGAACCCGTCCAGAAAAATTTCAAAACAATGTGATATCAGATTGACCGCATTCGATGGAACCTACTGGTCGGAATTATCAACATCTAATTCTTGGATTTTCTCAGCTTCCACTCCTGAGACTCTTCATACTCTCTGCCCAAATGACCAGACCTCTCGTGTCACACTTTCCGGTTCAGGCATTATCACCCTAGACGACCTATGTACGGCTAGTACTTCTGAGGTCACTCTCAAAACTTCGAAACGCTCACAATCTACCGAGACCCTCTCCTACGTCCCCAAAGTTACCTTGGATCTAAGTCAAGTATCCCTCAGTCTTGATTTTAATATTTCCACCGACTTATCCTTAATTGCAATCCCCCCACTCCACAAAACCTCGCACATAGGTGTACATGCCTTGGCCAATACCGGACTATCGCTGCAGGATATCGCAAAACAAGCTACTGATATCAGCACACACCACCGCACACAGCGCTATATGTTGCACATCAAAGACACTCTTACTTACAGCGGTGTTGGTTTGCTATCTCTCGCAACCCTATACTTATTCTACCGTCACTCATGCCTCGGCAAGGTCATTACTCTGTGCACACATTGCAAAACAAAAAAGACGAACCAAACATTCAGAGCCATACAAACAGGGTATGACAATCCAATCGAGCTGAATATTATTCACCCACCTACTTCTTCTGTCCTACCCATTCCCAACGAAGTAGAAACCCATCATGCAGTTCCTCACACACCACCTCCGCTTCCTTTAAACCCACCCACCTTACGAAAACCTTATTACAAATAGGCAATTACTATATTGCTATCAAGATCTGCTGTTGCGCTGTCAAACAGACATAAATAAAATAAATACTTGTGTACACTACTGCACTAAAATAATTGTAGTGACGATCTTATACCCTTAGTTTAAAATTAGCCCAAAATATATCTACACTCATAACCGATATCATTGTACAAATAGGTCAAACTCTGTATCTCGATATATCAAGAAAAAAAAAAATATAGTATTACTTAGTACCCAGCTAATCAAAAAAAAAAAAAAAAAATCATTGTTGTTTAGGCTTAAGTGTACTAACCCGCTTCCATGCGCATTAACCCTAGGCGCCTAGCTTTAAACAACATTATGTAACCATAGTATTATAACTATATGCCTTACGCTCATACGTAATCCAGAATATAAACCATACACTACCTATAATAAGAATAATTGTAAAACTAATTTTAAGCACATACTTTAAAATCATGTTTCACATTTCCACCTTCTTGCTTCCCATATTCGGGACCATACCTACCGCTATGCTCCCTCTGACGGGGGGGGTGTTACGTCCAACATACCACTTCTCTCTATTTTTCCTACTCGCTAACTCTCCCACAGTTCTTACATTAATCTCATGGTCTCTGTCCTGTCCTCTTATCTCTACGTAGTCTCACGCTATTCACTATCACGCTTACTCTTCAAATTCCATTCCCTACTCCTAGCATTGTCACACCTTTTCTGCACCCGTACGTTTCACGTCTCGAGGTACACTCCTATTCTGACTCTCGACAATTCCACATCTAGCCTTCTTATATATCTTTTCGTACCACACAATTCATTCCTACCGGTATCTCAAGTTCTACGGAATAAACATATAATCGACATATCAACATACTCAAGTTTATTCAATCCTCATCCTGATTTCCGGTTGACCTGAAACGTAAAAGCGAAGCCAACCAGGTTACTCCTTCCGCTCAGGAGTAAACTCTACTAAGACACTCTGAAAGCCATATTCTACGTTAACGCAGTCAACGATCTCTGATTCACACGAACGTCACAGACAAATCCGTTTCTCCAAATCGATATTGCTGAAAGACTATCTCCTGCTGCTACTACGACGACATCTTCATTCTTCACGACTTCTAGTACGACACAACGCACACCGACGTCATCACCGGCTACAGACACGAAATCGCTGGACCAACATCCTCTCGGAAGAATGCAACATTTTATTCCGTTCCTCCTCTTCATCTTCACTTTGTAAGTCGACAAATCCTAGATTAAAATTTACAACATGGCTACCGAAGGCACTTTTCCGCACCTGCCTCTTAAAGATGCATTAGCTCTGATTCCCACGTTCAATGGCACTAATATGCCCGTATCCGAATTCATAACTAAAGTAGAATGCGCAAAACAAGCTGTCTTAGCCAGAGAACTGAATTTATTCTCCACACTCATTCGCACGAAAATCGAAGGCGACGCGAGTAAATATATAGAGTCAGATAATCCGGATTCTCTTCGAGATTTGCTATACTGCCTAAAACAGGCCTACGCGTCTAAACAACACCTCCCAGATATCCAGCTAGACCTCGCACAATCGGCACAGAGGCGAAACGAGAGTGTTCTAGATTACGGTGCTAGAATAAAACATCTGTTAAGACAAGCGTGCGAATCAATAGATGCCTCAGAATCTATCAGTGATGCTCAAGTGCTAAAGAAAAATATCAAAGAGACCGCAAGACTAAGATTTATCAAAGGATTACTAGACGAATTAGAAATAAGAGTAGCTCATGAGAATCCACAAACCCTACAAATGGCTATAGACACGGCCACCAAGACTGAAAAACTATTATCAGATAGACTTAAACTAGCCTCATACCGTGATACTAACTACGAAACACAAAACCATATAAAATGTAGTATATGTAAATTAACCGATCACATCGATAAATATTGTCCTGAACAACCTTCCCTAGTAGTAGTGTGTAGATACTGCAAGAAGGCAGGTTATAGTATAGAAGAGTGCAGAACGAGGCAGCGCAACAACACAACTTGCACGCAGTGTGGTCGCAAAGGCCACTCAAACGATAAGTGCCGCTCAAATCGGTCCCAATATCCCCAGAATCCAAAATTCCAACAAGATTCAAGAGTTTTCCAAAATAACACTAATCGTCAACAACAGAACAATCCCAATACCCAATATCGAGCAAGAGACCCGACAAACCAACCTTTAGACCAGACGCGAAATGACAGTCAACGCTCACAACAGTATAACACACCAAATCCTTCACGATCGAACTTCAGGGTTAATTACGTAACACAAGACTACTCGAACGAGAATTGCGATACAGGCGTCCACCCGGAGGTTTCATACGAAGCAAAGCAACATCGCGAATATCCCGCGCGAACTCCCTCGCGCTACCCAACTGATATCTCGGAGAGTGACTCCGTGACACATGATCCGGAGTCAGCTGTTGAAGACACGGATAGCGATGCCTCCGTTGTACCTACGGCAACGCTACCACCTTTAGGCTCACAACGTCGCGACAATCCCGAAGAGCGAAAACCGGACCGCCCCCATATTGACAATGACAACTTTTGTTGCTTAGATTACTTCATACAAAATCAAAATGACATATTACCAACACCCAACGTAACCGAAACTAATGACGGACTTCTCATGTTGTGCGACAATTACGCTCATTTCGTATCAGCTAATTGTGGTTGGACAGAAGGACTGGAAAAACAGTTGATAGACGGAAATCAGGATGAGGATTGAATAAACTTGAGTATGTTGATATGTCGATTATATGTTTATTCCGTAGAACTTGAGATACCGGTAGGAATGAATTGTGTGGTACGAAAAGATATATAAGAAGGCTAGATGTGGAATTGTCGAGAGTCAGAATAGGAGTGTACCTCGAGACGTGAAACGTACGGGTGCAGAAAAGGTGTGACAATGCTAGGAGTAGGGAATGGAATTTGAAGAGTAAGCGTGATAGTGAATAGCGTGAGACTACGTAGAGATAAGAGGACAGGACAGAGACCATGAGATTAATGTAAGAACTGTGGGAGAGTTAGCGAGTAGGAAAAATAGAGAGAAGTGGTATGTTGGACGTAACACGGTCTACCATTTCAAAACTGCTCATCCGATCAGTTTGTAAAAATTCTCAGATATTCTTCAAACAGTTTAGAATCAATTTCCGTTGTTCAAATGCTTTGTTAGAAATATTGAAACGCCCAAAAACATCTACACTTTTTTCAAAAAGGTTTCTGTTGGGGTTTTTGTGAAAAGAAGTGATTTTTTCAATTTTTTTATTTTTTGACACTGCCTAATTTTCAAATCGCTTGAAAGATATTCAGGATGAAACTTGAGGACTTCGAGGGTTGAATAATTCTGAAATTTAATACTGCATACAATGGGTTGGGCGAGTACATTCTCACATCATGTAACTTATGAAAAATTCTCCTGCTGCGATGCAAATCGTCTTCAAAAAAGTGGTGAAATCTGTTACCGTGCTAGATGGTTGAAAAGGGTAGGAGAAAATTTGCATATTTATGTGAAACTTTGCAATTATTGTAGAAATATTAGTTTCATTTGATTTATGCATAATGCATGTATCGGCGTATCAGTGGAATTCGATTCCAAAATATAAACGAAAAACACGCTATCTCAAGCATACATTTATTTTCTCCGAAATTACGTTGACAACACTACGACACGATTGATATCAATTCAAAAACTTGCGTCGCATCAATAATCTTATATTTTGACTATCGATACTTTATATTTTTACATTTTGACCTTTTTATACGTCGACTTTTTACATTTTGAAATTCTATAAAATAGATTCTCGTGCTTTGGAACTTTGACATTGTAGCTGTTCATTCTATTTTCTAATTTTTACACATTTTACCCATGCCCGTTTGACTTATACGTAATAAAATTGAACATGCAGATCACTTTGTCACAAACCATAATGGTCCTTAACTTATCAAAATATGTTTTTTGGAATATTTCGTGTTACAAGTGTGCGTGATATATTTTTATTATTGGTAAGAGGAATACGTGTCAGTCCAAAAAGTCCGGACGCGTGTGGTTTTGGAATTTGATATAGATGTAAAAGTAATGTAGATGATTGGTTGCAAAATTTTTGGAAAGCTTGGAGTCTTCTGTGTCCAATGATCCATTGCTCATCTCTGAAAAAATTTACCTACGTTAGGTATTACCACCGATATGCCGGAAACGTGTTTTTCTTTACAGAACTATGCGAAAAATCTGAGAAACACCAGAAACCTGCCCTCTGAATATAACTAAAACCTCGACTCGAACTAAAACAATTTAAAATTTTGAAAAATCTCGAAACACACAGCTTCCAGGAATTTATGTATGCAAATACCTGATTTTGGTAACGGGTGAAGCAAAACAAAAAACGATCGCCCAAAATTTGCAAATAAAGTGAAACAATTTAATTCAGTTAAGAGCAAGTCGAACGCATTGCCCAACTCGCTATAATCGCTTTTGGAGTTTTCGAATTTTAGCGAGGCTCTTGTGAACTCGTCGTCAGCTAAATTCGCCCCACCCACCGAAATCTGAACATCACAAGTAAACGATAATATTCGCAAAATCAACGCACAATTCCAACATAATTAAATTCAACACATATTATTTTAACAGTACTGATTACAGCACACATTATTTTCAACATTAAAAATTGCGAAGTCGGAAAAATCGGAGTCTGAGTCTTATTAGCTAATGTGTGTGAGTGTGTGTCTGCGTCCACGCCGGGTTAAAAGCGAAGGCCCAAACCGATTCTTTGTATGTGATTGGCGTAAGTGTTGATTTAACGAGTGTTGATTGGTGTATGTGTTGGAATAAATTATGTTGAATGTGTGAGTGTTGACTTGACATGTTAAATTTGTCATGCGTTATTTAGACATGTAACCGTGACGTACAATGTATGTGCTTCCGGAATGAATATGTATCCCTGACTAAGGATACATATTTTCATCAACGTTCTCTACAAATATGCAGATCTATTACAACTCTTACAAATATACTTTTATTCCGTACTCCAACAAGCCAATTTGCAACTCATTCTTCATCAACTTCAATTCCTTTTATTTTCTAAGTTCTAATCACTCTGGGAAAATCGAATTCAACAATCATCAACCTCAGAATCAACTTTTTACAAATAACAATTTCACACTCAACAGTGTTTTCTTGACAGTAAGAAATTAATCATTGATATCAATTTGAAGTCGTTTTTCCTGTGTTTACTAATTCGTTTTCCAACCGTCCATTCCTGACGTAGAGAGTTAGAGACGAAAAATATTTTTTGCCCCTTTGGATTTTTAGTGAAAATGTTGACGATTTGGAAAAATGCTGGAATCAATTCTTTGATGTAAAATATCGACGTAATTTTACGACACGAATCAATTGGGCGCAGTTCGAATACGCTGTGAGCAACGGATCGAACGTGACAGCCGAAAAACGAAATATTTCCCTCGTCATTTTTCTGCTTTTAGTCCCACGCTCTGTTTGATATCGTTTGTTCGTTTCTCAGGGTCTAATTAGTCCAGAGAGGGTCAAGCAGGTCGATTCTAAGACCGAAAATTTTTGTCTTTTTGAGAGACTAGATCTTACTCGTCAGTGGTGGAAGCTCAAGGAAAGAAATGACATAGCCAGCTGATTAGCCTTCAGCCTAAATTTTCATTTTAAATAGTGATACGTAAATTTGGTAAAGTCGGGTGAAACAATTATGGCATATCTTTTATTTTCTATTACAAGTAATAATGGCGAATCAAATTTTCAGTATTTTTGCTGTTTACAGAGTGAATTCCTAATGACTGCACGTTCTGTCGTCTGCTACTAACCGAGAGCGGCTGTTTGCCAGGGCAACTAACCGTCATAGACGATGTTCGCTGCGATGTATATAGCCTTAAAAAAAATTGACAACAGTGAATTTAGCGCAACTTCCACCGACATCAGTCAAAATTTTTGAGATTACATTATACGTCGCGGCGAGCTGTCGTCAAAATTCATGACGGTTGGTCCCCCTGACAAACAGCCGTTCTCGGATTGTAACGCGTACATATTAAATTTTACCAGACGACGGAGCAAGCACTTGTTAGAAATTCACACTGTATAAATATATCTTAGCATAGCTGACGTCATGACTCTGTCGTTTTCAATTCATCGTCGTACAAGCTTCAATTTTTATGAAATTGGAAACAGGAGAAATGTGAACCAACTACTTTTTAGTCAACTATTCAAATACGTAATAAAAAAAAAAAAAAAAAAAAAAAACACAGGATTCGGTCCAATTATTCTCATCTTTTTACTGAAGGTTAAAAATAACCGCAGCCACGCAGTGAGAAGCCTTTCTCACTCTCCACAGCGCTTAGAACTACAGCATGGCATTTCCGACTCGTAACAAGGACAGTAGGTAGCTCCTTCGCACGTGTTTTGGATACAAAATCTGACGCTTGTTTTTGGCAGTTTCACTTTCGGTGGTGGCGGGAAACACGGGGGTTTTGTACCGACCGGTTCTGGACAAGGTTTAGCGATGCACAGCGTCGGAGGGGGTGCTGGTTTTCCAGGAGGCTGACGACACCTCTGTAAAAAAAAGCATATTCCATCAAAGAATCTCGTTTCTGGAAATAGAAACGTTTTTGGCACTCTGATTTAAAGAAAATTTAATTCCTTGTATCATTATTGATACCAATAGCAGTTTGAACATCGTTCGGATAGCAAAAAAAAAAAAACATTTTGTAAGTAACTATTTAGTGCAACGCTAAAATTTGCTGTATAATGAATTACATCTGCTTGGTTGATTATGATCTCGTTACGTCCCGACGTACTTTTTTCAAAACACTATTTTAATTACAACAATCAAGCATTATTCTCTAGCCGCTTGAGCGACACTATTCACATAACAACCATTTCCACCCCTCCTAGAAAAAGTCACGTACGGTCCACAGTGTTGGGTTTAACATTGTATCAGATTAGCTAGTACCAAAAACTGAGGTAAGAGATTGCTGAGCTAGTACCATTGACCGGCAGCCTTGAAATATCTCTATTTTCAAGTTAAAATTATCATCAATGATTAGGACAAACCACTTATAAAATTTGCATCAAACTAAAATAGATTACTTAGAAAGTAGTATGGATGAATGTGTGAGAACTGCGTTAAGATATATTTAGCTAATATTTTAATTGTATAATTGACGAGATTTAGGACCTTCGGAGCACTCGAGCCGCACTCCGAAGTAACGCTGACCATGTGGAGCGGTACCAGAGGATCGCCCTCACACCTCATTGGCTAATTACTATACAACTTAGTTATAACTGCAGGCTCTTGGACTGAACTGAACTGAAGCCTCTTCTTTCATCTATCAAGTCGCAAGGTGTGTGGACGTCAACCCGTATTTGCCCTTTCGAGCAGAGTTGGAAAATCTTCATTGTGACCGGCCCAAGTCTCGTGCGAATTCGTTAAACCGAACATTCAGTTTATTCTGTTAACTGCAAAAGACTCACTATCTTCTAAATTCCAATTTTTACTGTTCTTTACTGAATCTCATTATTTCGCGAATAAACATTTTCATGATTATTCCATTTCCCGCAATGAAATCAAGTTCTGCATTGATTAAAAAAAAAACGGGTAATATTGAGTATTCGTTTTAAAATAATAATCAACTACGTTACTATTTTAATTAACAATTGTTTCAAACTTACAGTAATCCAGTCATTTCGCATTATAATTAATCCTGGATGAACCATTTGAACATTTTCGAACAATACCTTTCGGCAATCAGTATCACTATCCAAATTCAAAATTCCCCAAGCCTAAGTGCCTGAAATAGAACATCATCGTGTCATATTCTACTATCTATTCGACTCTGACCCCGAGGTTGGACTCTGTTCCAGAAACAACACTAACACTGACCTACACGACCCGATGGCGCTCAATCGCGTCAACCTTCACATCTCAAGATGTATCGATTTGTAGTCTTCGTCACATTAATCCGAATCTCGTTCTTACAGGTTTGTCAATCTTCGCGTAACATATGATATGACGAGAATAGGTGGCAAGTTTCTCTGGCCACCGGTCAAATTCAGTATATTATTTTCCAACAATAAGAATGTCAACATAAAATTTCATAATAGAGTTGCATAGCAAAATCGAGTACAACAGAATTGGTGCCTAGCTGCAGATAATAACCTTGAGTACTCAAAGAGAGACTTTCCTATTTTCAGCTCAGCCCCGAAACATAATTCTGCAAATTTTAAGTGAAGCATCTATCAAAATAATCTAGAAATTTAATAATCTAGAATGCTCAGAACTTTCGGGAAAATGGCAGAGAGATTGCTGAGAAATTTCTTCCAAATAAGTTATCACAATTTTCTAGTAATATTTTCTCATCAGGAACATCATTATTTATAATTTCCGTAAAATGAATAAGGAAATAATTTAGTTCAGGAAAAAAGACGGGTTGGAAGAAGTATCATTAAAGAGTGTCACGAATCGGCAAGACGTTATTCTAACTATTGCAACGTGGCATTTTGGTTGTCCGTTACCACCAGCTCCCTGAACCCTAGATGCTACCAAAATTTCGAGGTTTCCGGTATCAAGTAGCGAGGCATTAACAAAAGAGCACCTGAACCACAGTCTTATATACAGGTCTGGCAACGAAGCCAATTTTCTACAGAGCGGCGTGGTTCTCTTGCTGTCCGTGGTTTTTAGTGTTTGAAACAGCCATGTCGCGGCACTGCTATCTAGAAATGTACGTGGAGTAGGGATGGTAGGGATGAAAATGTGCCAATAATAATATTATTATTACGTTGGCGCTGCATTGCGCACGCGTTGATTATCCATCCCTCGATCACAACGCCGACCTGGCGGCCACAAAGTGAGATAAATAACCGGCCGTGTAATGAACCACCCCCACTATCTTCGTTGCCAGACCTGTATGCAAGACCGTGACCTGAATTAGAGTCACGTATCCGAAAATCCGAGAGGGGTCACTGTAGCGAATAGCGAATAAGATATTTCAGGCTTTTTGTTTCTTTCGTTTTTCGAGTTACAACGGCACCAAGCAAGGGGTCAACAACGAATTCGAGGAAACGGCGGAGTAGCGGAATAGCGACGATTTTGAAGAAAGGATGTCGAGGCTGCGGAGAGGGAGCCAACGAATATCCCTGCATCGCGGAAATCCAAGGCGATCATCGAATTCACCATGGCGTAAGGAGTAAGGTGTGCTACAGCGCGGCTTTTCGGATGAACCAATAGAAAAGTTCCACCAGTTGACGTCACAACAAACGGTAAATTCAAAACTGTTGAAAGATTCAAGGTAGATTAGAATTTTCGTTGACTAAATAATATAAAGACGGATACCCCTGGGTCAATTTTTGTGACCAGTTCGCGGCGGGCAAGTGGACCCGGGTGGGCCTGGGGGCATGAGAGGTTTGTGCTCTATCGACTCTACCTAACGGGCTCGCACTGACGTTCGTAGCAGCCAAAGTAGTGTCGGTATGGAAGCTTGAGATTGAGTCGGTACAAAGTGAGTACGTGAGACTACTTGTCGACTGCGACTTAGAAATATCGATCAGATCAATCATTCCCGTGAGAAGCGGCGTAACCGCGTCCACCGCCAACCACCGCAACAACCTCCAAGCACCTCCGACCCCCGTCAACCACCCCCTCACACCGCCGACCACCTTCGTCGTCCTCGTCCACCTCGATCCGGTCCTCTGCCTCCTCCCCTACCCTCGTCGTCCTCAACCTCCTCGACCGCCCCCGATCACTTACAACCACCACGAAACTCTTCCTACCCCCTTCAACCACAACCAAACACGTCCTGCCACCCCCTACCACCTCCTACCAGCTCCAACCACCTCCTACCATTTTCAAAAACCTCAAACCACCTCCGACCACCTCCGACCACCTTCGTCCTCCTTGACCCCCTGCTCCGCCATGTATTCCATAATATTAATATTCATAATTAATCCAACAACTTTTCGTTTGCTCTCTCGATCTCGAATTTTCGTAGGTATAGAATCGAAACGCTGTTTTAGCTAGTCGCGAGTGAAGTATCTACATTGGGCAGAGAAGCAGAATTGGTTTTCAACAAATGTTCGTGTGGAAAAAAATTCAGAGTAACTGTAAAACATCACAGATGTGCTAATTTTGATCGAGATGAAAGAGATGCACCGTATATGAGACAGTATTTAACGCAGTGTCCTGATTTAAAGACCTAAAAAGGCGATTGTCGGGGATTTTTTTTTCTTTGAGACGGAGAGATAGAACGATAATTCTTAAAACTTCAAGTGTATCTTAACACACATTTGAAAGATACGAGCAAGTATCATCCAACAGTCGCAGAACGGCAGCGTTATTAGCTGACCCGTTAACTGAAGAATATATCTATATAATATAATATAATAAAAAGTGACGATGTTTCAAAAAGTGAAAAAGTTTCGACGAGGATTTGTGCATGGTAAGTAAAAAACACATTTGTATAACATTCAATAGCAATTCTAATTATATTTGATCTAAATTGGGCTGTGGGGTGGTGGAGTGATGGGTTGATGGGGTAGTGAGGTGGTGGGGTGGTGAGGTGATGGGGCAGTGGGGCGGCGGGGTGATGGGGCCGGGTAGGGTAGGGTAGGGTAGGGAAGGGTAGGGTCCCCTACGTCGGCTGTCACCTTGTCGTGGTGTAGGGGCTTGATGGCCGCGATGAATCTTGACGACCCGACGCCCCGGGGCTTCAAAACCCCGTGGCGGAAGTGATTCTAGACGAGCGTCCACTAAGAACAGTCGGCTCAGCCTCTTGGGGCTGGGTGTATGAATGGTGGTTTGAATGGGCGATGTGTACATGGGATGCGGTTGGGGCCCCTGGGGCGATTTCTCAGAGACTAACCAAGGAAGGAGTAGTTGCCGACCGACCGGGGCTGCGGGTGAAGTCAGTACCTTTACCGGACCTCTGTGGCGTACTACGGGTAAACGTTAGTCCACGGAACCTCGGTTCCCTGGCGAAGGTCCCAGGAAACCACATGTCCAAAGTGGGAGAACCGCTCCTCGCAGCTGACTGGAGCCAATCTGGGAGTCAAACCTGGGATCCCGGGCGCATGTGTGGAGGATTATCCGGTCAGTATTTCCTCATACCCGACGTCCGGTAGGTCAAATCCGGCAACGTCTTACTGGGTCGGGGCCTACCCTGTTTCGGATTGACAGGGGAATCCCCGGCCTGGCGACGCTAAAGATGTAGGGACGGGGGGTTTGAGCAGATAGGGCAGACCACCCGACAAACCGACAGCGGCTTCCGTTCGAGGGGGTAGGGTTCTTACCGGCGGGGAGAGATGCCACACTGCGGTGTGGCTGCCATGATGGCCGAACCGTCGTTATACACTTTTCTGTTTCAGCATGGATTTCATAACACCAAACCAACCAAACAAACCAAAACAAGGAGGAGGAGTTGAGGACAGGGAGACACGGGGACGTCCCATCGTAAGGGGAATCAGTTGGCCCCCCCTTACGGCAAGGACGGGAACGGACCCAGCGGCAGAGACACCTGCGGTCAAGGCCACTGGGAAGGAAGAGGAGGGGGAGACCACGCCAATGGCGCGTGCGGATAAGCAACCCCCGCAGCCGCAGTGCCAACAGGGGAGTAAGAGAAAGGGAAGTGAGCTCACCCCACCAGGAGTCGCGAGTTCCTCGGACGAAGAGGAGCCGACCCTGCCGCGCAGGCCGGGAAGCACGCGGGGGGGCATACCGGGAGCCACAGAAAGCGGGACCGGAGAGGCGAGAACCGCGCTTTCAGCCAACGAGAGTGGAGAAGGCCAGCAACAGCAGGAGAAGAACACAGGTACACGCCCTAAGGACAAAAAGAGGCGCGTTGTCCTCAATAAGGGGGCCAACGCAGCAAGGGGCTCGGACACCGATGACACGGGATCCGAGGAAGGTACCCACAACCAACGTTCGGGGATGGCAAAAGCCCCTCCTACTATCACGAAGGCCAGGGAAAAGGCCACCGGTGTGGTGACGAGCTCCCCAGAAGATGCTCCGATGGGGATAGGCCCCATCGAGTACAGATACATGACCGCGGCAGATCTGGGAGCCCAGTTCAGGGAGTGGATCGAAGAAATTGACGGCATTAGGGTAAAATGCAAGTCAATGAACGGCAGAATGAGCAGCGAAATTAAAAAAAGAGTGGGCTGGGCGAAAGAAGCTCTGCTCACCCTTACCGGCAAAGCGGAAATGGCAGCCGGTCCCGCAGAGCTACTGGAGGAGAAAAGAAGGCTGGAGACCGAGGTCCGGGATGGACTAAGGGAGAGGAAGAAGCTCCAGAAGAAGCTCGAGGAGTACCGGGTGGCCCTAGAGAGAGCCCAGGCCGGGGCCAAAACCCCCGCAGTAGACACCTACGCGAGGGTCACCAGGGGGATACCCCCAACAGCGCTGTCGCTCGACATCCAGGCGGCAGCGGTAAGCACGGCGGGGGAAACCAGCGAGAGCCAGCCGACAGCGACGTCGGCCGGCGCGTCGGAACTCGGACTCCGACTCACGGACTCCGAGCTATACCTGGTCCCGGACGAGGACAGGGCCAGGAACGATGAGCTGGCCAGGCAAGCTGCGGCCCTCAGGCAAGTGCGAGAGGAGGTCAGCCGGATCTCCCGCATGCTGTGCAATACGAGAGACGGGGAAAACCCAAGCCATACCGCGACCACCCCAGGTGCCGTAAGAGAAAGAGGTGCAGGCCTTGAACCGCCCAACAGGGCGTTCGCGTTACCTAACGCGGCCCGAGAAACCGCAAAACCCGCAGAAAAAGCCCCAGGCGCGGCAGGCTCCCCAATGGAGGTAGGCGATGACGCCTGGCTCGAAGTGGGACGAAGAGGCGCGACGGTGAAGGGAAAAAAGAAGGAAGAGAGATTAACTATATGCAGCAGGTCGGCAACGGAGGCCAGGCCAAGGGTCCTACCGTCGACACAGGCGCAATCAGGTGCGAACAAACCGCCCGGAGCCACCGGAAAGGCCCCGAGAACCGTGGCGGTCGCGATTAAATGCAGAGGGGAGAGCGCCCCCTACGCAGAAATTCTGCAATTTGCCCGCAGCAAGATCCAACTGGAAGAGCTGGACATAGGAGGTTCGGCGAGCAGTCAATGGCGGGGTGCTCATAGAGATACCCGGACCCGAGAACGTGAAGAAGGCGGACGCCCTGGCGGAGCGACTCTCCAAGGTAATCGGGGAAAAATACGGCGACGCGGTCCAGTGACGCGACCGTCAACCAAGGGGGAGCTGAGAGTACAAGGGCTGGACGACTCGGTGACGACAGAGGAGCTGGCCCGCACCCTAGCGGAGCAGGGAGGATGCGGCTCACAGGAGATCCGAGTAGGCCCTCCTCGGAGAACGGCTAGCGGGCTCTTCAGCGCCTGGGTGCAGTGCCCTCTAAGGGCAGCCACAACCGTAGCGGCAAAGGGAAAGATCAAAATAGGCTGGACCATAGCCAGGGTCGAGCTACTGGAGGCGCGGCCCCGTCAATGCTATAGGTGCTGGGGTTTTGGCCACATAGGCACCGCGTGCAACGCACCGGCAGCGCGCGGGCGCGCGTGTTTCAGGCGTGGCAGCGAGGGACACCAGGCGAGAAGCTGCACATCCGCCCCGAAATGCGCGGTGTGCGACACCAAAGAGAAGAACAGCGCCCACGGGATGGGATCGAGACGCTGCGCGTCGGTCAGTGAACGGGGTCGGGGGCCCGTAGCCAGGGACACAGTAGATGGCCAGGTTCTTCCTGCAGAGCAGCCTGAACCATAGCCGGGGGGCTCAGGACCTGCTGAGCCAGTTTGCGTTAGAAGAGGGGATGGACGTGTGTCACATATCCGAGCCACACTCCATCCCGGGCGCAGACAACTGGCTGGGCAGCGAGGAAGGCCTTGCGGCCATATGCTGGAGGACGGAGGGCGATGCACCACGGTGCTCCCTACTGGATAGGGGAAGGGGGTATGTAGCGGCCAGATGCGGAGACATAGCAGTCGTGTCTGTCTACATATCCCCCAACGTCCCCATGCAAGCTTTCGAGGCATTTATGGACGACCTGGCGCGGGTGGTCCGGTCAGCAGGCGATGGCGGGAGGGGAGTACTGGTGGGCGGCGACTTCAACGCCCGCTCGCCGACATGAGACCCAGCGGGGAACAACCGCAGGGGGGAGCTCTTAGAGAGATGGGCGGCGTCGTGCGGAGTAAGCCTGCACAACGATGGGAGCACGGCAACGTGTGTCAGGGCGCAGGGCTCATCAGTTGTCGACCTGACGTGGTCGACGCCGAGCCTGACGCCGACGGTACAGCAATGGCGGGTCCTCACGGAGAGGGAGACGCTCTCGGACCACCTCTACATAACGTACGAGATACGGGGCCCCCGGCGCGTAAAATCTGGGGACGGGGGTGGACACGCACGGTGGAACTGGCGCAAATTCAACACAGAATGCTTCCGGGAATCCCTAGACACTTGCCTGGCATGGGGACCAACGGGAGAGGACCAGACCACGTCGGCCGGCCTCGCTGCATGGGTGGAGAGGACCATGACGCAGGCCTGCGACGCGGCCGCTCCCAGAGCCTGAACCAAGAGCTGCAGGAGGACCACGTACTGGTGGAGCGAGGACCTGGCCGAACAACGCAGGCGCTGCGTGGCAGCAAGGAAGTGCCCCACCAGGGGCAGGAGAGCAGCCAGCGGCCCCCACCACGACACAGAGGCCGAATACCGGGCCAGTAAGCGGAGGCTGCGGGACAGCATTGAAGCAGCGAAGGCCAAGGCCTGGGAAGACCTCGTGGGCTCCGTGGAATCGGACCCATGGGGCATACCCTACAAGCTGGTGCTGGGCAGGCTCCGCACCGCCTCGAGGGGGCTGACGGAAACCCTCGACAGCGAAACTCTGGGGCGGCTCCTCACGGCGCTATTCCCAAGAGGAGAGGGCAGCGTGCCGGTGAGCCAGGAAGACCGGAGCTGGAACGAGGGATGGGCGGTCACGGTCGAGGAAGTACGGTCCGCGTTCAAGAAGGGGAGCGGGCGAAACACCGCCCCGGGACCAGACGGCGTTAGAGGAGCCGCGTGGCCGGAGTCCCCGAGGGGATGACTACCCTGCTCGCAAGGACATTTAAGGCGTGCCTGCGGGAGGGGCACGTCCCATGACCCTGGAAGAGGGCCCGCCTAGTGCTTATCCCCAAAGGAGGCACGTCCGGCGGACCTCTTCCAAAGATCAGGCCTATATGCCTTTTGGGCGAACTGGGGAAGGCCTTCGAAAGGGTTCTGGTTTCCCGATTGGGGAACTGGATGAAGGAGAACCCCCGGGCCCGGCTGTCGGACGAGTAATATGGCTTCCGGAAAGGGCGGTCAACGATCGACGCGATCAGATAGGATAGGGAGGGCGGAACGGCCGGACTGCCAGCACTGTGGGGGGGCCGCGGACACGTCAAGCCACACGGTGGAAACCTGCTCAGCGTGGGCGGTGGATAGGGCGGCCCTGCGGGAGGCCGTTGGGGGGGACCTGACCCTGTCCGGGTTGGTACGGGCAATGACGAGCTCAAGGGAGGGATGGGCGGCGGTGGCCCGATTCGCGGAACGGGTGATCGCCGCGAAAGAACTGGAGGAGAGAGCGCGGCAGCAGGCCCCGCAGCGCGGAGGAAATGGGACCCGGTAGCGCAAGCTACACGGGCCGAACGGATAGTTCGGACATGTGGGGACCCGAACGGGTTGGCGGGGTGGGGTGCCGGCCGAGCTCCGCTCCGTCCCTCAGGGTGGGCCGGGGGAGGCGCGGAGAGGCATAGGTGGTGCCAGAGTAGGGCAGAAGTAGGACGCAGTAAGCTCTCGGTTAGGGCTAGGGCCTCTCCGCTCAATACCTTCTCTTCATCATCGGCCCCAACCCCCTGGGACGGCGACTGGAGCGCGACGCCGCGCAGTCTTGCCCCGACCTCCGCGAGGGTAGCCCTGGTCCTGGAGGACGCAGAGTGGGAATCGCCCTTGGCACTGGGTGGCTTCGCCTCACGAAGCGCCAGCCACAGAGCAGTTACGGGGAGGTTACCCACGAGGAAGAGAGTCAGAATAGCTAGTGGGAGGGGGGAAGGAGAAGCTCAAGCCCCAACAGGCAGGACACGCAGCCGCGTATTAGTGCCGGGGGGCTCCCTGAAGATATGCCTCGAGCGGTTCCGGGGAGTCCCCTTCCCGCACCAGGGTGGCCGCTGGTTTTTTAGTGTGTGCGAGTCCCACACTACCCCGAGGGTCCTTGCGCGGAGCCTCGGGGTGTGCATAAGGCATTTTTCCAGCGATAACAAAAAAAAAAAAAAAAGGGCATAGGGTAGGGTAGGGCACTCCTACTCCTACTCCTACTCCTACTTCAACTCCTACTACTCGTACTCCTACTTCTACCTCTGCCCACCACCCCTTTTCACCCCCTAACCTTCTACTACCTCCGACCGCCTTCGTCTTCGTCGTCAACCTAGTCCTCCTTCCGGTCTTTGTCCTTCTCGTCCTCTTTCTCTACCACCACCGCCTTTTCTTCCTCCTCCGACCACCTTCTATCACCGCCGACCACCCCCGTTCTCCTCGTCCACCTTGATCACCCGTAACTACTCCTCACCACCTCCGACCACCGCCAACCACCTCCAACGACCACCGCTAACCACCTCGGGTTATACCTCGAATACTAATGAATATTTTCGGTATTAGAACACATCAAAAATATTGTGTAAAGATCAATATAATTTTTCTATTGACACATTTTACCAGGAGGATTATGAGAAAATTATAAAAAATTATAGAAGTTTTATTAGCGCATCGATAGTTACTGAATGTGGGCTGGCGCGAAAAATTAATTGAAATAATTTATTGTACACAGGACAATTGTAAAAGATTTTACATCAAATATAATTACAACTGATATTAAATATTATAAAAATGTTTTTTTTACTTACCATGCACAAATCCTCGTCAAAATTTTCACTTTTTGAAACATCGTTACTTTTTACGTTTGAGCTTGACAATTCATATGATATCACGGTTTTTTGAGTTATTTTGGTACATCGATAACAGAATGGTGCGCGAATTAAAAATAACTAGTTTTAAAACACTCGCTTGCTAAAGCTCGCTCGGAGTCGGATGCCTAGTGTAACTGGTTGTTGTGCTCGTGCACTCGCTTACTCGTGTCAGTGTTTTACCAGATGACATAGTTGTAGGGGAGACTGGGGCACGATGACTCCCCAAAAGATTCTGGTATTTGCTTCACAGTATACATAATGAACACTGTCTTTAAGTCTTTATGCATGTGACGCAAACCGATTCTGCCTGTAAGATTTTTTCTATATAATGCTACGAATCAAGTTTACACATGCATGTAAGTATAAAGTATTGTGATTTTATGACAATAAATTTCGTCAAAAAACACCACAGAACAATCAGCTAAGTGTTGACAGATTTGAAACACTACGCACAGCAATTTTAGTTCTAATTGAACGACGTTATTGTCATGTATTCCTATGTATACAATGCCAATCACTCACCAATCGCAATTTGTTGATCCTGGTCGTTCGGTTTTTCTTCCGATTGAAAATGTTATCTGAAGCACGCATATTGGTTTGATAGTACAAAACATGACGTTTTCAATAATCAAACTTGTAGACTTGAAAATTAGTCCAGAAGATCAAAATTCATCAGGTCAAGAACCTGGACAGCTAGAACTACGGAGCGCTTTTCCTGGATGTCAAAATCCACCAGGTGGAGGACCTGGACAGCCAGAGCTCCGGAGCACTTTTCCTGGACGTCAAAATCCACCAAGTTGAGGACCTCGACAGCCAGAACTACGGAAAATTAGTTCTGAAGGTCAAAAGTCACCAGGTCAAGGACCTGGACAGCCAGAACTATGGAGCGTTTTTCCTGGATGTCAAAATCTATCAGGTGGAGGACCTGGACAGCTAGAACTACGGAGCGTTTTTCCTGGATGTCAAAATCTACCAGGTGGAGGACCTGGACAGCCACAACTACGTAGCTCATGTTCTGGAAGTCGAGTTTCACCAGGTAGTGGATCTTAAGCGCAGAAACTACGGAGCGCTTGTCCTGGAAGTCAAGCTTCACCAGGTAGCGGACCTGGAGCGCTGGAACCACGGAGCGCTTGTCCTGGAAGTCGAGTTTCACCAGGCAGCGGACCCCGAGCGCAGGATCCAGGAGATAGAGAACCCGGTACTCGAAATTTGCGGAACGCGATTCTCATCCGTCCGCTTTACTCCGCGGTTGTTTTCGGACTGAGGAAATTCGGCTGGCTGATTTTAGATCGATGACGTCGAGAAGAAAAAATTTTTGGATGGTGTCACTTTCTGAACATCCGAACATCCAAACTTTGGTTTCGAACTTTAATGCTTTGTGTGATGATGTATGATGTGATGTATAATGATGTGTGATGTATGATGTATGATGTATATGATATGATGTATAATGATTTTACTTTTTACATTTCATACAAGAAATACGCACTTCATCCTTCCTACGGATTCCAGTCTCAAGCGGCCAGACCCTTCGATAGTCAGCCGTCGACTAAAGATATATTTTTCAGTTAATGGGTCAGCTAATAACGCTGCCATTCTGCGACAGTTGGATGATAAAAATTTTTCCTCGAACCTTTCAAATGTGTGTTAAAATACAGTCGACGTTTTAAGAAGCTTAGTTCTATCTCTTCCTATCAAAAAAAAAAAAAAGTCGCCGAAAATCACGTTTTTAGGTCTTTCAATCTGGACACTGCGTTAAATAGTGTCTCATATACGGAGCATTTCTTTCATCTCGATCAAAATTAGCGCATCCGTCATGTATTACAGTTACTCTGAATTTTTTTCCATTCGAACAATTTTCGAAAAACCATTTTGCTTCTCCACCCAACGTAGATACTTCACTTGCGACTAGCTAAAACAGCGTTTCAATTCTATGTCTACGAAAATTCAAGATCGAGATAGCAAATGAAAAGTTGTTGGAGTAATTATGAATATTAATGTTATGGAATACATCGACGCGAGTCGAATAGAATCCCATTTCGAAATGAATAGTTCTTCTAGTTTCATATCATACCCGATTATTGTAGATAACCTTGTTTGTCTCCCGGAGAATTATAAAATTTATAGTTTGCGTCACGTATCAATCGTAAATGGAGCATATTCATCAATATCGTACATGGACCGCATATACATACCTATATACTTTTTGGTCTCGGCATCATTATTACATATGATCTATTCATACATTCTTCTCTCGGGTACCTATAGTTTAATTAAATCACTGTTTTGCTACGAATTTTGGAAGAAATTTGTTCTCAATAATAATTCCTTGCATCACCGACAAGCCGGTAAGTACACACAGGTTGAGTACTGGCCTCGGCTCACCATTGCGAAGACTGTGTTACTCGGAAGGTGAATGCAGCCAGCATCAAGACGAAATCGGTAACTCTCTGATGTTCTGCAATAAGTTTTGAACCCCACCGTTGGAATATCTCAGGGGGCGCAAGCGCACAACGATTTTGGATTCTCACACCAAAGCCCATTAGGGCAACTGTCTTTATATTCTTCAGTCAACGGAATGTTACACATAAAACGTTTACTTAATTCTTCAATTCACGCATAGCAGAAATATGAATACTTTTACCTCTGCAGGTCCTATCACGATTCTTACAGCCCTTAACCGAACACTTGAACATTTGATTAAATTCGTGAAACGATGCGCGTCAACGCGATACGTGACCCACCACGATTGTTTGTACGTTTATCGAAGTATTAGTTAAAATTATGTTGTGATTTGTACGTGCGTATGCGCTGTAGGCTTACTTTGATTTGCCGTGACGTCAATTGGTGGACTGCGCGACTTTGTACGAAAATTGGTCCTCTATCGAGCACACCTTACTCCTTACACCATGGAATTTACGAAGGATCGACCAGCGAAGAGAGAGCACCACCCCGTTTATCCTCGGAACATCAAGGAGCTGCGCGGAGGACGAAATTGCGATCTAGCTCTAAGTTCTGCGCCGCGATGCTACGAAGGATGCGCGCGCTGAGTTGCGCAATGTACGGAATCGATGACGGATCGATTGTTGCGTATTTTTGCGGGTATGACGTCACATGAGAAGTAGCGTATCGAGATCGGCGTTGCGGCTAGTCGTCAATTTCAAGCTCACTCTATTTCTGCCGATTAAGCGAAGCAGGTGTACTATTGTCGAGGTCAAGTTCAGTTTTAATTTGTTCTTGTTCTTCTGGTCTATTGTTGTTGCGAGAATGGCTGCAACTAGGCACGAGGGAGTCGGTGACTTTGTACACTAGATGTGGACCGGTAAGCGCTGCCAATATTCTCGCGACTGAATTTCCAGAGTACTTGAGAAACGGCTTGTCGAACAACGGATAGCCATTTTTGGATTTGCGTTGTCGAAAAGTACTTGTTTAGAGAGATGGCAAAAGGATATGGATCATCGACGTGGGATCCGCGAATTAGTGATGAGAACGAGTGTAAATGAAACGAAAATGATGTTGAGATGTAGAGAGATAATGATTACCGATAAACGAGACTTTTATTGGTTTCGATGTGGCGATACAGACCGTATCGCAAGAGAACGTTACAGAGAGTGGTGATTTTACAGAGCGAGAGAACACATAGATTACACACATACATAATTTCGAGACAGTAGACAATACATGAGATACAGCTGATAGGTTTTGAGTCGCGACACGGGCACGCGGCGAGATTTGACGCAGAGACGGCAAGTAAACATTGCACGCGAGTGTGCGTACATGTGCGAGGACGATTTTGAGTGTCGCGGGACACACATTTAACTATTCGATACTTTGCCGAAACAGTACTCGAAATTCTTTTGCCGATTCTTCTGCTTAGTGACTGTAACTTGAGTTGCGCGTCCCAGAGTTGAGTAAATTTTGACTAATTGAGATGGGTGAGTAGAGCCACCGTTTTGAATCGCGTCTTTCTCGTTTTTGGAATTACGTACAGCCCGAACTTCGTTGCACCGAGTCGAGCCACGTTATCGTGTTTGCGATAAGCTTCATAAGATTAAAGTTAAGAAAAGTGTAATTATGAATAATAATTAAAGTTGCGACTAGCGCTGTAGTGTAATCAAGGAAGATCGCGGCTAGCGCATCGAGTCATATTTTGTTTTGAGTTTCTGCTTTTTGTTTGTTATTAAGTAAGAGTACGACTAGCGCAGGTAGGCTTAAAGTTTATTCAATAGCTGATTTTCTTTAGATCTGTTTATCTTTTTTTTTTTGTTTCTTGGCTATTTTCGATATCGCGAGGAGCGAATCTTGAATTTTTTTGTTTTTGTATTACCACTATTGTAAAATATATCATTTTATTTAATTTTTGTTAAATAGCGTATTGTTGTCGAGTGACTCTCTCTCTCTCCAAACATTACCCCTCCCCTGTCCGCGGTACTGAGCTACCGAGCATATTCCCGAGGGTTAGCGAAGATAAAGATTTCGAGGCGTGTTGACCACGCCAGACGCCCAACAGAATCTCGCGATACTTTTATTTCAGATTACATTTGTTTTCCAGTTTACATTGCGGGCCACCAAATTATTGTGTACGCGGTAAGTTCTCGGTCATTTCTCCGACTGGCCGAGGTAAAATAAAAATTCACGTCACAAATTCACGCCCAACGTGGAGCTATCGAGAAATTTCTGCTATAAATGTCCGAGTAAGATAGTGGCGTTGTGCGCTTCGGAAATTTCGGGTTGGTAACGGACAGCGCTCGCAAAACGTAAACATCAGCGGTCGGGGAACACAGGGGAGAAAGGTTGCGACACACCTTCGTCGAGTTTGTTGACGTTTTGGAATTACAGCAGTACGATTTCGGATACGTAGCGAGAAATAAAATTGTATACAAAGGGTAGCGAATAACACCAAATATTGCGATTTACAACTCAAGCTACGAGTCGCGAATACATCGGGTGGCAAATAAGTAGGTACACCGCGTGTATTCGCGCATCCCTTTTCGCTTATACGTTAGCATAAGATTCCCTGCTATTATCGCCTGTGCTTTTGTTTTTTTGTTTTGAATATTGCTTTCTGATTTTTTTTTTTATTTACGTCTTCTTTGGATTCTCTATTTTTGTATTCTGTTATCTTATTTTCAGCATTGCGGTTAATTCTTCTTTTCGGTTGCGGGTGCCACAACATTTTTTTTTTAGCCCGTGTCTTTTATGTTCCTTTTGTTTTGTTTATTTGAATTATTTTGTGTTTGTTTGTGCTTTTGTTTGATTAGTTTTGATTTTGTCAATCTTGTAATAGTGATTTCATCTGTGCGAGGAAACCCCTCCATCACGTTCTGCTGATGCTTTCTTTTCATAGCGAATTAAGCTAATAATTTTTTTTTTCGAGTTCCTTATTTGTATAATATTGCTTGCGATCAGACTCTACCTACGGCTTCCTTTTTTGGGGGGGGGGAGACTAATTTTTGCTTGGCCTGCTTATACCTTTTGCGACTGCTTCCCTTTGTCGTGTGGAGCACGGCAGAGAAGATCTAACCAAACTCGTATTAAGTTAAAATGGCAGAAGTAACCGTTGGCACGTGGTTACATAAAATGAGGAACGATGAGCTCGAGTTGGCGTTAGCGACTGGGAGAGTTTTCTTTTTTCCACAGCGAACCGATTTCAGGGAAATTGGGGAGAGGCAGCCCCAATTGTAGGGCAGCATCACGGACTTGAACATTCCATAATCGATTTTACGCGATTATTGGCGGGAACATCCGCACCGCACGTAGAATTTCGGTCGCTACCGATTGATCCCGCTTCCATCGCCCGCAGCATAACACACGCCGCTGTGCTTGCATGAACCCGGGATCCAGTCATGGAATCGCGGATGCGGGAACCTGTTCATGACATTCCGATAGCCTTGCGAGGCTGGAATTTAAAGTTTTCTGGCATTGGCGAGCCGAGCTTAGAGGTCTTTTTGACGCGTTTAGAGGAGTGGCGGGAATCGTCCGAATTGAGTGAAGCCAACATGTTGAGTTTGCTCACAATGATTTTCTCGGGCGTGGCGTTAGAGTGGTTGAGGTGTGAGAGGGATAGTTGGGTGACGTACGATGGAACGGTGGGGAATCGCGTGGAAGATCCTGCCAGGTCTCGGACACAAGGACCGGTGGAGCCGGTGACAGAATATTTAGTGTACGTTCGCGGACTGTTGAGACGGATGCGGCGTCCGTACACAATGGAGCAGCAGCTAGATCAAGCGTTTCAAAATCTACGTCCCAAAATCCACGAAGTTCAGAGGAGGAGAGAAATTCGGAATTGGAGCGAATTGATCTACCTCGCAACTGAGTGGGAACGGAATCCATTGGTCTTCAAGGATTTGTTCACCCGATGGGTGGAGGTGGTGCTGTTGAGAAAATCGAACGAAGCATTTGAAGACCTCGTGCTTTGGCGGTGGGGTACGCCGGAAGTATTTTTGACGAATAACGGCACGGAATTCGCGAATAGAGCCGTTGACGATTTATGCACCGCAAAAAATATTACCCACGTGAAGGTACCACCATACCACGCGCAAGCTAACCCCGTGGAGACGGTGAATCGCGTACTGAAGACCGTGATCGTATCATACATTGAAGTCGGTCATTATGATTGGGATGTGCATGTTCACGAATTTCGCTTTGCGTACAAAGTTTGCTAAGAATAAACCCCGCGTTTTGAAACCTAGGGTGCAATCTCAAACCACGAATGCAGTTGCGACGACTGGTGGAGGGTCCAGCGGAAATTCCGGTGCCGCGCCCAGAAGTCTGGACAAAAAGAATGGCGAAGCTGAAAGATTTGCGCGATTTGGCGACAAAACATCTAGAGGAAGCCCACGACAGACAGGCGCGATATTATAACCGCAGTCATCGTGACATTCGTTTCGAAGTTGAGGATTCAGTATGGAAAAGAAATAGAGTCTTGTCGTCTAACACCCAACAAGTAGCTGCGAAATTGGCTCCAAAATTCGCAGGCCCTTTTCGCGTTACCAGGGTAATTTCGCCGGTGGTATACGAAATCGAAAATAGCGAAGGAAAAGGTCTCGGTAGGCATCGTATTAAGGATTTAAAGCCGTACGTGGAGTCTGAGGAAGCTTCGAGTAGCGACGGGGAAGAGCAATGAGAGAGGTGGCTTCTCAACCCTCGAATAACTTTTGTGTGACGTTTGTGACGGCAATGGAATTCCCCTTAGTGGTTGGAAAAGCCGCCGAAGCCGCGGCGTTACTTCGCGGGATCCGCGACGCAGCCACGCTGGTGTAAAGGCCGGGACCCGGGGCGTTCACCCCACCCCTACCTCCAACCCGTCAACCTTGACCACTGGGGGCACCACATGAGACATGGAGGAAGTGGCTGCCACCCGGTGCGTGTTTCAACTATTGGGAACAGGGGCATGGCTACCCGAGGTGCTATGCCAAGTTAAGAAAATTTTTCCGTCAATGTGGGTGGCCAGGGCACACAGACTTCACCTGCCCCACGTGCTGGCCCTGTCCAAGCGACAACCAAAAGTACTGATTCCGCGTTTCCGAGACTTGCCACCACGAACGCGGGCTACCTTAGCGCCCCTCATGGATGACGCCCACCTGCAGGGGCACTGTGACAAGGTGCAACTCTTAGTGCTGACCCTCGCGAAACTGGGTCTAGATCGCGGACACAAGCGACTGAATTAGATTATGCCATAAAATGTACACTTGATTATAGATAATAAGAATAAACCAATTCTTTTTGTATTTTGCAATTCAATTTTTATTGTGTTGTTATAGCATTCCTGGCAGAGATGATGGCTTTATGTTATTTCAGGTCGACAGCGAGTCCGAGCGTTCATACCGACGCATTGCCGTCTAGGAAGGAGCCAGTAATTCGCGAAGTAAAGCCCGAATCAGAAATTGAGTTATTATTTTGTGGTGAATTATCGTACAGAAAATTTTAATTTTTTTTTTGTTTTGAGTATTCGTCCTGGCGCATTGTCGTCACTAATTTTAAGCTGCGGTCACCTCGAGGAGTTCGGCTCGCGGAAGATAGCGCTGGCGCTCTGCCGCCCCACGTTCCGTCTAGGGGAGGAGGGGCGGGAATTTTTATGCGAGTTCCAAGTCGCTCTCCGAACCCTAGGCGGAACCTAGATTCGCGATCGGAATCGCGCGTAATTTCGAACAGAGCGCCAGGCCGAGAGTCACGCGTCCGAAACTCTGAGAGGGGACACTTTACAGGCTGGCGAATTAGACTTGACAGGAATTTTGTTTATTTTTTGTTTTGAATAATTGCAACACCAGATAAGGGATCAGCGACAAATTCAACGGCGTCATAGGACCACAGTCGAGAAGAATTACAACAAGAGAAGGGCCTCACACAAGGCTACGGAAAGAGCGCCAACGTAGAGCTCTGCCGCGAGGAAAACCAAAGCGGACGAGATTTCCGTTGTTGGCCACCGAGCCGTAGCTTTCCCTCCCACGCTAACGTCATATACATAGACTTATATATAGAATTGACTGAGTACACTGACAATTTCCCTTGTCCCCTGAACGCCTGTCGTTGTTGGTGCTGTCTCTTTCTCTCTTATGGGGTTTTCCGCCCTACTCCTCTCTCAATATCACCCATGGTAAGGGAATCAAGCACTGGAGGAGAAGAGAGAAGCCAGTGAGGGGCAGTTGCAGGTTGTGCCATCCTACATATCCCCACCCCGAGATCGCTAGAAAGAGATAGCCGTATCAACTACGGGTGTAAAACAAGGATAGCATCAAAAACGGTAGAATCGAGGTTCAGGGGACACTCGCTCCGACCTAACGCTCGGTCTATGTCATATATAAGTCTATGGTCATATAGCCTCGCGAAGCTGTCACCACGCCACTGCCGAACGATGGAACACCGGAGAACCAGACAGCCAACCAGCGTTCCGCGACAGCGGAAGTCAACGATAGCAAAGAAATTCATAAGACGAAAACCGATTAGATCATGAGAATTTTTCACGATTGTTAGCGCCTATGTTCAAAGCATGTTCGGCTCTCAGCTCCGATTAGCGAAGCTTTTGATTTGAGTCCTGGCGTTGTTCGACAAAAGAATAGAAATTTAAAAGTCGAGTCTAGAGACATATTTGTGGAACAGAGTTCGTTGCGTTTGCTGTTAAAGATTAGCGTAACTGAAGTTTGAAAATTGGACTGGAGGATTGTTGGTGTGGCTGCGGAGCGGCAAGCAAGCGCTATTGATTCTTAGCGAACCGGTTTCGAGGGCGATTTAGATCGGCGCACCGATCAACGGTTGGCCATTTTATAATTGCGTTACGACAGCTTCGAAATTTGTTTGCCGATCTCCTTGTTTGGTCGCCGTAGCCTGAGTTCTCGCGATAACGCGTAGAGTCAATTTTGTTCATGTAAAGTCTAGAGTCACGGTTTTGAGTTGAATCATTTTTGTTTTCAAATTGAGTGCAGCCAAATTCAGCTGCACGGGGTCTCGTCGAGTTTGCGTATGTAAAAAGTGTCACCTCTCGTGTAGGTCGAATTTTGAATTGCTTTTTTTTTTGTTTCTGTATCACCGCTATTGTAAAATATATTATTTTATTTGAGTTTTGTTAATTAGCGTGCTGTTGTCGAGCTACTCTCTCTCTCTCTCCAAAAATTACCCTTTCCCTCTCCGCGGTACCAAGCTACCGAGAATATTCCCGAGGGTTAGCGAAGATAAAGATTTCGAGGCGTGTTGACCACGCCAGGCGCTCAACAGAATCTGGCGATATATATTTTTTTTTTAAATCACATTTGTTTTCCAGCTTACATTGCGGGCCGCCTTTTATTATTGTGAAACTAGAAATTATTGTGTACGCGGTAAGTTCTCGCTCACTTCTCCAGGTGGCTGAGGTACCATAAAAATCCACGTCATACTATATATTTCATACTTGCCAGAGGTTGGCAGGGTTCTGGACAAGATGGCCACTGTGGAGGACAAGGTTCAGGAGGAGGACAGCCGTAAGCTGGGCAATGGAAACGAGGTGGTCTACAATGATAGCAAGGTGGAGGTAAAGTGCTCGTTTTTTTTTCATTACTTTCTTCGCACAACATTTTTCGGTTTTTAATTTATATCCTCTTACCCACCTGCGGTAACGGGAGAGAAATTTTTCTTTAAAAAATTATACATCGTACGAACATCTAACGTATTTTTCTTTCTTGAACAATTTTTTTTAATTCAAGTATAACGCTGTGTATCGTATTCAAACTTTGGTCGGCAATGAGCGTAATAGCTGACTCAACATAAAACACCTGTTAATATCTAGATTGTATCTTAAGGAAATGCTGTATTTAAATCAGAATAAAATCAAATGAATTTTGAAACATATATACAGAAAATAGCCCACGTACCTGTAATCTCAGATGTTAACCTTATCTGTCGATGTTCAGGTTTCACCAGACATTGAATTGTTATACGTATAACTCACATTTATAAATAATATATTATATTTGGATAATTAAAAAATTACGTGAAGTTCGTGTTCGAAGTTATTAATTTCTTACGGAAAATTTAAAATTTTGCTTTCTGAGAGAGTATGTTTTATACAGACTAGATCGTGGACTAGATGCTCGATCGAAAGTTTACCGTCATTTTCTTATATCTCGGCATCCTTTGTTTCACAGGCAACGTCGTTTTATCGACAGCAAAATTTTTGCATTCATGGCGGTGTAATTTAAAAAAAAAAAAAAAAAAAACGGAAATCTGTTCAAAAATTCACCGAAATCTATTTATTTCTATACCTACCAAAACATTAGGGATATTGAAAACTGAAAATAATCAACTGAAACATCGAGAAGTGATTTTTTTCGATTTGGTTGTTCTTCAAACATCAACTAGATATTAACTTGAAATTCATTCATGGTTTCGATCTTATCATGTACAGTTTGTAGCTAGTTGATCATCATAACAATTAAGTACTTTTACAAATTGTTAAATATCGAAATTTGTCATCTTCTGCGAACCGATTTCTCGCAACAATTGACGAATTTCAGATCGCAGCATATCGGCGGCGGAGGTGGCGACGGAGGAGGAGGACAGGATGGGATAGCCGGAAAATAGCAGGGCTCGTACGTCGACCTTAAGGCATAAGGATTTGCAATTAGGCTTGTGTTGGTAAGTTACTATGCTCATTGGAGAAACTGCCCTGAATCCTTGTCTACTAAAACTCTAAAAAGGATTCTGAAAGACCTTATGCAGCAAAGACTATGCAAGATGGATGAGACAATCACAAGTTTCCGCAAATTGTTACCGAAACTTGAAATAATATTTCATTACATAATAAATGAGGATTTAACATTCCTCAGGAATAATATTAGATCACTTGTTTGTAATACCAATCTGTTTCTAAATGTCGGAGCATTTCAAAGCATTTTTCACATCTGCAATATTCAATTATTTTATCAATAAGTTATCAGAGAATTTTTAAGCACTGTTCTCACAGAGTACGAAATGTTGCACAAACATTACTACAATTTTTTTGTATTGCGGTTGATATGGAGAAGTTGCAGGCATATTCCAACCATATCGCTGCAATATATCGAAAAAGCAATTGTGATTGCAAGGCTACAAAAATATCGAAACAATATTGCTATGATACTTCAAATACGTTGCAGGAATATTGCAGTAATGTTGCTGTGGTAATTCTAGCTTGTAACAATACTGCTAGAGTATTTATATATTACAGCAGATTCTTGTGCCATTTCTGTATTACAGGAACATACTGTAATATTTTTGTAGTTCAATTGCAGATACTAAGTTGGTAGAGAATTGCCGGAATATTGCTATAATATTTCTACTTTGTAACGGTATCGCTATAACAATCCTATATCTCAGCAATGTTGGTCCAATATTTCTGTATCGTGATTTTTCCTGCAACATTGTAGGAATGTGACAATAATATTTCTACATCGTTGCAATATCACAACAACATTTCTTCATAATAATAAAAATATCTAATATTTCAGGCCGAATTTACCTGTTACACGTGTAGGTGAGCTGATACTTGACTTTTGACTCCCCTGAGCACGGAGTTCCAGACGGTGGACAACGCGGACAAATTAGAGCACTCCGAGGCAATTTTTGCCGACAACGTGACGGCACGCTCGGAGGATACTTATTGAATATTTCCAGTAGCTCAGACATAATATCTTTCTTATTATCAATCAACTGCTTCAATATTAATCAAGAACGGAAAATATTTCACATACTTTTCCTTTTACTCTCTAATAATTTTGTTAAATATCATATTTCAAAATTTGAGTTGGCCATTAATTTTTTAAGGTTAGTTTTTGGGTTATTCAAATCGAAAATAAGTGAATGTCAATTGTGCGATCATAACCGTTTCATAAGTTAATAGTTGAAACTCATCCAAATTCATTATTCTATGCACTAGGTGTTTCAAAACAGTAATATCAAACTTTACGATGTTGTAAGGGATGCCAAAACAAAAAAAAATTAACGCCTGCAGGCAACTTCCCGTGCACGCCTGCGTGTCGTGTTGCATACACTGTTGGCCGATATGCCTATGGCTTATACCCCGAATGACTTAACGTCACGTGAGTTGATCTGCGAAAGCGGCAGCATGAGAAGCAGGTATGCGCGAAGTGTTGCCTATCTGCAGGCGTCAATTCGCAACTATTTGGCTTCAATTGACTAAATTGAACCGACAAAGGGCGCTCACAAAAAATGTCCTCACGTAATGTCCTCTACAACCTTCTAAGGCTTGATACGACTATTCTGAACTATCCTGTACTGCGGCATTTTTGCGGATACTCCAGTGAATAAAAAAATAAATAAATAGAAGCTTTTGCATTATTTATAATATATTACTTTAATGGATCAGGTAAGGAACACACTGACTCTCATATACTTATATGTAATCACAACAGATATTATTATCGACCGCAGGTATTTTTATACAGAGGCAACTAATACATTGCGATACAAGATATTTTGAAAAATATTATACACGTTCGATAAATCATACGTCGCTGATTTTAGTAAATCATCTTACTCTCTGTTTTCTTTTTCACTCCTAAAGTCTCTCTCTTTTTCCCTATTTCTCTCTGTCTCGTATTCGTTTCTCCCACGATCTGCCGTATTATTTACACGCACCAGCTATAAAAGCGGGTACAAAATGAATCCAAGATTCAAATTGCCTGCCTAAACAATCGAATCAGATGAAACGACTTCGAGTTAACTATTCATGCGGCATGCGCAAAGCATGCGATATTTTTCCATCGAGTTTTATTAACTTTTCAACACTGCATTATACTTATAAGAGAACAAGTAACACAATTCTGTTTATATCTTTATCTTTTGATTTGTATGTATTGGTCTTTTCGTAGAATATAGCAATTATTAGCATAGTTTGTTGTTTTTTTTTCCTGTTTCTGTTCTTAATTCATGTTACACCAACTTAATGTAAAATCGTCTATAACGAATTCATTTTTAACGATTTCTATAAATCAGAATTTATATTGATGTAATTATTCGCTCCGTCAAAGTAGACAAATCGAATATCGACCGAACTCTGAATATTATAGTTGCCTATATCGTTTTCCAATCATTATACATAATACATAACATACAATTCCTAGTTTATATACTATTATATCATACATAATCGAAGAAATAAATTGCATATTTTATATATTATGTATAATAATATTTAAGACATTAACAAATAGCAATCGTAATATATTATATTATCAGTGTTATATCAGGTATATATGTGTATGCAAATACACTTTCTCAGTTACCGTACATCGCACAAGATTTATATATTTATTTATTTATAACCCTAACGTTGATTTGGAAAAAGAAAGACTCATTTCTCCAATGGACGTTTTTCGCTAAATAAGCTATCCTGTATAATATATTATTTAAGTACATATTCTTTCATTTTCGATTAACGTTCGATATGTAGGTAACTTAAGTACCTCAAATAAGTACCACCAACTTCATTTGTGCTAACGACTCTATAAATATTATCGATTGTATTCGTACATCTCTTCAATCGAATATAAATACAGTTATTTGAATTCGATTTAGAAACGAAAATATTGTTGAAATGTTCGAAAAATTGCTTTTTCTTCCATTCGATCAATGTGCAATTATGACTTCATCCCAACACCCATTAGAATTACAGTAGATAGATATTTTTATGTCATCAATAATCATAATAATATTAAGAATAATTATGATAATAATAGTTGAGGCAGATTTTTGCGATGAATAAAAAAGAGTAGTATGTGCAATGATGAAATGAAAACTAGCATCTATTTACAACGATTATCAATTTACAATCAGCTTCCGTTCATTTTACCAAAAATATGGTACTGAGGCAGATTTTTTATTACGTAAAACTTAACGATTAAAATAAAAAATAAATAAAGAAATCGTCGAAATATCGCAATAATGTTAATGGTCATGTGTTAGGAATTTGCGCAAAAATGTACCTCGTGAGAATACTATTAGGAATGTAATACTATTATATATATTTTCGTGAGCAGTGGAAAAACTGCTATAAATTAACAATTGCTCTATTTTCAAATCTATTTTTCTGTTAGTTTGTTTCTTTGTGTTTTTGTAACACGAGCAATAATATTGATAATCAGCATTATTATATGGATGTATATTAATTATAAGTTAAATTTGTTCACTTATTTGTTAGTTGCTAATAACATGTATAATACATTAATGTGTTAATTAATTTTAATATTAACTATGTTTGCAATATATTATAAACAAGTATTCTATTTACAATGCATACATCGCTGATATATGTATAATATAATAATGTATAATGTAGATATATATAGTATATATATATATATATATATTAGACTGCCTCAAAAAAAAAACTTTTTTTTTCGACCTCCAGCTTCACGAAATCAAGTTCATAACATAATATTGAACCTCTTAAAAAAATCGCACGGCGATTTCCTTTCACGAGGTTCAATATTATGTTACAAACTATGATTTCATGAAGCTGGAGATCGAAAAAAAAAAATAGTTTTTTTTTTGAAGCAGTCTAATATATGTACCCTATTTCATAAAAAAAAAGTCTGATATTCGTAATAATCAATTTAAATTCTTGCCCATTTTGCCTTCAAATGATTTAAGTAATTCGTTTTCCTCTCAACTTAAAAATAAGTTTTAATCATTATTGCGTTCCAACTATTAGTCGGTCACTCAATTGTTATAAATGATATCAAAAATTTTCAATACTATTCACGCCTTTTTCAAAATTGCAGTTAGACAGAGAGAGCAGATTATAACCAACATTTTTTCTATTGTAGTTAATACGGTAATATTGATACGGTGCGGCTATATTGTGCGATCATCATTAGTCATCTAGATTCTAACAGGTGTTACATTTATCTTGAGTTAAATATATTTCATACAACTATTTATTACTGAATTTCGAATAACTGCAAGTTTGCAGTAATTATTTTTTATCATAGTATGTTATAGCCACAAATTTAGAACTATTACAAACTTTTTTTTATTAGAATTCGAAACAATGCTGAGTGATCACACTACCGATATTCTATATGTCATATTAAGTATATCTTGCTCAAGTTTGAAAAACAATATAACACGGTGATTCACAGAATTCCGAATAAAAATAATCCAACATTTCAATTTTTCGTTTATAAGTACTGGCCTGTTATCATTTTGACTCGTCATAGTTATTACGGCGAATTAATCGACGCTCTTTATACTCGACAGAATGTCAAAATGTCTCAGCAGAAAATAGCGTTATTGATTTTTTACTAAGGCACTATAAAAAATATAACGGTACACTACAAATTGTGTATGTTGACTTTACACGTCGGACAAGAAGAAGGTTCCCCTTTTTGTATAACGCATTATTGGGTTTTGAAATCTACAAGAAGCAGATACTTTTTTCAACAACGATAAATTCAAACCACAGCATGGAGACAGTCTGTCAAATCAGTATCTCAATGACCGCTGTATCGATTTCAAGTTTTCCATAAAAACAGTGTCTGTTTTGAATTTAGAGAAAATAGATTATTTCACCTTTTGATTGATCTATAAAAACTTCAGAAGATCAGTTGCGCAGCATTGTATATATATTATTCTTACGACATTTAATTTGGTGCGACATTTATAATATTCTTTACTTGTCCATATCTAGTGATATTATTATGAATGTTTCTATATCGATGCATCGTAGCGATATAATTATTCTTCAATTCGTGATCTAACTGTTATATAAGAATGATCTCTATATAACTAATTGCTATACGGTGCATTTTCTTTAAGTAGGGTACCAAAATTTGACAATTTTCTCGAGCTTTTTTATGATAACAATTATTCAAAGAAAAATACTGCCGTAAAAATTTCATCTTCTGCAATTATTCAAATCCTACATCACCAACAACGATTTTTTAACAATTTTTCACTAAAATTAAACACGTGTTACATATTTACTATATTGCAGTTTTATTCCCTCAATTCTACAACCGCGTCTGCTGCTCTTTACGGTATTATCTTTACGCTTGGATCGGCTATTAAAGCTTCTATCACAAAAATTATATCGGTAACGAGTGTTGCAAGATAAAACCGATATATTCTGAACAATATTCTCTCTTTCTTGGATCTGCAATGTGTGGCCTTAAGGATGAATGAGCCGCGCTGTCATAATCAAAAATTAAAAATAGAAAAAACCGTTTAAAAGATTTGCAACCTTATTTGTGCCAAGGATAGTGAACACGAATAAAAACCATATCTTTACTATATAACAGAAACAATTCCACGAAATTTCGATTAACACAGGCTGATGTACCCACATTATGAAAAATGGTTTTATAGTTAGAACGTTTAAAATGATTAAACCGGTTCTTTTTTCCATTCTAATGTTTCGGGTTTATTGTCTTCCCCACAGGAATCTTTCAAAGATCTCTTGAAACAAATTTGATGAAAAATTGTGTCCATAATGGATAAAAATATATTTGCATAAGCATGGTAAGACAGATTTTCGTTAACAATTACATTGTGCGTTATAACTGTACTATGAGGAACGATTCCTTGAATTTTTTTCGGATAATTTTTAGGGATCTGGTCAGTGATCAAAATGAGCCTGAAAGCGTTATTATCGGATAACAAACGGCAGAATTTAATTATTTTGAACATTCCAACTATAAAACTATTTCTCAAGTCTTTAATATCTCTGCTTTTTTTATTGGAATCCGCTCAGAACTGTTTCTATTTCATAGCAAGAACACATCACTGGAGACTTATAAAACGATTGTTTCTCATTTATTAATTTCTGAACCAGACGATACGAAGCATTCGTCCTGAATAATTGTCACGCTGCTTTTCATTACATCGATATGATAATTAAGACTGGAGAAGCAACTCCCATTGATAATAGTAAAACATATCGCAAGCGACGGACATAAATATCCGCGATGAACTCGAATCAGCCCGCGGAATTATCACCTTGATATACGTTACTAATGATTAATTTTGCTTTGATCCTGCAATGATATAAACATCAACCCTGCAAACCGTGAGATCGATACCTCACATCACGACATTATACCAAAATGAACGAATGGTAATATGTATAAACGAGGTTGAAAATATATAAAATTTAGGCACGTAAAGATTGCGAATGGAAAGTTCGCCATACAAATGGATACAAATGGGTATAAATGAGCTTTAGAAACTCCCAACATCGCATAAACTAAACGGTTCATAGAGAATTTGACACAGACTGGATTGCATCAACCGATTTTCAATAACGAAAAATATGCAGACTTTTATAACTTGTGGCTCCTACTCTGTTTCCTCGTCTGTTTTCATGATGCACACCTTTTACTTGTGCGTAAACATTTATAAACTTCCCGAAGCTACATGTTACGTTGACATACGTGCATACAGGGAATTCCAGACAATTTTTATCTGACCACGACCCTCATCATTGTCAATTTCATTAAACCCGTTAGTATGTCGTGGGGCGCCATAAAAAACACGATTTTTGAAGCTTTAGATTCTTAAGGAAATCGGCTTTCCAATAATTGCATGTTCAGAAAAATCACTGTGAGCCATAATTCGATCAATGTACTTTACACGGTGAATTCTCCATGGAGAAATAAGATTTTTGTATCTAGAGCAAAAATGGGTGAACACTTAGTTTAGGAAACATGAGCAAATCAATTTCAAGTAATAGGTTCGAATAATATTGAAATACTAATAAAAAAGGTGAACGGGAAGAAATAGTTCTGCCAGATTTGAAAAGGAATTGCAAAATCCCAAAACTTCAAATTTTTCACGATTTTTTCTGTGCCTCCCGCATTTTGAACTGAACTGACATTTTTAATTGATTTGCTTGTATCTTCAGAACTAAATGCTTGCTCACCTTTACTCTTGACTGAAAATTTTAGTTTATTCACACTGAATGTATCCACGGGAAAAATTTCAAAATCGATCGTGGATAAGATGGATTCGAAAACTGAGTTTTAAAAAATCTAACAGCCTGCAAATTGTGGTTTTTCTGTAAAGCTCTGCAACATACCAAGAGCAAAATAAAATTTAAAATAGAGAGAGTCTGTAGGACAACATAAAATTTATGTATGAATTTGATATTCACAGTTATTCGCAAACTGTGTAGCAACAGCAGCAGAAATCCACTGGTATAAGTACAAGCGATTAATTTACGTGTAATACTTTCTATCGCGCAGCCATTCAGAGTGCGAACGCACAAGAAGCCGTCACTACGTGTTAGTCTGATAGTATTTAGCGACGCTATCAGAGAATTCTCGGCGCTACAATTGGACTTGGAAAGCTTGCGTTGCATTCGACATTATGAACGGATTTGTTGTCGACTGTTGAAGATTCCGCGCTGCGATTTCGGCCCATTCAGCGTCAAACGGATCCGCGGGACCTCCGCGAGACGCGAAGGCCTGACTTCCAGCAGCGGAGCCCAGCGAATGCGCCCTTAAATGAAGTGCTGGTGCTCGTCTAGGACTTGTCGGTACAGGAGATACAGCACCGGTCACACTTCCCAACCACTGTTCAGGCTTGGGAAGATTCGCCGCTGTGGCGACTGGCTGTAACTGCAAAGAAGAAGGATCGTATTTTCAAAGATTCAAAAATCATTTCAGTAAGCAATTGAATACACCTCGAGAAGTTGAATTGTTGAATCGAGACAGAGTGCGATTAATGCAAACACAAACACAAGTTAGCCTTGGCGGAAATTATTTTTAGAAACTTTCTCACATTCTAATTACTTGTTTTTGCCTGTAGCTTCTAAACCAAAAGCTTGTCCACATCAATCTTGGTCTCAAAATGTTTGATTTTTAACAAAACATTCTTGAGAAAAATTTAATACCAATAGATTGGAGCTATTAATTTCTAACTTTGGTTTTTGTATTCTTGGTTGCAGTAAAAATAGAATCTGTCGTCAAAAAAATCTAAACTCAATGGAAGATGATTTTTTTTACACTCTACACCATACACAAAAATAAATAAAATTGCCAATGATGAGGTTCAAGCATAGGTCGGATTGGGGTAGAATGCCTCAGCAACATTTAGAATAAAGAAAAATTCTCAGCAATTGTAATTTGAGTGGATTTACCTGTGAAACAGATTGCATGGTGTTGGTGGCGGCAATCGGAATGCCAGATGTGGGAATTGGGGAAGTAGACGGTAGCCCGGAATTTGGTGACCGATTCAACGGCGTGACCGAGTTTACAGGTACTGGAGATCGGTTCAACGAAGGAGTGGTTGTGTTTCCACCAAGCGACGATGTCGAGGCGGAACTGAACGCAGGGCTGGCGTTGGGTGGAGTGCCGAAGACACCCACAGTAGGCGTCGGTCCCGGAGTGCTCATCATCGCTGGTGCGACGGAAGTCCTCGGAAGAACAGGACTCAGGTTGCAGCTTCTATTGAGAATCGGCGTGAGTCTAGAATTGGCGAGAGTTGGGTCATCCTGCCAACTGGGACCAACATGGTTGATGTTGTTGTTATTTATGTTGTTGTTCAACTTCGTATCTTCGAATGAATTGCTGTTGCTCACTGCACAGAAGAAAGCAGTACAAGGGTAAGAACGATGCGGTATAGAAACAAGATGTGCATAACTGAAAAGGAATGTCGGAATACTGATTAATAATGAGTAGGAAAATCATATTTTGCAATTTTTTTCCTTCCTTCACCATAGAATCGTTCCAAACTGGGGATTGAGTGTTTGCAATTGTGCACGTGTGTTCACTGAAAAGAGTTTTGAAAGTTGTTGGCAATACTCTGAATTTACTGATTGAGGTTATGATACGCTAATACAGCTGTGTCTAATTCGTTTTGTATCTTATTGTCAATTTTCCGAAATTCACTCAGTGACCACACAAACGCAATCTGCGAAACCCTCTCATTTCCCAAGGTTTGTGAAGATTTCACCACTTCGGCGAAGAAAAAAGTGTAAGTCGTGATACGATTTACAGAATTTATCGGTAAAGCATAAAGGTCGGACATCCTCTCCAATCAAACAGATTCTTTTTCTGATTTTCATAATTGAATCATTGTTTGCAGTCTTATTCGAGAGAATGCTATATTTGTGTTTAATTGCCTGAATGTAGTGAATTGAGATTTCGGATTATGCCCGAATGGAATGGAATTTTCGTCTAGCATTTGACAATTTACAAACACATGAAATACACTTGCTATAGAAATCGACCAAATCTTGAACAAAAGTTCAAGAGAATCACGTTCAAGTTCAAGAGAATCATCAAGAGAACTCACGTTCCACGATTAGTCATAAAGTGGGAAATCCACCAATCGTGAACAATGAGACAAGTGACGATCAGTAAAATGTACTCTCAGTTGCCGAAATTCAAGAAGACATCAGCGTACAAACGTGCAGTGAATTACATAAATCCAGGCAGATTTACCGTTTTATATCACCCGTGTAACATTATCCGGAGTAATCCGGATCTCAACAGGCTCCATTTCACAATGTCTAACTTATGAAACTTAAGATAAAGTATATTTCATTGCTCCGCATAAAAGTAATTAACCGAAACCTGCATTTATGGTCATTTACTGGAATATGGCATCGCTTCGACTACCAACCTGGAGGCGTCATTGTACTGAAGAGCTGCTTTGAGACGGAATTTGAACTGATTCGGGACGATATGTGCGTTGACCCGTTGTAATCGTCGTTACTGGAAAGAAGGGAAAGCCCTCGAGAGAGCTGCTGACACATTGCTGAGACGCTATCTTGACCTCCGGGCGATATTTCCGGAATTGGACTCACTGCGAACAAAGATTGCGTATTGTGTACAAAAAGTTGATGCAGGTTCAACTGGTCACTAAATATGCAAAGTAATGGATATTATATCGTACTTAAACTCACTATGTGGTAATTGACATTCTACTGTACAATACTTATCGACTGATCGGAAACATGGGAATGCCTACAAAGTTACAATACAAATCATTACGAAGTACAGAAATTGAAAGAAACTGATAAACTGGAATGAATTGGTGAAACGTTTGAAATTTCAATTACTGGACGTACGTGTTTCTGTTCAACCTCTTAAACCAGTTTCTATCAGTTTTCTTCATGGTGGGATAAAATAAACTGATCGATTATACCACTTGAAGCTCATGTTTTTACGGTTACAGGGTTTTTTGCTCGACTACAATTGGTGTGTCGACACGGTCATAATAATTGTATTATGTCTGAACGTTCCAAGAACATGAATTTACAACATTGAATAAACAAGCAATATGCATTAGCTACAACACATGTGTATTAACCTTCATCGTATCCCTCGAACTCTGCAGTGGCATAAAATTAAAATAATATTTTATAATATTATTGAAACCAAACAGTTCATATCACCATATAACATGCAAAGTTATGTCTATAACGTAGTTATCTCCAAAAAATGATACATCTTCTGATTATAGACCTCTAGTTTGCTCTTCGGGCTTCAGAAGATGAGCAATTGATTATACGAATTAAATAATATATACGATAAAGCGTCAATTTGTTAATTGAATCGCATGATAATTTATCTGATACGTTATTAGCGATCAATTAAAAGACTTACAATTAAGAGTTTAATGAAATGTTGTCTTCAACGGAATGCTTTTGTTACTCTGTATTGATATATACATAAATTATTGTACTGATATAAAAATGATCGATAAATAATTCTATTTTCATGTCTTACGAGCTACTTGTTCTCTCAAGGTAGCTGAAGATATTGTATTGATAAAAATTGGGACCGAAGATGAATCATCTATCTTCCCTTTATTGACACTTGACGATGATAATCGAAAGATTTGAACAACACTATTTTCGATAGATGTCAAGGCAACGTTTACGTTCCAGCTTTCTCTTGAATCCGTTCGAATCTCGTTCTTCGATGTCGAATTACTTTTCGTTTATTCGGGTTTTTCAACATCTGCTTGGAAAGATCGATTTTCCAAGCCTAAGGAGCGTCCGTCAAGTGCCCTACATTTCCGAACAGTGCAGTAAAACGACGTTGGCGCATGCGCACAACTGAACTGCTCGATTTCACACACTAGGGTTTTCGTCAGTGTGTGAAATCTGCGCACTTCCGAATAACTCAATTTTACGCACTATTTCATTGTGGATAAGTTACCTAACGCAAACTTTATGCCTCGTCATTGGTACATTTGTTGCTTCTCAGAACAAGCTTTCCATCGCAAGTGGTGTAAAAAATAAGTAAGTTGTAACACAATATACCCTATACTGGTTTGAACCCCAAACTGCTTTCAAATCGCGTGTATCCCGCCCTTTGGTCTTTGGAGGTAAATTTATGTTATTTGCCGTTCGGACGGCGAAGGCTGACGTAAGAGTACATGATAATAACTGCGATAGAATTTTGAAAACGATTGATATTCACCTGGAGGTTTTTGCGGTATGTTGTGAGGAAGGGTGGGTGGCATTCGAGCGAGATCCGTGGGTTCGAGGCTGTGGCTTCGGGTACGTTCTAGATTGCTGGGAAGATCGTTAACTCGAAGACTGAGCTGACGCTTGAACGGCGAAGCCTGGTTGAGCTGGGTGAAACCCCTGAACGAACCTTGGCGCTCAAGCATCGAGGGTGTGGCGTGAGGTCGTTCGATCGCAAATGGGTTGAAGACCTGCTTCACCGGAGGAACATCTGCAAAGAAAAAAAAAAATATCTCATGTCGGTGTAAAAATCGTCTGGTGCGAGAAATCCAGGCACTGTGATTATTTCAACAACACTCTTCACCCACAGAGAAAGGATTTACCCTGTTCACTAAACAGTGTGAAACAAAATGTGATTCGATTCAACAAAGAAGTTATCGGAACGATATTTTGAGTTTTTGTGATAAACCACGGTTAATCGAATCAACGAAATATTTAATTCGGCATGTTAGATAGATTGGACAATCTTTTATTTTTTTATTTATTTTTTTATCTTGTACACAAGATTATATACTGACCAACTGCTCGTTCATGCGAGTCCTGCAACCGTTCGGTCAAGCTCGGTTGTCTGAAACTTCCACTCCTCGTGAACGTCGAATTTTTCGGATCAAACGTCATCGTCACTCCACATTCTTTGTCCCTACGTTGTTTCCGTTCCAAGCAAGCAGCGAAGGCACAACCCACAGCGTGACTCAAACGTTCACCCTGAAATTTAGTTTGAAGCATACAGGAATATTCGATGATTCACAAAGGCTTTAAACTTTTCGTAACATTTTTCGAAGCAAATCGAGTCAAACAATGCTTTGATGACGAAAAGAAGTGGAATCGTTTCCTGAAACCAGTAAGATTACTGATATAAATATATTTTAATCACGTTTTTTGGAAAACTTGTAGCTTATAATTTGTCAAATTCTGTTACGATACATTTTATATTTTGTAATGAAACAGCTATGCAAATACGTTTTTTCTAACGGCTGGTGATTCTTGACGAAATATTTGAACAATTCAATTTCGTTACTATCAGGTTGTTGCTGATGTATTCCAAAATAAAATTAAGTGACGTTTGAGAGTTTTGCAAATTCGTTTGTCAAAGTAGAATCCAAAAATGACCTCGTTGGTCAGAAGTCTTTAAAATTCGGTATCTGTATTCCATATCAAGGAATAATGCTTTAATTTCGGTGCAAACCAACACTGTTCGAAGCATTGAATTTTTAAATACCATTATAATTCACAAGATTCTTGTAAGAAAAAAATTATTTCTTCCATGTGAAAAACGTTGAAATATATTTCGTCGACATCGCAATTAGTTACTTGTTTAGGAAACTGATTTAAAAACTATTATAGAACATGAATAACAAATTCCGGTAAATTTTACTTTGTAGTATTGCGTATTGTGACGTATAAAAAACTTAGTCGTTAAAATATTTCATTGCGACGCACTATTCGTTATAAAAAATCATTCTTCCATGGTGAGACAGAAATCTTACCGATTCCTTGAGCGCTAAGAATCCGTGGCACATCCACCGCCTCGTCGTACCATCTCGACAGATGTAACTGAAGCCTTTATCGTGGTTACGATCCGGGGCACAGAAAGACACCTTTTCAATTGTCTGATCAACGATCAATCCCTTCGTTTCATCCTCAACGACGCGCAGTCCATCCCCAGAAACGTGAAGCACTGCTCGAACCGGCCTTCGCCTAGAATTCTGCAAATATTTACGATATATTATACAGAGTTTGAAAAGCAGCCCTGCTCAAGATCGTTGAATGATTACAAAGTATCAAAAAATCGACTTTAAGGTTATCAGGCAATCGGCAGATGGCTGATTAGAGATCAGTACAAGATTTTACAAAATTTAAGATTACGAACAATATAAGTTGACAGGATTACAAGAGTTACATAGATTACAGAGTAGTTCAATATTGGAGAGATTATGACCAAACTACAAAGATACAAGTCGATTATACAGATTATAAAGATTAAAAGGTTTAGATGATAGCAAGATTGCATAAGGATTACAATGAAGTTATAATGAGATTAGAACTATTACAAGTGGATTAGGCAGGAATAATTACCATCAAAAGTTCAACGGTACAAAAATTATTGGTATAAATTACTAATATATGGATAAGAAGGATGGCAGATTACACCGTTAACAAAAAAATCGCATGATTGCAAGGATTATAATTAGATTGTACAGATTGTTGGAATAAGATAACAAAAATTACAAGCGTACGAAACAAATTACAAAGATTACATAGGGATTGTGCAAATATTACACGTATTACTACTTCACACAGATTGCTGAGGAATTGCAAGGATTCGAATTATAAAAAAAAAGGTTAGACTGCCAGGCATAGAATAGGATTAAACAGGTTACTACGACAAGAGTACAGGTATTCCTTGATTATAAGAATTACAGGATTACAGGATTGGACGAGGATTGAAACTTGCAAAAGGATTGTAAGATTTTTGCATTGATTGTTTAATGATTGCAGAGATTATTCTACAAATTTAAAATAATATCTAACTTTGTCACTAAAAATTCAACAGCCAATTCCAGAAACGATTCGAACTAAAACAGCAGCTGGAGACTTTTTTATTCCTGCGCCCCCGATTTAAACGAGCAAGTGACGCTTTCCAAAAATAGAATCGCGAACCAGGCTACAGAGTCGATAAAGGTATAAAGTACAATTTTTCCATGGAGCTGAATTCCCTTTAGATTTCTCCTGCGGAGTTCTCGTTCTGAATTATGTAGACATATTAAGCCCGCGAAACTTCCTACCTTATATAATATATATATAATAGTACCCCGAGACGTAGTTCGATTAAACAACCGTGTCGAATTGTTGGGACGTTTCACCTACTCCAAACAGGCTGTTAGCCATTCCCAAAACAATTTCTATCTCTTTGTTAGGTTAAGGTGTTTTCGAAAAATTCATCGTTATCTTCAGCATTTGATTATTTAACAGTAATATTTAGCTACTAATTACATACTTGAACTAAAACTAATTTTTTTAATCGTATTTATCGCATCCCACATTTGTTAATCACGTTACAGGTTATATTGAAATTACTCACCCTAAGCACTTTGAGAGCCTCTTCGCAGACTTGCATTCCTCTGGATTCAAAAACTTCGACGCATCCGAGATACTGTGAGGACAGAAAACAGAGTTTTACTTTTTACTTCGTCCTGTGTACATGTAAATTGAAGAATACATATAAAATATATTGTAAGCCTTCAATTCAGGTCATACATCGGAATCTAGGTGCAATTTATGAAGAAGCAGAAATGACGCCTCCGATCAACTCGCCAAGATGTGGTTACAACGACAAGATGGCGGTGCATCGGGTAATCAGCTGATCGTCTTTGGTCAATTTTTCGAATATCAAGGTAAAGAGGACACTGCTCAAGCTGTGAGACACTAATTTCGTGTCATTGAGTAAACGCAGAGTAAATGCAGAGTAAAATATCGGATAAAAAACTTTTCATTGCGTTTAATTGGCGGATTAAATACGTACGAATCGCTCATATGTGTCAAAACTCTAGAGCATAAAATTTCCCGTGAAACGTGACAGCGACCAACAATTATCAACCGTTATCGTTTGTCGCGGGTGATGTGAAAAAGATGAAAGCTTTTTTAAGGACTGTGTAAAGCGCGAAGCCACTTGTGTAGGGGTGGATAGGAAGAAAAATGGCGTCGTGATGCACGTGGCAGGAAGTGCGTCGAGATGGCGTGCAGCATTTCACCGATCGGTGCTGGGGTTGACAATTTCACAGAAACCAACCTTAACGTGAAATACGCAGGTGGCTGAACGCACTGCGCTTTCATCTGCCTGCCACTGATGCGGTTTGCTCGACTCCGGGACATGAGGGTCCTTTCGCCGCCGGAAGCTGTCCCGGAAACTTCGACGCAGCCGGTCCATTCTCTTCCCTGGCGATCTCTCCCGTTTCTGAAAAACACCGATAACGATTCGTCAGTCAAGAGACAACACCACTGTGACGGTTTCAAAAAATCGATTTTTTGAAAACCATTTAAAAAAAATCTAAAATATTTTCAAGATTAAGATGCCGTTGGACCCAGGTCGAAAAAATAATTATTTTCGTAGATATTGAATATTTTGTAGAGCGGTGCAGCGCTCCGCGCTGCGTCGGTCTCAACGCAAAAGTTGAAACAATTTGGGCCGATGATTATCCCCAACGTCTCCAGAACTTTCATGAGGCTTCTCAGGCCATCATTGAACATTAATACCGCGATATCAGTTGCAATATCAACGATTTTTTTTGCCTCCGGAGTGGGACAAATTAACAAACCTAAAACGTTGAACGCGTTTTTCTCGAAACCACTTTTTTGAGTGTGGCACGCAGCAAAACTCGAGCAATTTTTATCCGATCGACTTCAAATTTTTACTGTATCAATGAAAATAGATTATCTAACGTACTACATAGGATTTTTTCGATTTCTCAATAATAATAAAAGTTATAGCCTATTTTCGACGAGAATATTTGCTCAAAAATCATTCTCTAATTTCAAAAGCGTGCCTATTTTTTAAAAATCAATTTTTTTCCAAATCCCTACGTACTACACTTCAAAATATCATATTATTAACGAAAACACTGCGTATTTTATTTTAAGTCGACGTTGAAGCGAGTTTTTCTGCGTGCCGCGAACCACTGCGGAGACAACAGCACCCGACGCGGGAGCTTCCCCAGCGCCACCATGCGGCGTGAAAAATGTTTAAAAAATGTTTTTTGAAGAATTAATAAACAAGGAAAAAAACGCAAAAAAATTTTGCGAATATCTCTTATTTTTCGCACAAAAAAAAAATTGTTGAAAAATGTAGAAAAAACAGGGGGTCACAGTGGTGTTGTCCCTTAAAAACCATTAATTTTGAGACGCGAGTGGAAGATGAAGGTGAAAAATAAGAGGTTTAACAACAGTGTCGAATTTTCAGAGATAACCCAGCACGTCGCAGGACGAAATCGGTGGCCTCGGATAAAATTCACCAACTCTGGCGTGACGATTATAATTCGAGTAACTTTACGGATTCTGATGATAAAACAGTCGACTCCTGTGTATAAGCATAGAAGACAATTGTTTTATCATCGTGGTCCGTAAAAGCGCTAAAATTCTAGAGCAAAAGCAATTGTTTTATCAGGTTGACCAACCGGCATTGGTACAGATGACAGATCATCGCGATGTGTGTAACCTCAAAAATGTCGATCGCCCTGATAAAACAAATGCTTTAGATCTAGAACTTTAAGCACATGCGCGTTAGATCCTTCGACCGTTGTCATATACTCATTTTGTGTATACATTTTTGTCTTTTTATATTTTTACGTTCTGTATTATCGATCTTTTATATTTTGTGAGTCGAACATAAAATCGTCAAAATTAATATAATATAAGAAATTGAGTAACACGTTGAAATGCTGATTATCTTGCTTTTCAGCTTTCTATATTTTCACCTATTTTCTAACCCCACCATCCGAATTATGTGTATTACATAGTATCGGACAAAATATGCAATCATCATTCTGAGATGAAATGTTATCTCTTGTAGTTTGACAGGAGATTAATGAGATGGATATTCTTACTTTTTGTCAAATTTATTACTAAATAATCTAACCCTAGGAATTGATCAAATTATTATTTTTCTAAAAATAAAAGGAAAACAATTACTACCAAAGTTTACCGATTTTTTTATTCAAATTGTTTTCAAATAATAAACAGTTTAACACATTCGTTAAATTTCAATCCACGATAAGTTATTTCGTTGAGAAAACTGTTGCGAGTATTTCATCGATACAGGTATTTTTTTTCTCAGAAATTCGGCGATATCGTCACGATGAAAAAAAAGTCTTGACAAACACGTTCTATGTCTTCTGAACATCGAAGAAATCAAATCAAAAAATGAAATAAAACGAATGAACCAAGTTGTTCAGCATTTAAAAACAAATTAAAGTGAAAAATCGATGTCAGAGATCAAGTTTACAATTTTTGAATATCGTTTATTCATTTTATTTATTTATTTATTTTTATTGCATGTAAGACTCACCAATCTGCCTAGAATTGAAATAAGACCGACGAATTAACAACGAGCATTACTCGACAGAATAGATTACATTTTTTTAATGTAACAGTATAGTTTTTTGATCTTCTTTCATATCCCTCCCAAATAACTCGAACATATCTGTCTGTAATCACTCTATCTGTTCACTACATCATCCGCACTAGTTAAAATTCTAGCGCGCTGATGAAACTAATTGTCGTCTCATAGACTGCAGCAAACAATTTGGCACAGCGCCGATACAAATGCTAATTTTGTACCGCAGGATAAAGCAACTGCCGTTACAAGAAGCCGTTGCACCTGATCCCGATATACACGGCGTTTGATAGTGATTATTGAATATTTAATCACAAACGTTATTGCCAGAATTTTTTGTGCGATAAAAATACTAAGATGTTTCAGAAATTGTTATTTAGATTTTTGAGTAAATTAATTGCAAATTTGTCTGTTACAAAACGGTGATTTGCACCAGTTGTATACACGCGAAAAATTGATTGTTTGATTAAAAAAATTATCATAGATTGAAATTATACTTAAAACTTTCAATTTTCTGTGCAAAAACATACGCTGAAAATCTGTGAAAATGGATAGAAGATTTTTCAGTTTTGATCAAAAAATGGCAAAACAAACTCTAACATTATTTTGATGCCAGAAGAATTTTCATTAAAAATCGATAACGAGTAATGACTTAAGTTTAAATATTTTCCACGGATTTTATTTACATTTTAGTTTACTCACCGTTTGCGGCCAGAGTAAACTTTTTTTCAACAGAAAGTATGAAATTCGCCCTTAAAGAGCAGATTAATACCACTGGAAAAGGGGATGAGAGTGTAAAAGCAGCCCTTCGGTTCTTTCCCTTCGCATATATCAAGTGGATCAAATTTTCCAAGCGAGTGTAATTTATATAGGGTAGATATAACGCGTCCTAGCTTTTCCCGATCGTTTTCACACGAGATAACCGCGTGTCGGTGAAGGCACACTCGTGAAACGGACATTAGCATATGGAAAGAGAGACACGCGAGAGCCAATTGTCCAGTTTTAAAGGGTTTCGACAGCTCGGCGTCACGTGGCTTTGATCAGCTCAGCAAACACTCGAAGCCAGATTTCGTTGGGATTTTAAATTTACCGCCATTACAGTTCAAGTGCCGAAATATTATCGCCTAATTTACCGGAGAAAAACAGATTGTGAAAATCTGCTCGCATTGCCCAAGTAAGTACGAAGAGGAAAAAATTAACCTTACGGATACGGAAACTTTTCACTAAAAATTTTACTGAATTTCTCGATTCACAAGATGTTTCAGATTACTTTTTTTTATTATTATTATTTCGAGTGAAATTCGATGTTACGCCAATGTAATTTCATTTTTCTCAACGGATCACGATTTTCTCTGACGAATAATACTAGATTTTTTTCAAACTATATCTTCATAATTTACAGTTTTTCAATTTCTCCTATATCACTGTATACATGTATGAAATTTTACACTGAAATCCTAAGCAACCAATCGGAAAAGTGTCAATGCATAGATTTAAATCGAGAAATTAGTGATTAGTGAAACGAGTGAAAAATGATTACATTCCTTTCGAATTGAGATGAATGATTTTTTTTTTCAAATTCTTTTCAACCAAAAAAATTTCCGGTACACAAATTGCAATTACAAAAATTTGACGGCTAAAACTTGCACTCAATGAAGTAGATATTTTGACACTGCTGAAAACCTGTACAAGATTTTGAAAGAAAACTTTCTCTCTGTAAAAAAGAAAAGAAAAAGATCCACAGACAATGTGTGTAAAGAAAATTCCGTTCACATAGGTTCAGGTGCAGCAGGCAGCCTGTGATGAGATCTTAAAATCGGTTCCCAAGCTTTCTTTTATATCAGTAACCCTCGTACGCTTGCCTTGCTTCCCCTTCGAATGCAATATGCGATCGTGAATCGAGCCCCAAGTGCCAACCCCAGGATCCCAACCTGGCACAAAGAAACGAGAGCTACTAGCTGCAGTCCAAACTGCTCCAAAGACGCTTGGAGCGCGACGATTAGGCTTTATTATACTCCTGACTAAACTGAGAGAGATTTTTAGTTCCGGTTACAGCTCAGTCCTTAACTATTTTCATTTTTTACCACAATCGAAAAATATAGTTCCAGGTAGAAAATGAAAATTAGTTTTCTAGCTGTTACCGGAAAGTCTGGTATCCGTTACTATTCTTTCTCATTATGATCACTCTTGCCATATTTTCTTGTAACTTTTTTGTTTTTCGTAATTACAACAATATTCAAATGTAATTTTTCTCAGTGTAACGTATTTCAGCACAATTTATAAACATATCCGAGTATCGACGTCGATTTCGATTGAAGAAAAAATATTTTCCGACTATCGAACCGTAACTCGGTTTGTGAACGTTTGAAAAAATACATATCTTCGTTGGATCGCATATTTGAAATCTTCTGTCGATTTAAATGTAAGAAGCGTTTGAAACTGTTTACTTTTCGCGCCATTGCCGTGACGTCACTGTTCGGTGTACCTAACCTAACTTTGCGCGAAATATTCTAATCTACGAAACCGGATTTTGATACCTTGTCGTGACTAGAATACTGAACAATCACGTCACGATGAGGAAATGGCATAAAGCTAACGATATGCATGCGTATTTGCGAGCTGAGTATTGCGAGAATTTAACATTGCCTAAACCGTTAACGATATTCATTTATTCGACTCCAGGGATAGTCGCTAAAAGACAGGAAAACCACATCGGGACATTGTTTGATTACGTTTATACAGAAAAACATGTTTCAGACTCTGAATCTTCGGTTCAATAATACAATTTGCATCAAATCAGACTTAAAGAAACTGTTTGTCGATGATTTCGGTTGGGAAAAATAATTTCCAAAAATTAGGAAACATCTGTTTATTTTTTATAACATTCAGTTTGTTTTATTTACAAATATTCAATAAATTAAAGTGTAATAAATTGATAAAACGGGTCTCTAAACTGCTCTCTAAAATTTGAAGAGATAATTTTTTTTTCACGCAATGGAGGTAGCGAAGAATTTTTTTAGACCGTCACTCACGTTATTATGACAAATAAATATTAATCGTTCTACCGAATTACGTAACCGACTTGTGATAAAATAATGATCTGAAAATTATTATCTTCGTTATTATTTTTTATTCGTACAAGAATATGAAAATGAGAACGACGGTTTTATACGCGATACACAGAAGCGTGAAGTCCGTAATAAGGATGAGGGTCAAGGCAGGACTGATTCCAAAAATAGCCTCGAGAAGAATGTGGATGCTGAGAACCAGTATGAGATACCTTTGAATGCGGTGGTGAATGTTTTTAACGGCGTGAAGAAAGTTCGGAAACTGTGCCAACGAATGATTTACAACCGCGTCTGTGTATAAAAATGTTACACGTATAATAGTATCTACGCGTATAAAAACGACGCTGACGTAATTTAAGTGTGGAAATTTTACCCAAACTGAATGAATTTCATTCAAACAACACGCTGCGATTTGAAAACAATTAAATGTATTTTTTTCCTTTAAGCGATGATTTGAATAGAAATAAATTCCGATGCTGAAGCGATAATTTGAATCTGGATAATTGTAAAAAAAATATTTTATACGCTCGATTAAACCGTGTGTTATCCAAAAGGTCATTTGGTTCGTGAAAAATTATATATATATATTCTTTTTTATTCAAGTCGACCAGATTTTAGTAAATTCTATTATATTATTTTATCAGCGTCGTTAACAAGCTGCACCAAACAAAAATCTCCAGCATTTGATTCAAAAATTTCGTGAAAATCGAATTATGTTTTGAATCACTGGTGACAAACAATACGTCAAAATCTATTTTTCTAGTGTCACAGACATGCGGCTTAAAAATTAAATATTCTGTATCTAGGGATGAAATAGCGTTCAAATAGCAGAGAAATTGAGATCAGCGTCAAGAATATTGTGAAAAGGTGATTTCCCATGATAAGAACAAGTCCTGGTATTTTTTTTTGTTTTTTTTTTTATTTGTTTTTGATTTCAAAAAACTGAATAGGAGAGCCACAGCTATATGAGAAAATGAACACCTATAATATACGAGGGATAAGAAGTACAGCAGGGCTGACCCGCTGCATTGTGACGTTGAAGGGACCTAGAAAATAGCCTGGAGTGAAATCTTGAATTTGGTTCCCAAGGTTTCCTTTATACAAAACCCTCGCCTCGGCGCTTTTGCCCCTTTGTCAAACCCGTGAATCGAGTCCCTGGCGAGAGTTTTTGTCCCCCTGCATAACCGATCCCAAGTCACAAGATCGAAAAGGTTTCTCTCAAGTCGGAATCAAGAAATAATCTAACTACATTTTTTTTTGTTTCTATATTTGAAATTATTTCCATACACTGTAATTTCACTCTCCAATAGTTACAGTAGGTTGTAATATTTATTAAACTCTTGTAATATTTATGTATTTTCAAGTCACAAGTGTAACGTTTTGCGTATCTGGCCTTAAATTTAAGAAACACGCTGTTTACGATAAATGTTAGAAAATATTCTCAGCACATCCAAAATTTATCTTAACTATACACATTGAATAACGAATGATGAATAATTTTATTTTGGAAAACGTAATTCTTCGCAAATTCAGTAGAATTTCTTTTTCCAGGTTTCAGTTTGTTGGGGACGAAAAATGTTTCGCGAAGAAATGAAATTGCTCGTTACACAATTATTAATCATTTGAATTTACACTCCGTTGAAATTGTTTCACCGATATTTGTCAACGGGAATTGACCCTCGCCATTTTTAATTTTGTTTGAAAATTTTTGTACAATTGTCCCAACTCTGAAACAGTCTCCTGAATTTTTTCAGATTTTTTGTGCAGCTGATTAATTATTCGTAAATATTAAGAGTGATTTTGAAAATGTCCTTTTGTAAAATTCTCGAAAAATTCTAAAAAGTTGTAACTTGGTCTTCCAACCACTTCAAGACAGGATTCATGACGGACCGATCTTTTTTTCTATTATTTAAGCAGTTTCAATTTTTTGATCAATTAAAACATTGTTTAAACATTCGAAAAATTCCCAAAACGTCTATTATTCACTTAGAACATTTCTAGATCTGTTTCGTTATAAAGTTGATGAAAAAAAGTTGGATGTACCCGAAAAATAAACAAAAATCGCTTCTTTATAAAAAAAAAGATGGTCCATCATGGATCCGGTCGTGAAATATTGGGAATGGAAAATACAGTTTCAGAGAGTTTTTTAGAAATTGAGAAAAGATCCTTTTCAAGATCACTTTAAATATTTATAAATAATTGAACAGCTGAATAAGAAATCTGAAAAAAATTCAAGGCACTGTTTCAAAGTTGGAACAAATGCTGAAATTTTTTAAACAAAATCAGAAATGGTTCGGGTCAGACGTTGGTCGGGTTCGCATGGAATTCCTCGTAAACATTCCGCTATACGGTAGTAATTATTACAACTGTTGCGATTCTTCACGCAGAGAGGTTAAGCGGTTTTCCGTGAGAATAAGCAGACAAAAAAAGAACAACGCCGTACAACGAAATTGCTCAACAAATTAATATGGCAAAGGCAGCGCAGGACGCACGTGGTTAACAAAACTATTGTCTAGTTCCGTAATTCCAAACCGGCACATATTTCAACACCGGAAACAGCGACTACAATGCAGTTGCAATTAGAGCTACGATGAAATTGAGCGATAGCGGCATATAAGCCACGGATTTTTTCAACCCAGGTCAAATCGAAATTCGACAAAAGGAAAAAAAATTCAATCAAAACGATAATAACACAATTTCAAAACGATGCACGTAAGCAATAATAAATTCATTAAATACTTATATGTTTAATTACATGGCATGTATGTTAAAAATAACGAAAATTATTGTTCAGTGTTCCCTGTCATATATAAATATTTTTTTTTTTTTTTTTGTGAAAGAATCGCTCTTGGGTAAAATTTTAAGATTCTCAAAAATTCCTTAAACCACCAAATTGCGGTTTCAGGCATCCTTAGAAAGTAACTTTGAACTTGGAAATTTGTTATTTTGTTGGAGTATTTATTCCAATCCAATTTATTTCGCGATGTTGAACTTATGAACATCAATTTTGCGAAAAACTAAAAACGAATTTTTATCTTCTGTTTAACTTGTAAAAGTATCTAATAAGTAAAAAAAAAAAAAAAAAAAAATATACATCATTTACTAGCTGACAATAATTTATGATTTCTGCGATTTAAAATTAATTCAAATGAATTTCTGTTTACCAACGACGATGTTTTCGAACAATCTTTACACGACAACTTCGAAACAGTTTGTAAAATTTTTATAAAATTTGGTATGCATTCCTCTCCGATACGTAATTTTCACAGGAACTAGAATAATTAAGGACCAATTTAGACTATATGTGAGTTATAAATTGAAAACTTATTTATTCAAATAGTCATATTCACTATTCGATACAATTTCGAAAATCGTACTGAATTTATCGAATTTTGACAAGACTTTAATTTATAACTTCTGTGGCGAAAATTACGTTTCCGAATAAAATGGGTATCGAATTTCATAAAAACTGTGCCAACCAGTTCAGATTTTGTGTTGAAAACGTAAACATTAAGGGACAATACCACTGTGAAAACAAAAGAAAAGCATTTTTTGACCTTTTTTTCGGACGGAAGAAAAGTTAATAAGATAATAATATTTAACGAAGTTGTTAGGAATACATTTAAGTATAATACTAAATATTATTATTAACAATAATTCAAAAATAGCGACATGTTGAATTCTGCGGTAAGCAGGTGCAAATTTTAATCCGCAAAGAATGACTTGAACTACATATTAACAGCTACAGAAACACGTAGGGGGCTTTAAAAATATTGATTTTTGTGTAATCGGCGAGATTTTGAAGGAAAATTGTCAATTTTCGACGATTTTCGAAAGGACATTTATTTGTTAATAAATAATGTTTAAATTGTCTTATCGAAAATCCCCTACGTATTCCTGTAGCTATTAGTATGTTACATATCGTGTGATTTTTTTTCTAGATTCAAATTTGCACCAATTACACCGCGTGTCGCCATTTTTAAATATTCGTTGATAATAATTTTTTGTATTACGCTCAAGTATATTCCTAATAATTTTACTTAATCATTATTTTCACATTACCTTTTCATCCATCCAATAGATAATTGTCAAATTTTTAGGTTTTTACAGTGGCGTAATGAAAGTTGAACCATTACAAGCCGTTTTTCGCGTGTCAAAGCTCAAAAAAAAAATGAAACTGATAATCTTTACCGTATAATCGTTGTATCAATAGCGAACATGCAAAATTGGTGTAAAAATTTGGAGCGCAAACGGGTGACCACCCCCCTTAAAAACCACCCTCAAGTATCTTATCGCGACCGCGTTGCAGCCGCTACGAATAATACGAGCACTAACGCACGCATGTCGCCCCGCGAGTTAGATTCACCCCCTCGCGTGTGAATATGACATGGGAAAGAATTTTAGACGAAGCTAACAGGGGATGGCAGATTTTTTATTTCGAACCATCTCGCAGCTGTGATTCTAGACGAATAAAAATTTTACGCCGTTGAAACAGAAGAAAACAGAATGGGCGATGGTGAAAATATAGAATGTCTAATTTATTCTGAAGATCAAGTTTAACTTGTGCAAAGTCGAAGAGCAGAGAAGGCAAAAAGATAGAGAGCCAAATTGTCCAGTAAATACGTCAATTTTACATACATGGCAGCTATATTTATTTATTTATTTTTTTTTTTTTGATAAGTTATAACGCTTTAAAAGCATTCATCCCTTAACTGTAGAAGTATTTTTGCTGGTAACTTTTTTATTATAAAAGTTGCAACAAAAAGTTACCGACAAAAGTTGTGGACAATATTATTACCTACAAAATATCTCTTCGCAAAATTTTTGTCAAAGTTATAGTTTTCGAGACAGATATAAAAAAAAAAAAAAACTAGTTACATCCTTATTTTAAACGAGATTGAAGTCAGTAACGTTATCGTAACGAAACATTGGGGAAAAAATTACTACCTTCTTAATTTTATAATTTATAATACCGAATTTCGGATAATTCCAAAACGTCGGAGTAACAGTTTTTCCTCGGCATGAATCGTTAAAAATTTCATTTGTTATAGTGACTAGAAAAATTCAGTAAAACAGGTATCGTTAAAAGAAAGAATAGTAACGTATACCAGACTTTTTGGTAACAACTAAAAAACTAATTTTCATTTTGTACCTAGAACTACATTTTTCGATTGTGGTAAAAAAATGAAAATAGTTAAGAACTGAGCGATAACCAGAACTAAAAATTTCTCTCAGTGTACACCCCTTTTACTAGATAAAAAATAAAATCGCTGCTTACCCAAAATACATGGATTCTCTTTTTTTTATCGCCGGATTTACTGGATTAAAAGTATATACAGAACGAATCAGAATAAATATAGAAATACAAAAAACCGTCGAAAATGTATTTTGGCTTTCGAATATTTTTATCACCATGCATTTGAACTCTTCTATAAGTATTTCGAGTTCCTACATTTCGAAAATCTATAAATTGAATTTTCGCACGGTGTTGAACGTTCAATGTTGCGAGCCTTCTATTCCATGACCGTTCTAGTTTTTTACCCCCAGCCAATCGGATCACGGGATCACAAAGTGTTTTCTTTAATTTTTTTCTTTTGTGAGAGAAATCGACGAACCTGAGTAAGTGCCAAAATTAATACGGGGTGTAAATAAATACGGGAAATTATCTTTTCATAGAGCCTAAGATAACAATAATGCACCCGTTAAAAAAAGCACGTTCTGAGGATTTTTTTCGCCCGAATAAATAGAGCCTATAGAATCTTAATCACAACAATAATATGGCCGTTAATGGCCGAAACGTGGCGGACACTCGATGCGATCGGATTAGTCTATTTACAGAGCATTTAACACAGTCACTCAATCGCACACGTGCAGTGTGTGGAGTATAAAAAAGCACCCGATGCCACGTGATGCGCGTATTCCAATTAAAAATCCCAATATCGCGATCCAGCTACTCGCTGGAAATTTAAATTTATCATCCGCGTTCTCGTGACCGGAGAAAAGAGTTGCTGAATCATTTCTGACAATTCGAATTTGATCTGGCATTAATTTTCCCACTCAGTAAAAAATAATACAAATTTCACTAGCAATTACTGATTTTCAAAGTTGAACGATGATACGTTGTTGTCATAGAAAAAAGAAAATACCGTCGAATTATTTTAAACAACAAACTCATTTCGATGCATTTTTTTTCTCGATAATTTCGGGAGGTTTAAAATAAAAGAATGATTATCAATTTTTACATGCTCTTGGATGAGGACAATATAAATTGTTTCAGAATAATTATTAGCCCCCTTACAGACTGCCGATAAAAAATATCGACAGCCTCAATTGTGAATTATGCAAAATTATTGAACACTCGGTGAATAACATTGCGGAATCGAAATGAACTAATGAAATACACGTAAGATTTCGTTATCGATCATCGAACTATCGATGATTGTCATCCCAAATTAACCAAACAAATTTCCACTCTGTGATAATGCTGATGAATTTCACGACTATAATACGCAATAAAGAAAAGAGGTACTTCGAAAATATGAGTAATCCAGAGTCCGGTGATTCACTGACTTGTCAACCGTCTCGTATAGAGATGAACAATGAGCCAAAGTCCGAATTTCTCTTCCCGTTGAATCCGTCAGCTCGATTTGATTGTCTCACAGATTTTTTTTCACAGTTTTCTCCGTTATCGACGAAGATAAAAAAAAAAAAAAAAGGTTACGGTGATTCTTCACTGACTTGTCGACCGACTCATGCAGAGATAAACAATGACTCAAAGTCCGAATTTCTCTTCTCGTCGAATCCGTCAGCTCAATTTCATTGGCTCACAGATTTCCTTTTCGTAGTTTTCTCCGTTACCGACGAAGATGAAAAAAAAAAGGTTACGGTGATTCTTCACTGACTTGTCGACCGACTCATGCAGAGATAAACAATGACTCAAAGTCCGAATTTCTCTTCTCGTCGAATCCGTCAGCTCGATTTCATTGTCTCACAGATTTTCTATTCACAGTTTTCTCCGTTACCGACGTAGATGAATAAAAAAAAAAAAAAATAAACGTGAACCTTTCACGTAAAGCTTGCATTGCGCTCTTTACTTCAAGTATTTCCGCTGCAGCTGCTGATTCTCTTACGCTGCTCTTCACAGAGGAGGTGAGTTATTTTTAACGGTAATCGGTCCGGCGAACTTAGAAACGGGTAAACGAGAAAGTATCAGAGACACTGCTGACGAGCTCCCAGAACGAAACACGTCAGCTTCTCTAGAAAATACCATCTCTGAGAAGTTGAAAAACACATCAGCTACGTGTTGTCACCTGAATGCAAAGTAGTTAGGCTAAGGTCCGATGAACAAGGTAGACACATATGCGTGTGAAACGTCCACTCTAATTAAAAAACCTTCTATGGCCGATTCCAACCGGCGTCAATTCGTGTTGAGACGCTCAATGTAAAGAAATGTAAGATTCTCCCAATCATTAATAAACATTATTTGTTATAATGTGAACTTCTGTGGTACTTTATTTCCGCCTGACGATTAAAAAATCAGATCAAATCCACATGATATTTACTGTTGTTATCACCGCGTGACATTCAAGATGGTCGTTTCGGTTTCAGAGACATGAAGTTGGCCAGGAAAAGGAGATGCAGAAGTGCAAAACGCGTGGTCAACTTCGCATAATAAATTTTAAATGCCATTTGTTGTAATTTTCTATTTTTCACAAGAAATCAAGCTCTCTTCCAGAAAGTTTCGACGAGTTTCCATTTCAAATTGATGATGAGTTAGGAAAATGGAAACAGCCTTCACATTTTTTGAATGATTTGCGGGGGGTCGGCGAAGAAAATGGATCACAAAAGCATTAGAAGCGGATGATAAAACACCAAGTTTCGTCATTTCGAACATTCTCTCAAATTGTTGATATCTTAGTTTTATATGTTATTCGGTTATTCTTAGATTTATTTCCATTACATAGTAGTAAATATTGTCGTTTAGTTCATGTTCGGTATTATAAAATAGTATTTCCTTTTCCTAAATTTGATTCAGATGGTTCGGCTTAACAATCGTTAATATAATCACTTTTTGCCATAGCAAAACTCTTTCATCGTTACGTTTGAATTGGCTAAAAAGACGTTATTTGCACAGTATTTTCAATATTGAATAAGCCCAGCTGAATATACTTTACGCATAAGCTAATGGAATTGAGTTGAATGAGCGCAATTCGAATTTAGCGAAAACATTTTCTTCCTCTCAAGTGCAAAAAGTATTAAAGAAGTTCAGTTCTGGTCTGATGTTTGGTTTCGATGTTGATCGCATCGCTATAAATCATATCGATAGAAAAACTTGGCGGCTAAAAATTCTCACGAGTTGTTGAAGCGATAGCCATTTAACCCTTTCGTTCACACATTTTTCAATTCAATATTTTGGACTGAATTTTGTTACTCGGGGGTTTTTGGGATCGCCGATCACGAATCCGAAGTCAGAATTTGATAATTCGTAAATCGAAGATTGCGGATCCAATATGGCGGATGTAAAATCGAAAAAACTGTAAAAATTCGATGTTTCTGACCGAAACTTGTTACTTGGAGGTTTTTTGGGTTATACAAAGTTACAAAGATCACTTGAAGTTTTAAATAAACTGTGATAAGGGCTGGTTCATGGAAATTTTTGAGGTGGAACGCTGAGTATCTCACCGTGACTGCAAGGGTTAATGTTTTGCGGAGCTCGACCAACGCAGCGTTTGCTAAACAAAAAAACCCGTCTTTCCATGTGGTCGAAACCGGTTAAGACGGATTTAAAAAATTTTGCATACTTCACCGGGTTCTTGGCACTCGACTCGAGATCTCTCCTTTTCAGAAGTGAGCATCCCAGATAGGCCGAAGTGCGGCGTTGAATAACGTACTCGCTGTGCGAAATTGTTACGAGGTTGGCATCATTATCCGTAAAGCAGGCACTGTTGTCATTGCGCATAACGTGCCTGCATTTTTTCGCTCATTGTCAGTATGTACGTGCAAATGCCAATCTGCATTCTTCCGACTCCGCCTTTCACGCGGCGACAAGGTTAAGCCTGTAGCGTCATCGCAACGCCACTCGAGACACTCGCAAGCTAAACTTTACAGGTTTGTAAGATCTGGGTGAAAAGATTCGACGGATTTTGTTTTTTTTTTTTATCTTAGGATAATGCGATCACGACAGGGTAAAATAAACGGCTGAAACTGTCGATTTTTTGGCTCTCTGTTTATTTTCACAAATTCTCGATCGGTAACTCAATTTGGGTTCGACATTTCGACTTTCCAAATTTTCATTTCGGATTCGAAATCGAAGATCCGGGATATTTTTACACGGTAGTGGATCGACTTGATCTTGGTCGAATCGAAATCGACGGAAAGCGGCTTCTCGGCGGTTTCGATATTGGTGATATCGAATGTGAGATCAAAATTAAAAAATTGTTTCCATTGGTGAACTCTGAGTGGAACATTGGCTGTATAGGAGACGGTTTCAATTCTTCAGAATCCTTGATTTCAAATAAGAATTGGAGGCAAAATGGTTACGCGTACCTCGATTTTCGTAATTCCAACAATATTCAAACGGTTTTTTTTTAACGATATCCGTTTTACTGAATTTTTTTAGTTACTATAACAAATGAAATTTTTTTCAGTGCAGAAACAAAAAAAAACCCTTGTCAGATATTTTCTCCTACTTTACAATCTTGCAAAGTTTCGATAAAAGATGAACAACCGTTTCTTCCAGATGTAATCATGGGTCACGTTACCCGAACTCGACCTCGTGCCGCTCAAGGTAAATACACCGAAGCAAGGCGGTTGGATTAGGATTCCTTCGAGGTAATGATTAACGTTAACGACCTACGACACAAAGCGAAACGATTTCAGGAAAGTCGAGTCCGATTGTCAAGTAACGTAACGGAATCGGCAAGCGAAATATTATAAAATTGTGCAGACCAATGGCTACGTACACAGAAGCCATCAAGCCTGCAGGATTAAAACAACGACACTTATCTCTTAGCCGGTCTGAAGCTCGTCAAAGACGCGACTTCCGGTTGTCGTAACAGCGGCGGAAAGCGTTATTACGCATACTGATCCGGCGCGATATATCAGACCGCAGCTTATTCTTACAATCCATGTTCTACGAACAACCGCAAGTCCTTGAAAGAAAGTGATTTGAATTCAAGATTAGCCGCGGAGCATTTTCTTCCCGCACGAAGATCGTCTTTCTAAAATAGCATCGCTGGTCACAGTGAAACGATGATGCCAGGGTGAACAACTGTCCTACGACTGAATGTTTTTGGTTGTGGTAATATATTTTTATCACACGTGCATGGAAATTAGCGCTTTGCGCAGCAGTTTACCGGGGCGAAAGTAGCCAATTTCATCTCAGTGTTACAATGACAGGTTCGCGCATGCGCAGTTCACAATCGCTTCACTTTCCTCCCTAGGGAGAAAAGTATTGCAGCCCTCGCTTCGCTTAAGCGCAAACGTCACACCCGTCCAATCGCCAACTTTCGTTCCTTGTCACACAATATACTACTAAGTCCATTTTCCGCGTTGCCTAAGCTAATAAAACGTGACATGAAATGATTGATCCAGCGCATGCATGGACTGAAAAAATCGTCCGATTTCTAGGATTATAATTGAACGTTCATTGGATAGAAAGTTCCCGGAGGTAACCACGTAATATTTCACAGAAGTAATCGAAAACAGCTCTTTCATGTTTGCAAAATTATATCTACTCTCTGAGAACAATTATCAACGAGTTTTTATCGTTGAAACAGTTGAAAATCAATGGCAAGATTGAGTTGGCCTTTAGTATGAAATCCAAAAACATTGAGCTCTTGAATCACTAATGTCTACAGAGAAACGACAACGCCGATAATTAAAAACTAATGTTTTCGGTTAGGTGGTAGAGGTGACATAATCTCATCGTCGGTTTCTAGGCGTTTCAAAAAACAAAAATTCAATAACCATTACTTTTAGATTGTCAAATTAGTTTTTCGAACGGTTCTTTCATGTTTACAAAGTTATTTCCATTCTGTGAAAGTAATTGACATCAAATTTTAATCGTTGAAACAGTTGAACATCAATTTCAAGGCTATGTTGGCCTTTACTATTTAATCCAAAAACATTGAGCTCTGTCACTTGTATCACTGATGTTTACACTGAAACGACATCGCGGATGATGAGAAACTAATGTTTTCCGGTTAAATAGTAATGGTGATATAACCTCATAATTAGTTTCTAGTTGTTTCAAAAAAAAAAAATTAGTTAACCATTGTTCTTAAAGTATGAAGATAATTTCTCAATCACGGACGGACTTTTCGATTTACACTTACGAAATATTCCACAGTTGCCAACGTGAATTTTTTCATCCTACGAGTGTTTTTTCACGTCAGATTGGAGCAATCATTTTTTCCTATAATCCGTATATCGCATGTTAAAATGTTTGCTCGTTTTACTCTTCCACGATCGATGTGTCAAAGCACACGAAAATGGACGTAAAAATATTACCCAACCCAAACATACCGCGATCCATCACTTGTATCACGATTTCAATGTAACAAGTGATGAAATTTGCGAACAAGGCTTCCGTTGGTCGAATCAGCTTTCAACCACGAGGACAGAAAACTGATAATAATAGGTGAAACGAGGATATGACGAAGAAAAGTGCAGTGACCTGTGCTTTGAAAATATCAAAGAACCTAAGTGCAGGCTTTAATGATTCACCGACGGTAAGTCAAGCAAAGCGTCTGCATAATCTCAGTAACATGACGCAGACCCCGTTTTATACACAGAATCAGAGAGAAGGTGGTCTGGTTTCTTTAAGAGGAAGAGCAGTAGCAGCTTCGATCATCCGTATCAGGAGCGATAACTTTGCAGATAACGAGCGATTCAAAATATGGCCTCTTGACGTCCGAACAACAGCTAAGTACACTCAGGAAAATTTGGTAGCGAATCTTGAGTTTGTACCAAGCGTATAAAATGGTTGATTTTACGTGAAACGATACGAGACTAAAGAGTTTGAAACGTGAAAAAAATTTTCTCGCAGACCCTTACTGGGATTATCATTATTTACCATAACCGAGGAACTGGAGTTCGAGGTAAAAAATGAAAATGAACATTATACCGTAGTTACGTCGATGAGTTAATATTTTCTTTACAATTTTAGTATTTTCAATTTCTGTATCGTTCGAATAACGTATGCGAAATGTTTGAGTTCTCGTTCCAGCTTGATAGATCAAAATTCAGGAGTTTCACATGGTTTCCAATGTGTCGTACACCGGCGCCAGGTGGAGACTTACAGACAAAAATGGCTACCGTCTACTTTGGCTTTGGTGTAAACTACGGTCTGCCCATTGCATTCACCCTCGGGCCCCTCCTCTAGTCGTCGCACATAAAAAGAGACCCGTAGAGTTCCTCCCGCGGGTCAAACGACGAACCAGGTGGGGTTCGACGACCGCCACCGAAACCAAGGATACATACTATAATTCATGCTTACGTACGCCGTGCGTCACTGTGTACGTCGTGTGCGTGTATGATACGTGAATAAATACATAAACGAAACCCGTCCGAAGTCAGCAAAAGCTACGAATATCTTCGCATCGCCGTATTCGAATCGAATTTCGATCGTGAATAACGAACGAAAACTCGTCCGCGATTTTTTCATGCTTTGGAGCTTTTTAATCAAGACTTATCGTCGCACTTCGAGATCCTTGGTTACACGATGTTTCGGTGTAACGTTAAAAATATCAAATACTCGTACACGAAAATCGTGACCACGTGACCACGCATTCAAATTTCGAACAAGTCTCGTTGTCGTCTGTTTTTTTTTTCTTCTTTTTTTTTTCCGTTTCATCCTCGTTGTTCGACGTATTCGAGCCTGATGAACTCGATGAGAACTTTACAAGGTTTCATGTTTCACCCACACTTTTTCCCCCAAGTTCGAAGACGAGAAATTTGTCGATGATTTTAGATTTCCAATTCAACATTGTACCGATGATACGCGGAATATCGGAACAAAGTGAGCAATGTTCCTTGCTTCTCGCTTGAATAATCTTTTTTGCAAAGTAAGTGAGTTATGGTAAATAGTAACCGCTTGTGCCTAGCGAGAACTACATTATGTATTATAACGCGAAAGGTGAGCCTTCTAATCCTTTCACTGCACCGTTGCGACCGAGCGTGACGATGCTTGCAGTATGGTTAGTAATGTTTTCGGTTAAGATATGGTGCGTTCGGCCCATAATCTATACGGCATTGTCTCACGGTTCAGGTTGACGGGCGGATTTCATTCCGCTTACGGATGATCTCATTCTGTTGCACGGAACGATTTTGGACTGTAAGTTTCACCTTACGAAAGAATCGGTGTGCTTGAATTTGTAAAGATTTAACTCGGTATAATACAAATATTTTAATTGCGTGCGAAAGTTTTCTTCAAAGTTATAACCAAAGTCAAGTTATAATCAAGAAGATTGCTCGAATTTTCATTCGAACAAACTTCGAATACGTTACGAAAACAACGTGCTGTAATATTTCTGTACTTCAGTTGTAGCTGAAACATTTCAGTTTCGTGCGATCACTCACAATCAGTATGCGTCATAAATATTACAAACTCTGCAAAGTTTCGTTTCTGCGGTGTTTCGGCGATATTTCAAATTTGGAAAAGTAACGGTTCCAAAATTTTTCTATAACACTGCGAAACGAAGCTGATGTGTTCGAAACCTTGCAGAGTTACACTGCTGCAGTGTAAGTACGTATTCAAAATATGTACATCAAACCGTGGTTGCAAATAATGCATTACTTTTTTAATTGCAATATTGTTTTCATTAAAACATTAAATTTAATGTTTCAATGGAAATTATTTCCATTGAATCATTAAGTTTAATGTTTTGATGGAAATTATTTCCACTACATCATTAAATTTAATGTTTCGATAAAAATTATTTCCATTGAATCATCAAATTCAATGTTTTAATGGAAATTTTTTCCATTCAATTATTAAATTTAATGTTTTAATGGAAATTTTGTCCACTACATCATTATATTTAATGGAAAATATTTCCCTTAAATTATTAACATAGAAATGAAACGAAGAAAAAAGAAAGGAAATGTTGAGGGAAACTGCGAGGGTATTTTACCAAGATGTTGTTTTGTTTTTTTTTTTTTTTTTTTTGTTGCCATGTAAGAGCTATTTATTTTGATAAAGCTTTTTCAGCAGTGCCAAGTTGAATCCGAATCGGCTCTTTTCCGGGTTGCAAATAATGCATGACTTCTTTAACTGCACTAGTGTTTTCATTAAGACATTAAATTCAATGTTTCAATGGAAATTATTTCCACTACATCGTTAAATTTCATGTTTTAATGGAAATTGTTTCAATTACGAATTGAAAAAGTAACGGTTAATGCATTACTATTTCGTTAAAAAAATTTCAACCCCGCATGAAACTTTGTACGGAAAAATGGTTTCCTACAGTGTATACATAAAAATATTTCCAACGTCGCAAAGTAATTTTTCTGCGATGCTTCGCCAATATCGCGCGACGTAGCTGAAAAAATATCTTAAACTCGTACATTTGCGTTGCTGCAATGTGAACTAAAATTTTTCAAACGTTGCAACGTTGAATATCTGCAATGTTTCAGCAATGTTAGACGCCGTGTGGATGAGTATAAAAAGCACGAGCATTCTTCAACGGCCTAACCAACCGGTTACTCTACCGACTCGCTTTGGCATTCGCGTATGTATATATGTACGAAAGTATATACCGCGTGTATACAGCAAGGTAGGAATTATTATACCTATCCGACGTACAGGTTGCGCAGGATTATCCTTGAGTTCGATATGCCTGTACTGAAACTAAGCCGAACCTAATTCTTCGTTGACAGTTCTCTACACTGGACTATAATACCTGCTTTAAACGAGTATCGCACGGAATGTAAGCTAAACGAACATAGAATCGATGAAAATATCGAACAAACTTGGTTCGCTCAAAGCGACGATCAGCCTCCATATCCGAGAACCTGATCTTCAAATATCCGACAACATGAGGGGAAGAGAGACTTTTTTCCCCGTGATAATAACGCTATCCAGTTTGGCTGCGGGTTTATTTTACATACAGGGTGTCCGATTTTAATTGGTACAGGCATGCGGGTAGAAAAAATATTTCGAACGACGTTTTTAGAGGTTTGAACGAGACGACGAATCGTCGTGACTTGAGAAACATACTTCTACAAATCTTATCTTTTCCGAAATACTTGAGAAACTCACTTAAAAACGGACACCCTGTACATGTGTTTGTCTTACAGCTTCGGTCGGCTACATGGAAACCAGTAGCCACCAGGACTGCAAGAAGGTCGAGTCGTTCGAACCGAATCAACGAGTATGGTAAAGACTGCGGAGAACTCGTAGAGATTTCTCACAAGAAAACCCGTCCCTCTCCTTTTCAACTTATGGGGTTAAGTCGAGCGTCATTCGTTCGCTCGCCAAATGTCACCTGGAATTTATTAATCAATTTCGAGATCGATGCTCGGTTTCCGAAAAGATTTCACGGTGCGAAGAAATTTTTCCCAACATTTTCAACCGTTCCTTTTGTCTTTTCTGCTTCATTTTCAATCGATAATGAAATTGTCGTGAGTAACCACTTGCTGCCGGCTTCCACCACGCAAATTGTCGTCTTTTCAGCCCTGCAGTTTCGGAATAATCGAATAAAGCTTATTTCCATGGGGTGAATAATACGCAAGCGGCCGTTTTCTACGGGATTAAGAAGCATGGCTGAGAGGCGATCGAGGGTGAATTTTAACTAAGGTCGTTGTTTAGTCGTTTTTGGACCAAGTGAATCCGAAGTTAAGAAAATAAGGAGAGTCTGAAAACAGCAACATGTTATTTGGACCTACAGTGATGACCAAAAACGAAACGGATCGCTGAGACATGTGACAGAAATGAATGCGAGCCGATTCGAATGCCACAAGCTAAGTTATCGACAATTTGAGGAAAAGTTTTAGACTGGGATCAGAACGTTCGGAATACTTGAAATGTGGTTTTTTGAACCGATTCGATCGTCTTGGGACTCATTTTGCGTTTAAAACAATCGAGAAATTTTGTATTATAGTGCAGTCGTACCGCGCAAATTCATATTTAGGCATATTTTGATTATCGGAGCTTCGGTTTACACTCGGAGAAAAATTGTAGCTTAAAATGAAAATGAAAAAAAAAAAAAAAAAAAAATCTATCCGTCGAAGCTTTGTGTAGAAAATTTTCTCGCAGGAACCCAATATTTTGTTTCAAATGTCAAAATGAATGAAACAAATGTTTCGAAATCGCAAAAAGTTTAACTGAATAAAATATAGTTTTAAATACGAAATCTCGATTTTGATTCAGTCGATTTAACGAAGCAGTACTTTTTTCACGGTATTATAAAAATATTGAATACCCTCTGATAAATTCGTTCACTAAATCTATTCGGTGGATAAAGATTAGTAAAATTTACGAAATCATGAGAGCTACTGATTGATTACCGCTATCAAATAATATGTTGTGTCGTAAATGTAAAAAAAAATTTTGTCGAAGTGACAAAATACATTCTATGGCGCTTTAAAAATCCTTTCTCGCGAGAGAAATAGTTAAAAAATTTCTCTCAGTGATATGGGATTGTGGTGCCAAACATTATGTTTTCAACTCGCTATAAAATTGACTAATCTTTTTGGTCAAGTAAAAATACTGTTTAGTCGATGTATTATTTTGGTCGTTACGACTCAAATTTTTTTTCTGAATTTATCGTTTACTTTCTAGCTTCTCTGCTGCGTCAAATCTCCTGTGTAATTAGCGCCGATCACTCGTCCTTCTCTGCTGAGGCTTCATCATCGAAACTCTAATTGCTCTCAGAGAGCGTCAAATTCAAAGCAGAGAGCACGTCGTCTCGTTATACTCTCCATCATCGTGATTACGTCACACGTTCACCGTGCATTGTTCAATGTGCCAATTAAACGCGAAATATGCCTGAGACACGAACCGCGGAATAATGATTGAACCGAAATTGGAGCTTTTCGGAAGCTTGACAGAGCAATTCGTTACGTGTTTATACTTGTCCGGAAACGTGTAATTACGTTATTTTTTCCACTCCAGAGGCAATATTACGGGGGTCAGATTTAAATAGACGTACCGGCGAGATTTGCCATCAAAAGTGAATAAAAAAAAAAAAAAAAAAACTTTCCGTATGACTTTGTAACTTCCTGTTATGTGTAAAAAATTTGAAAGTATTACATAAATTTTACTACTTTTACTAGTTAATAATATTAAGGTAAGGAAACATTTTTAGAAACGTCACTATTTCGCAACTTTGGAATTATTTTTCGTCGCGTCGGCAAAGGAAAGTGTTACTAATGCTCGTCTGAAAAATTCGTTTTATTTTTTTATTGAGGTAGCTCGGTCACCTCGTCGGCCACGAAATCAATCAAGCTAGAAAAAATTCATACTTCGATATATTCAAGTTAAAAAGTACATTTTCACGTGTGCCAAATTTCACTGTCGGAAATGTATTCCTTGACGCACAATCTTGCCAAAGAACTGATATCGAAAAGCTCCGTTTGCAAAATAAATATATTTTTGAGTGATAAAATTTTTCGAAAGGCGATTGTAATGATTCGAAATATTCCAAAAAATCATCAGGTAATGGATTTGGATTGAAAGTAATTATTTGTGAAGAAAAGTTAGGGTCAGCAGAATTGAAAAGCCGCCAAATTCCAAAAGATGAGGAAATATCTCATTTAGGTTCTTATTTAAGTAAACGAATCAGTTCACCAAATGTCATTTCCCAATTCGAACATTACCGACAAACAGAGACATATTTTAAATAACCTTTTCGGCGCAGAAAAATAATACGATCCTTCGTAATTGGGCAAATAACATCGAAGCTTTCGTACACTGGCCTAGAAGGTAATTTAAAACTTGGTCAACTGTAAAAAAATCACTGCGAACGGTTAATTTAAGCTGGTTAAATATTCGGCCGATGCTGATTGATAGAACGAATTTTTAGATGCTTGATTCCATCTGATGATTTCTTAGCTCTAACTTTAACTTAGATTGAATATTTTATTGCGGTATGTTCGTTTGTTACTCGAACAAGTGAGAATAGGTGAAATCTCAAAGATTCTTAATCAAGCTTGACCGATAGAAATTTGAGACACACAATTTAAACTGCACTCGTGTGCGACTGGCCGAGTCGGTTGTTCGATTTGAAAATGGATCGCGTTGTGTTTGTTAGTTCCGCCTTATTCCCGTGGGGACACGATTCACATATAACAGCTATGACAACATACCAACAGAGTTAAAGTTCTTCCCCCTCCTTATACATCGATTGTGAGTTCAGTGCAGGACGTGAATCACGGTTTACAAAATATGTGGTCAGTGCGGCGATCGAGGCCAAGCCCAAAGTAAATAAAATAAAAAAGTTACTGAAAGTAAATAATTATACGCGGTTCCAGCAACTCTCGAGTCATGGTGAGTGCATAATTAATGCAGATGATTTAATAATTCACGGAAGGATACAGATTCGCGATTAATTCACACCCTAATCTGGAATTCGTACTGTTTTGCAAATTCATTAATTCTTCAAAGTTATTCCAAGCTTGCAGGAGAGTGTTTTTCACCAATATTTCGTTGTGTCAACATTGCAACAATTTCACTTCCATATATGAGGGTGAAGTTAGTGACGTTGTTGCGACGATTAACGTTTCGAAAAAACCGTTATGTCCCAGTTGCAGTAATGTTTCAAATTCAGTGAATCGTAAAAAGGCAAGAACTCGACTACTTGAAAGTCACTGTAAACTTGAAATATAGTAATTTTTCGTTGCGTCAAAGTTACCAACTTCAGCCTTGTTTCCATATCTCGAATCCATCCAGCTTCACGTTTTTTTTTAGAACTTCAATGTATACACGAAGCCATTTTTAACCGCAGCTGCGGATCCTGGCTGATCCCATAGGAAGAACCCCATGGGCAGATTTCTCGGTTCCAGAAACGTGCACAGCTGGCGCATCTTGGGTCGAATAATAAACGGTTTAAAATCATTTATGTTCACACACTTTTGGTACCGTTTTGCAACGCAGTCATTGAAACCTAACCGCAACGATGCCCTGACGAAGAAATTTGCGTGAATAACGTTTTCGCTAACGGCGAGATAAGAGAAACTTCCCAAGCTTACGTTCTGTGGAGAAGATGGAAGAACCCATCTGCTCAGTTTTTTTTTTCTTTTTTTTTCATAACGTTAACACGTGTGAATATGGGACATTCCAAAACATTTCGACTTGCTCGCGATCCACGCCATCTTCAATTTCATTCTTCCAGTGTACGTTGCTTGGCGAATTGCAAAAATGCAATTTCCACAGTTTCCGTTTATTTAGAAAATGGACTTTCCATCAACAACCGTACGGTCCTCGAAATTCAACAGTTAACCGCATAATTGATTTCAATGAAATTAATATAAGGAATTCTTTGCCGAAAGATAAAAGCTTTCGCTCCGGAATGAAAATTGGTGTGGATTTAATTTGAAAGAAACGAGCAATCTGATATAAAAATAGGGTATTTGATCACAAATCGTAAAATCCTCACGCTGGAGATGTTTCAATAACAATTCATTTGGTTAAATTTTTCAAACCAGATATCCACTAATTTTCCCTTCAGTGTTAGACTGAAAAGTTTCGTTTTTTCGCAAAAACTCACTGACATAAATTTCATTGATTAAAATTAACCACGTTGTCAATTGATTTCGCGAATCGATCAATCGCAAGAAAACCGATTTCTCTAAAAATGACCAATTTTGCAAACCCTCTTTATCCGCGTCGTCGAATAGGAGAACAGAATTGAAAACAGCGAGGATCATGAGCGGGTTCGAAATGGCCTGGAACTCCCCATACATGTACACAAATAAACGGCTCCTCGGGTCGCTTTCTACCGTCTCTCAGAGAATTAAGCCAGGACCAGTTTTAAAACCTAACATCGAATTCGTTTCCTCCGATCGATCGGAAGACCTTGGAGTCGTCTAAGAGCTTAACGATGTCGGTTGACCGAGGATCGTACAACACCGTAATCGCGTTTATCTCATAGGGGGTGAATAAATATTTTCCGAATGATTCGTCACCGCTAAATCCAGCTCTTAGTTTTTCGTCTCGAGTTGCTGGACGGCTACATACCGATATTCGGAGAGTGTTTCCAGCGTGGGTTGTGGCTCTTTCGAGCGGATGGTGGGCGGACGGATGGTTCCCCATGGTATCGATGCCTTTGGCTCAGGTAGTAAGTCGGGGGAAATATCCGAGGACAGGTAGTCGGTCAGTCGCGTTTACGTTCGTGTCGATCCGTGTTGGAATATATATATTTTCCAGCCTTCTCAGGGACGCGAAGCTGCACAGGTGCGGCCGGTTGCGTTAATCGAACGCCAACCGCGCTCAGTTGTCAATTCGCGAAAACTGCAACCGCCGTTTCACGCCGTCGTCATCGGAGTGCCCGATAGCCAATTTTGTCACTCCGATTCCCGTTTCACCGACAACACGAGCCTCGGGGATTCGAAACTCACTCTCGATCACCGTCCCTCGACACTTGACCTCGTCGACCTTTTCCGGCCTCTTTCTTTCTAAACTTCACGAAAAACGTCACAACTTCGAAGCCATTCCCGGCTGCCGCCCACCGCCTGGGCTTCTTCTATCCGTACTGACAAACGGGAAACGGTCAAACTTGGCTCACCCAACCTGCCTTTCTTACGATGACGTCACTCAAGAGTCACTGCTTCACCGCCGGCTTCTTCTCACTTACGACGCGATTCCGTCGTTCGAAATTTCCAATTCGAATACCACCCGCCGTTAGAAATTTCAAAACCGAATCGCGCCCGACGTTCGAAATTTTGAAACTGCACTTGCTCCCGCTGTTCGAAATCTAGGTCAATACTGTTGAAAACTTGACTCAACTTTGCCGTACGAGATGTCAAACCTTGAGATAATACCGACGTTCGAAATTTGAAAACTTTGCTTGCTCCCGCCCTTCGAAATTCGATAACTCGGCTCGCTACCACGTAACGGTTTTATTCGAACGCCCGAAGCGACGTTCCGTTGTCATCGAGACAGTTCAAATATTCGTCTGCGATAAACAAACGAGTTTTAACGATCAATTTTGAATGTGAAATTCAGGTGATCGGCATTCAGATTCGAGTGGCCGTTCTTATATTCGGTTTGCGCGAGTTTCACTCGCCATTTTGAAGACCGAACCTCTTTCGGTAAGCACCTGTATCGAGTTTATTAATCGTGCAACAGCTGTCACGAAACCTCTGCTCTGAAAGTGTTCCCACGTTTTTCCGTTGGCGCAACGTTCCGCTCAGTTCATAATACACTTCCGGCGACCCCACCGGAACTCGGAACTTCGTATGATCTCTCGCTGGACTAATTATTCAAACAATCGAACGCAAATCGAACAATTGATATCAGTATTCCCAAATGGTAAAGAATCCTCCTTTCACATCTGCAGAGATCTTCTCCTCTTGACTTACAAACTTGGTAATCAACCTTTTATTGCTTTCGTTTAAATCGAGAATTATTGCGAACGAAACCGACAACTGTAAACATTGAAATTCACAATTTCATTAACTACACTTGACGTTTATATTCCAACCGCATCCGGGAGCGTCGTTTGTTTTCCGCTTCATAGTCTCTTGTTGTTTTTCTTTTATACCGTTTCTTTACAATGTAGTAGGAAAAATAGCAATATATCAGACTCGGAGTATGAGAAATTCACTTGATCGAACAACGAATATCGACGGTCAATCTACGAACGATTACCGCTTTCACGTCTCGGTGAATTCCGAATTCCGGATTCGAACACGACAAGAACGACACTTTATACACGAATATCACACAAAACACGACAAGATGGAAATTGGACGATATCGAACCGTTGAGGCCGTTTTCGATGACGATTAACGGCTGAACCACAGCAGCCGCCGCTGCGTTTTTCCCCCCAAACCGAATGCGGTACGCGTACCCAGAATACTACGCGGCTCGTTCGACTCGATTCAAACTTGTACTCCACGAGGCGTTCTTTCTGCCTGCTGCCCGGTTCTCGTTGTAAGAACTCTCGGTAGTGGGGGGAAATGCCGGCGAGGAGTGGGACCGCAAGGAGGGGCGGGGGGGGGGGGGGGATCGGCTTGGAACGAGAGGTCTGATCCCATAGCCTCTCTTGTTCCCTCCACACAGAGCTATTTATAATATCGTATAACTCGCATTTCAGTTACGGTTGCATACATACCTATGTAATATATATGTATAGGTATAGTTACATTCTCTCGGCACGCATCGTGTACCTTGTACCTATCGGTAAATATTATACCCATCTTACGGTAAGGTAACGAAGAAGACTTACGGAATGAAACACAGAAAGTGAAAGTATAGATGTGAAAATTTTTTCAACAACCGACAAATTTCGACAATGTCTTTCATAGATTGTAAGATACATCGGTTTTCGAAGTTCGTTTTTGTCTCGAGTATCAATTTTTTTTCTAATATTGTAAACGAGTATTTTATAGATATTAACAATAATCAAAAACAGTTTCTCTGGCGGAAAAAGATACGCGCTGAGGAAACTTTTTATTTCAGGCACACACCTTGGACGAAATACAATTTAACGGGTTTCGAAAATGAATTGGAAATTTTTTGAAGTGAAATATTTTTTTTCAATCTCATGTGGTATTTACAAGAACAATAATAAATTAGAAGATTACGAGTATTCTTGACGATTGTCAATAAGTATCTTATGAACGGTGAAAAATAAATCTATCTTCAGGTATATTTCAAAAATTTTAATTTCTCGGTAAAATTTTGTACGTAAATAAAAATTCAATAAACTTTGAATAGTTTTCGTTTTATTTCATGTGAAATTTATAACTGTAGTATTTCATAAAATAACAATATTATGCGGCCAGAATTTTGCTAACATTCCTGAGAACAAGAAAAACTTTGAAACATTATTTCGAAAAACTTCAAATTTCATAGTACATTTACCATATAAATTGAAGTGTTACCGCAGATTTCAAAGACGAAACAGTGAAAAAAATTAATAAAATTCTCAATCAGTGTTTCATAAAATGATAATAATAATAGTAACGACAACACCAACAACAACAACAACAACAATAATAATAATAATAACAATGAACAAGAAATTTGTGAATATTCGTCAAAATTATCATTTTGAAAAATATCGATGTGGGTAGAAAAAGCTTCTGACACACTCAGACTTTCGGTGCGTATATTCAGAAATTTCTCCAGTTTTTAAACATTTTTCTGGTTACGATTCTGTGAAGTTTAAGGAAACTCATTCGCAATCACCTTCCAAAACTTACTAGATTCTTTCAGTACAGCAAAGGTCTTCGAATATGTCGTAGAGGTTCTACCAAACATGTTATCCCAATATGGTAATTAATTTTTCGGTTCTGCTTTGACCTTAACAAACATTCAAAGATCAAGAAGCAGAAAGGAAGAAAAAAACAGTAAACAAGTACAAAAGAATCCTCTTCGTTATTTCATATTTGTTCATGATTTTTTTTTCTTCTCTTGTCTTTTCGTTTCGTCCATTTAAAATTTTTTGTTTTTTCCTTTTTTTTTCCATCTTTCCTTAAGCAGAGAACGTCAATCGGGGGTTTTTGCAGAGACTCCTAGCGAAGGTTTCACCGTCGGTAAAGGACGAGGTGAGCCTGCCTCCGTTTAATGATGGGGAGAGAGAAAGAGCGAGAGAAAGAGAGAGTGAGAGTTGCGCAGCTGCCACGGCAAATGGTCGTACATCTGCTGAAGAACAGAAGAACTGCATCCAGCAAAGTCTAGCTAGGCGAGTGACGTTAATACCCGGCTTACAGACGTGCCTTCCTACCTAGAACTTCTTACCACGCATTTACTTACCAACAGAAATATAGCGTAACTCTTCAGGGGTAAGAACCCGCGTTGAGGGACGGAAATCGAGGCCAAAAAATGTGGAACCAGAAAGGGAAAATTGTCAAGTGCGAGGAGTGAGGAAAAATGCAAGGGGGATTAAGAGAAAGGGAAGAAAACTGCAACTGTTATACTCAAAAACCGATTTGTACAATTATTTCGCACGGCAATTACTGACACGCAAATTTGTCAAATTTTGAACAAAGTGATAACGTTATATTATATATTGTAAATTGGTAAAAAATTTCTTTGTCTAAACACCAGCGGAAAATTCAAGTAATTCAATTTAAAGGACAAATTTCTGTTACTTTAATTCAGTGTTGTCAAAAATGGTAATTGAAAAGTCGAATATTTGAATGGAATAATTGAAATATTGCTAGAGATTTTCTTTACATTTTTGAAGAAGAAAAAACTGCTGCGTAAATCCCACGCAAGTACGCAAACTCGATAATTTTAATACAAAAACCGAAGAATGTCGAATTCATGATATTAAAATATGTATATATTCTAAAAAATAAATTATGATTGCGTTTTGTACTATATTTATGAATTCAACGTAAAATTTTGGTGTGCATTATTTTATTGATTGAAAGTTTAGTTTAAAAATCATCGAAATTGTAATTGGTGTCCCTTCTATTCTTGAAACACTGTGTGCACGAGCAACAAAAAGCTGTTCTTCAATCTCGAATAGACGAAAATTGTTCCCTCTTCGCCTGTAATATCTTCATTACGCAACCAAGAATGCACAAATGTAAACCTGATTGCCTACCTGAGGCGCAAAGTGGCCGATTCTCCGTCGCCAAATTTCAGTATTCCTCCAGCCATCGAGTTTATCAGCTGTCATGTTTTCCGCTTTACCGCACGACTTTCACCGATAAAAAATACTCGATTGATTTCTGTCTTGCAGTGGAACAACGGATGAATAAACTAAGTACAAGTGCCACGCAGCGTGGATTTGCATTTCTGGCAAAAGCGCGATCGCGATTGACATCGAGCGTTTTAGTTACCCGTTGCTCTGCTGCGATTGCGTAATATTTCTCTAAAATAACCAGTAAGCATCGGATGAGAACCGGATTTAATGAGCCAACTGGAAAAATCAAGTTATGTCCTAACAATGAAGACGATTGTCTTTTAAAGCAGGGCGGAGTCGAGTGCCAGACTAATTGAAAGGCGCAGATCGCTGGTTTAATTATTATTATGCTCGTGCAGTAGGCATACATTTCAATAATTAGAATCTTTCTTTGAATGAGAGAATGAGAGACAATTGTTATTCCTGAAAAGGTTTTATTGTTTGTTGATATTCTTTGTTTTTTTTTTTTTTCACATCACAAAAACGCGAGTCTTTAAGAGTAATTTTCATCAGTATAGAATGGCTGTAGTTTTTGTGTTGGATTTTTTTATCGATCGATTTTCAATTCGTAAATTTTGAAGTAAACTTACAAAACTTTGATAACTGCAACAAGTAACCGAAAAAAAACATTGAATTCATAGGCTACGGTCAGCTGTCATTCGAAACTATTCATTTCACATAATTCGAAAAATAGAGACAATCAAACGACGAGCAATTTGTTTTTCAAAAAAAAATAAAAAATTCAACCTTTAATTGCATTGCGGCAGAATCGTCAAAACTCTAAGATGTTAAATCTAGAAACTTAGAAAAATCTATCCTTCTGTTTTTTTTTTTTGCTCATTAGTGTAGCTGCATCTTCTTCTACATCTGCGCGTTTATTTCGAAACAACATTTTTCAACCTGTTTGAAATAAAATTTCGAGTTCTTTTCAACCTCTTGACGTCAAATTTGGTATTGGCCTTCAGTATATATCCGTCTATATCCCGAACCTCAGGTATTACGAAATTATTATTATTACCGTTTTTAAAAACTCACAAGCTCGGAAAAAAATGGAGCGAAAAATTAACTTTTTCTTTAAACAGTGATATTTTTTTAACTGTCGACTGTTTTTTTTTTTTTTGCTTTCGGCCGTAATAACGTTCTTATTGATCATGAAAATTGGTTTATTATAATTCTGTTTCGGATGAATAGCAGCATTGAAATCACGTCAACCGCCCCAACCCGTATTTTTTTCACTGCAATATTCAGAGGCCCATAACTTTTTCAATTTTTGCTATTTTGCATTCAAAAAATATTCTTATAAGTTCTTGAAACATGAATAAAAAGACCTCAAACGATCCTACGAAATAAAAAGGTTCTAAAAATATTTTTTTTCATTTTTCTATCAAGCCCAAAAAAAAACGCCCGAAATTTAGGCCTCTAGACTGGAAAACCTCCTTAATACGTTAAAAATTAAAGTAGAACTGGTTTTTTCTAAGGGTCTAAACACGCATTAGTTTCTACAATGTACACGGCCAGATTTCGCAAGATCGTACGATTTCAAAAAGTTTTGTATAACTTCAGAGAATCAACATTATTTTATAATGTGTTATAGGATTTCGAAAGATTTTGTACGATTCCACGCGATTTCAAAGATTTCAGACGACTGTAAAGTCATCTAAATGGGGATTTCAAAGGATTCCAAAGGGTTTCAGAGACTTCGATTGATTACATAAGATTTCACGAGTGGTGCATACCAGATTTAAAAAACCGTCTGCCCCTCGGATTTCCCACTCTATTTCACTGTTTATGATTCTTATTTGTAACTTATAATGTGTCTGAGAGCTTCTTACTTAAACGCGCTGTGCAATATAGCGGGATATTGAATCTAATAATAGCCTCGGCAGGTTCTTCCTTAATAGTTAGTCAAAGTCTGATGGGAAATTAAATCAATGAGTTCGTAGAAGCTACGTTGAAATTGCACAACAAAGCGTTCGTGCGGTAGGCTGCAGAGAGTTACAACGGCAAAGTTCGCGAAACCATTAATATTAAACGCGGAAGTGATCTACATGCCAAATTTCACCTTACGTATAGGATTTCTCAACTTTTAGGCTTGTCACGGATTGTTCAATCACTCAATTAATGTAACAAAAGTAGAATCAGTCTACAAAATTGTTATCCGAATTTCATCCAATTTTTCCATGTAGGTACTGATCGGAATTCTTTTACTTCTACTCGTTTCATCATCCGTTCGATTACCAATTTGAAATTAGAATCGCGTTTATAAAGCTTCACCCCATGGAAACCCCATCGCATATGGTGCACTGTATCAAATTACCACATGGTGGTGAATTCCCATAAGTTCCGTCCGACAGGTAAACCGACATGTGTTCCTCGATATCGAAGCCACCCCATGTTATCACCACTTTACCTGTGTCCCATAAAAGCAGTGCAACCTTTATGCATTTTAATCAATTTCAAATCGTAAAGAAATTTTGCTAAAAACCGAGCATTTCAAACAAAATTTAGCATTGAAAGTTTGTTCAATTTATTCTCAGTGGTTTGAATCGGCAGAAGATTTTTACGTCCGTCATTCCGTGACGCATGACGTCCGTCTTCCCCATATTCTTGGACCATCTCTTGCTAACTCTTTCACATTCTTTCACAGTAACGTTATCGTCTCCATCCGGTCCTCCTATTTCTATCCAGCTTCACGCCATTCGCCTTACTTCGCTAATTCTATTCCCCACTATTCTGTATTATCGCAAATTTCGTAGACTCGTACTCTTTGCCCCAAGACACTTCTATTCCATCGTCCATCAAGTATGCTTCCAATCCACCTTTCATCAAGTACACTTATATTCCAACGTTCGTATAATCGACTTCAACTCCAACTTCCAATCAATAGCGGTGGTTCGATAAACGCTCTTCAGATCAACCCTCCTCTATCCGGTAGCGTCTTACTGCCGTCGCGAGAAGTGATTGGTGGAACTTTTCTCGATAGGTAAATCCAAAATTTGTCAACATCCGTGATATCTGTCGTGCCACTTGCATCGGAAATTATCTGCAAACAATTACCATACGCGCACCAGCGTCATAAGAATTCTACTACGTCAGTCCTCTCAGAGTCTATATTCAATCCTCTCGAAGTTCAAGTGCAGGTGCAAGTAATCGGGTGCCACATCTCCGATATCATCGTGGTCTCAAAAATTCCGGCTACTCAATTCAAGAAACTGCTATTTCAAGCCACAGCGCCGCTACGCAATTTCATGTGTAATTAAACACCACACATCCAATCCCACTGCATAAACAAATATCGCAACCAGTTCAACCAATCCCGTTGTTATGAACCTGGCGATAAACAGCATGTACGAGATTCATTGAAGCGTTTATCTTTCCCTGGACCCCCAAAGGATCAGGCAAAGCCTTGGCTCAGTGTGACCAACACCGACACACCGATATCCGAGATAACGTCCCTTGGCCCCCAATTTCTACAAGCTTCCATCACCACGCATTCTTTCATGAACACGTTTTTCATCTATCTGTAAGTTTTGTTATAATTAACCTAAGGCTGATTAATATTATTCAATACCACACTGAGAGACATTTTTAGTTCCGGTTACCGCTCAGTCCTTAACTACTTTCATTATTTACCACAGTCGAAAAATATTTTGTCATCGAAAAATAATTCTGGAATGAAAATATCACGCAACAGACTTCGGAACTTCTGTTTCAATTTTATTATTTGATTACTGAGTAATATCAGACATCGCTTGTATCTCTCCCCCTCTAAAATCCCAACATTACACAAGTGTGATATTTCAACAATTTCCTCGCACGTGCAGAGATATTTGTTCATTCCCGAGAGCAAAGAGATCGCATACCGTATCATCGAGTCGTCGAGTTAATTATTGGCAATAATTATTTGTAACAAAAAGGGTAAACACAACATCTACACACTAGAGTCTCCTTATACATCGTGCATGCAGAGAAGAAACTTCTTATTCATTGTTTGTAACGTTATTAAATTCCATTCTCACTATCCGCAATAAATTAAGAATTAAATAAATAGAGGTAAACAATTGTTAGATCTCGGGAATTGATAATATTACACGTTTTCTTACGATTTATTTATTATTTCGGCAGTAAAATTATATAAGCTCAATTAGTTTAGAATGGAAAATAACACGATTTAGGAACCAATACTTGCTTTGACGTCAAACAGTCACATGAATGATTTTCAGGCTCGTTTTTCGTTGCGAAAATTTGCACAAGTGTGGATTTTGTCGATTCTTCGTGTATATAAGCGGTAAACTTGAAGCTTACGAGTTACAGTCTAATTCGAGAGTCAAAGTTCTGACTGCAAGCGGCAGCAAATCGCTATGGCAAAGTTCATAACTTTTCTGGGGTTGCTTTTCGCCGTCTACGTGAGTTGAACAAGATAAACTTTAACGAAACTTGAATTTTCTGTAAGCAGGCAATGGAAAACATTGAAAATCGAACTTTGATTGATACGATTTCCAGGGCGTTCAAGGTACAAGTTACCAGGAACTGTACGAATTTGCCAACGAGAAAGTGGAAGAGTATTTCGAAAATGAAATCGATCCATCTCTAGCGGAGCTGGAAGGTATTGTCGTAAAAGCGTATTACATCACTGAACTTGTCCAAGCAAGGCTGAACTCGAGCTGGTCGGAAATGGTTGAAGAGGTAAGTGCTGAAAATATATACAGATGTAAAAACCGTATAGCCACAATATGGAATTTTTAAAAGAGCGAAAACTTGATATCGTATAGAATTTGAAAGTGATGAAAGTCAAAGTATGAAGAAGTAAAATATTAGAAAGGTCAGAACGTAGAATATCAAACTATAGAACAGTCAGAATTCCTCTCGATAAAATAGAATCTCGATTTTTCCGTTTCACGTTTTGACACACTATATTTATCTTTCTGTATTTTTACCTACTGTATTTTCAATTTTCGGCACTTGAAATTTCCAGATTTTCAAATTTTACGAATAAAATGTTCGCATCTATGAAAATTCGATATTCTGGTCCTACCATGAATCAGTAATTCTAGTTTATTACACCTACTCGAGGAAAAGACGCAATCTAAATGTCGAAAAGTTTGACGAAAGTTTTGACCAAAAAATTTTGCACGTTTGACAGTTTGACGCGAAAGTCGATGCGCTGACAACTGGAACCTCGGCTGACGTTAGCTCGTGCGTGTCCGCTTACTCGAGTGAAAAAGCGGAAGCGAGTAAAATTTTGGCAAATACAACCTCCTGTGTGAATGTAAAGAAAAATACGGTTACCGAGGTGTACAGTACGGTCAAAGCTGACATAACATCATTCGTAAGCGATCTGGAGGAGGAAACTACATCAACTTGGTCTTGCAGCAGTTCCAATATATGGACAATGTGGAAATGCGTGAAGAGCGTGAGTAGATTCAAATTTCGTTCGCTACATGACACAGTAGACATCTACGTTAAATTAAACAATATTTGAGTAACGTTGCTGTATTACTCTTTGGTATTTCATTTGCAGCTGTAACATTGCTGGAATACTTACCAGCAGTATTGCGACAACATTTTCATAACCCATAAATCTGGCTGGAATATTTCGACAAATTTGATTTTCAGCTGCGATTTATTAAAAATATTGAAGCAATGTTGCAAAAATATTTGTGCATTGCATAATCCTATATATTGCAGAAATGTTGCTGTATTTTTATACCGCAGCAATGTTTCAATAATATTTTAATCCTGAAATTGCAGCGACAATGTTGCAGGAATAATGAAGCAGTATTCCAGTTTGGGGTTAGGTTCAGAATGTTACATAGAGATATTGCAGTGATCATATTACAAGGCTGTGTTACAATACTTCGTGTTAAACTAATTCGACGGCCCCTAATAAAATTCACTCAATTTTACAGAGGCTGATTATAAAAGATCCAACTTTGGCGTGATGATTTATAATCCAAGTAACTCTACGGACTCCGATGGTAAAACAGTTATGTTCTATGCTTATACACACAAGTTGACTGTTTTATCATCGGGGTCAACTTGTGTGTATAAGCATACAACATAACTGTTTTATCATCGGGGTCTGTAAAGTTACTTGGATTATAATCGTCACACCGTAGTTGGGTCTTTTTACCAAAAACGGCTGGTTCTTTTTTCTTGCAGTGCGATTATTGCATAAAATTCAATTCAAATAGGCTGGAATCGCGCCATTGATGCGTCGGCTTGCAGAATAATCAAAACAAATGCAACGTGCACGCAAAAAAGTCATTTTTTCTAAATTTTCATGATTTTCATGATTTCGTCGCATTCTATTACTCATAAACAATAAAACGCCAAATGAACAATCTGTTACGCAGCATCGCTTCTGAGACATATTAATTTTCATGTCAAAATCGACCGAAGCATCTTGTTAACCACCTTTTCTCAATCTTACCTTAAACTAAACGCTATACTAACAATGAAGTCTTATCAACATAACCATAAATCTGAATTCGGTTTATTTTCGTTGTACTTACAGTACATCAGCTCCCTTGAAACCGAAGTTCAATCCACCTACAGCACTGTGACGAGTCAGGTAACGAGTTTTGAGGATACGTACAGCGATTTTGGAAGCTCACTGGAAGATTGTGGCGTCACTAGCGTAGAAGCAACTGTTTCTACCCGACTGACTGAGGCTTACAACACGCTGGAGAATTGCATTGCAGACTTGTAAAATTACAGTTCAGCTTCAAATAACAAAATTTTCGGAACGAATACGCAGCATTGAAAGTTTTGTAACTGTATTGAATAAATATATCAGTAACTGTACGTATATAATGTTCATTAATATCTTCACGGCGGATTTGCCCGTAAAAATGAGACATAATAACAGAATTAACTTCACATTGGCATTGGATTAGTTCACAGATGTATACATGATTGAAATAAAACTGGTGCCTTTTTCTTTTTGTCTTTTTTACACCAGTTGTGGTGTTTTAGGTTATTTATGTTTTATTTTTCAATCTAACTTTACATGCATCTAGTAGAAACTAGATAACCATATTTATTGTCATTGTCCGTATTGCCAAGAAAACTTATCCTTTCCTCATTCGCAAAGTACTCAAGTATCGTATCAGCTGAATTTCTTTTTAGAGCAACATTCGTATTAACATCCAGGTTGATACGTATGTTTGTTATTATTATTATTGGAAATTAAGGACTAATGAAACGGCATTGAATGATTCGTTCAAGAATAAAAAATGGCATTTTTCTTTTTACCTATATAGTTTACGTCATTATTAAGCTGTAATAAGTGAGGAGTGGATTTGGTTCAAGACAAGTGAAATTTTCGAATCATCCACTCTAATCATTTATTGAGTCTAATTGTAAAAAATTCCCTAAGTCAATTCTCTTCCTGTGAAGCGCATGTTACCAAAATATTTTTAACTTATAAAAGTCAATTTTTTAAGCAAATTCTTTTATCAAAAACTGGTAATTTCATTAATCTTTTGATTTTTGGTAATCTGTTCAAGGACGTACTGCTTGATTTTTTCAAACCGATTAAGAGTTCTTTGCTTCGTGTACTCGCAGATAGTTCGCGTATCGGATATTCCGGGCAATTCTAACCTTTCTGATGCTTCCGTAGTCAATGCTCTACATTTTTTTCACAAAATCATTGAACCAAAACTCACGAACCCCAATTTATTCGGAGGATGGTAGCAATTTAATCGTCTAACCGTTTTCATTCCCAAAATTTTTATTGGAATATCAAGGAATATCAAAATTAATTTGATGCCCGTATCTTTTTGCAAAACCCCGAATATTTTTGCGGCACGTGCACTCGAAGAAAAGTTTATTCGAAAACAAATTTCTCATAACCCGATACATTTTTGTATTCCTATTACGTAGTTGAACAGTTTCGCATTTAGTTAACAAATGATAACACCTTTATCTTACTTTACTTGACATAAATGAATCTGTTTCTTTTTTCAGCAATACCTACGTTTGGTTAACTATTTACGGCACAAAAAAGTATTTGAAATCATATTTATATTTTGTTTCGGCTAAGAAATCCAATAACTTGAATTTGATAAATCGTTTTTATAAATTAACTAAATTCTTCAAAAATATTATTTTTCAAAATCTAGAAGCTTTTTTATGCAATTAAACGTAATTAATTCGATGAGTTTGCATAAGCTTGCAAGTCAGATTGAATGAGAGGATTTGAAAAGAATATTTTTTCACAAGAAATAACTTTTCTTTCTATCCACGCTTGCGACCGCGGCATAGAAAATCAAATCATAGCATAAGAAATAGATAATAAATATATCCGCTCAATTCATTCAAGTCCTTATTTGATCGGAATTCAAGGGCGAAAAAGTTGCCTTTTTTTCCGTCGGATTTCAGTTATGTTATTTAAACAGAATTCGATAAATCGTGAACAAAAAATAAAACCTATCTGACACTTTTTTATTGAGAACAGAAATTATAGACGCTGAAAATAGCGAAGTGAATATTCATTAATTAATCACTCATTCTCAGCGAGTTACGTTAAATAACAATTTCAGTATGTCAGAACGTCTGTGTTTGATCAAGTCAAAGAACGTGAGAGAAGTGCTTAATTGAGCATAAAAAATCGTCGTACTTATCACGCGATAAATTCGTGTCCCAGTTAATTGTGCCCGCGTCGCAAAATAACGCCTAGCAGTTTTCTATGATTTAAAAAATAATGTACAATACAGCGTTGAGCAAAAAATGCTAAATTGTGAGAAATTGTGCAAAACTACGGAACGCAGAAATTTACCCACACCATAATAAAGTGAAGCACGAAAAAATTCCACCACAAACTTTTATTGCATGCATATGGATGCATTCAAATATTACGTATTTAACATTATTTTTTAATTGGGGGGGGGGGGGGGGGGGCACCAACCGTCTGTTACGTAACTTTATTGAACGCCAGAAAAATTGAAATTTTGATTTTTTTTTTCTTTTCAATCAACGCTCGAATACCCGAGCTTAGCTACAAAGTAAACATTTGTTCTCTTGAACAGGCGTTCGCAGTATCGTCTTTCTCTTTCTCCTGCCTAAATTTAGAAAAAAACAATTAATCATCGTATTAAAGATTTTCATGTTTCACGTTAAGCAATTATACGTATACGTACCAATTGGTGCTAAGAGGGGGTAAAGGTCGGGGAGGGGGTGGGTGGGTCTTAACTCAATTGTTACGGTCTGTGGCATGGGAAGGGTCCCCCTCCATCAAACAGACCGGAACAAACGTCACGTCATATTTGAACACTGCGTGTATGAAAATCGAGCAAAAAGTATTTTTTCGCATATCGGTATTTGTAATAAGGGTAGAGAAATATAAGCGAGAATTCCGTTCCTCGTTTCAACTATTTTTTGAAATAAAAATGTTTGTCGGTCCCGGTATTATTTCGATTGAATAATAGTTCAATGATTATCGTTTGAAAGAGAATCGATTTTTGTAACTTAGAAATTAACTTACCAACTTTTTTCCGTGTTAGAACATTTTTATTTATTTTTATTTTTTAACCTACATTTGCCTTTCCCATTCCCATTCCGAATCACTTTTTAGTTTGTTTATAAACTTTTCAGAATCATGTATATTTATCGTACGTTTTCGGCCATTTCATAGAAGAATTTTGTATCGTTTTTGGGAAAATTTTAATTACGTTGATAACGTCTGAGGAATTTCAAGAAGTTTGACAGAGTTACTGCAAAAAAGAAAAGCCTCCGCATGTTCATTGGAATTTGTTTTTTTTATCAAAAATCTCCGCAAACTACGAGTTTTCATTCTTCTGACGAAAAACTGAAAAACTGTAGGTAATTCATCTTCTGAGTAAATTCAGGTTAGCGACATCTAAGATATCGTTATTTTCATTCTTGAAAACGGATAAATTATCAAGGTAACTCGTCTCATTCGGAAAATATACACAACCGTTTTCAATTTTTTCTTTCCTAGTTCGAACATTTGTCACGATGATCGTTGAAGAATTTCCATTGTTCCAATAATTGCTGGCTGCAAAAATTTTCTAGACACCATTTTTATGGGATCAAATCAATTTGTATCAAAATATGAACATTACATTTTTAGCTAATAAATATTACCAACGTTGTTTTATTGACAATCTGTGCGATCTGAGCAAAGACGATAGAAGCGTTTTACTACTGTTACGGTTATTTGACAATCGAAATGTTAAACATTTGGAAATTCAAGAAAAAGTTTACCAAAAAGATACCCATTATTGGACCCAGTCTTAACTGTTCGTTTTAACGCTCGGAATTTTCAGATATTTTTTCAAACAAATCAAAAGCGTCATACTTTTCGCAAAATTATTTTTATAATTTTGACGCACGCTTTTTCAGTTGTAACCTTCTTGTACATTGTTTTAGTTTGATTTTTCCAATATTGTATTTAACGACACAGAATTTGAGTATGTAAAATATTTTTCATACGTTTGAGATTGAACATATTTTTACAGTTGGAAAGCCGATATCTGGCTCAGTTGTGTTTACTTATAGCGCGACCATCTTGTTTAACTTATTTCTCATATTCCAATTGCAAATTGAATCACGCAACCATTGGAAAAAAAGAAGTGATCACGTAGCACGAACTTTAGCTGCGAAGCGATGATATCATTCGTTGCACAGATGGTAGAAAAATTTTTCGTCAAGTTTCGCACACGTGTTCAAATAGCGTACCACGTCGCCAGATTTCTCGAAAATAGATGAAGGCCTACAGAATTTCAAGAAACTCACACGTCGTCCGAAAACCATCTTCTGAACAGTTTTCAAGAAAAGCTGGTGAAAATGGAAAATTTCAAAACTGCCTTGTGCCTTCGGCTCATCGCCTATGGGCTATTCCGCGTCAACCGGATCAGTCATCTCTCAGATATTTTTTTAATTTGGCACGTGGATTGTGTAGGGGGAGTTAGATTTTTCTGCCAAAGCGCGAATCTCATAATGCAAAATTCGATTTTTTATCAACAATAACAAATTAGACTCCCATTTTTTTCAAGAATTCATAACTTCGGCAAAAAATTACATACAATATTTTTCTTTTTTTCAAATTACGCGGAAAGTTCCACAGAATTTTAAAAAAAAATACGAAATGGTAAAAAAAAGTTGTTATCAATTGTTTATTTAACAATTAATTTTTCAAAGATTCTTAAAACAGTGACTGAGACGACTGAAAATTTTCTTTAAAATTCTGACATGTTCCTTGAACTGTACTACAACCTGTGAATCAATTCCAGAGGGGTGTTTTTCTTCGTTTTCGAGTAAAAAATCATCAAAGGTGTCGATGCGCATGAAGTCTCTACGTAATGGCGGGCGGCCAGTTGCCGTCCACCCCTACCCCGCGGTGGCGTCGCAGCGTTATTTTACAGTCATTTTCACGATGTAGGACACGATTGGAGAATCTGAAAAAAATACTGTACCTTCACAAGGCCTGCTCAAAGCCATAAGTGAAGTCTCAAGAATGTGTTTTTCACCCTTTTTTTATTACAGAGATTCAAAATCTGTTATGACGCATTATGATTCACGCATGAATTACGGACACAGGTCAAGGGTTGTTCCAGGATATGGAATACCTGCACCTGTGCGTGCGTCACCTAAAACCTTTATTATCCAGGTAGTCCGGGTCACCACCTCGATTTCGCGAAGGGGTCATTTGGTCATTCTATTCTTCAATCGGTTGAAGACACGTCACCAAATGTCAAATAATAGAATTCAGGCAAATAGATTCGCTAAAATCAGGTTAACTGAATTGCACCTGCATTATGTTAGCCCCATTGGTGGAATTCGACCAATCAGAAGGGTTGTGGGGTGGGTGAAGCACTATTCTGAACGAATATAAATTTCGAGCATTTCAAAATGCATAACATTCAATCGAATACCAGTGTATCGATCAGTGCAATATATCGTCTCATTCTTTACACAAGTAATTCATTTCTGAAAGCAATGTCTACAATAGTTGTGAAACGGTGCTGTAATCCTTTCCAAAGGGTTGGCCATAATTGGGTGCGAAATTTGGTAAAGCCAGTGACACCAGCATTACGGAAAAAGTTTCCGGACCTAGGAGAATATGTGTGCATGGATTGTCGAATAAAATTGTACAAATGCAACACAATTACTCCATCTGATAAAAACGAGGTGATTGATATGAATCATAATTATGCGAGTGGTGACGATCTTGATTCACCTTCACCAATTAGTGAACAGAGCAGTGTGAAAATGTTTCTCGAGAATGATATCGGGCAATAATTGTTGTGTGATATGAAAGAATTGTTTATCAACGCGAATTGTGTCGCGGAGAAAATTAAATATCTCACAATGACTCCTCGTAGTTGGTCCATCAGAGAATTGGAGTTACAATTTGATTGTTCACACAGAATGGCTCGTAAAGCTAAAATATTGCAAAGTGAGCGTGGATTTGGATCCTCCCCAGATCCAAGACCATCTCGCACTCTTTGTGATGATGTTGTCTCTCATGTAGTGGAATTTTACTGTTCTGATGAGATAAGTCGGATCATGTCTGGTCAGAAAGATTTTGTCACTCTTCGCGATGTGGATGGTTCAAAACATCAAGTCCAAAAACGATTTGTTTTGTGTGATCCGAAGGAAGCTTACGCCGCGTCCAAGCAACAGCATCCGAATGATAAAATTGGTTTCACAAAATTCGCGGAACTCCGCCCAAAGCAGTGTATTTTAGCTGGACCAACAGGAACACGTACAGTTTCTGTTTGCAAAATACACTAGAATGTGAAACTTATGTTGGTGGCGGTTAGCTCAATTTGTCAAATATTCAAAAGAACGTACCACGTTTTGATAAAACAGATATCGTGTGACTCTCCGAATCCTTTGCGCTATCTCGGTTATTGTAGTAGTTGTCCAAGTTTTGATATGGTTACACATGAAATGGAAAGTTTATTCGACGATAATTTCGTAGAAAGTATCAGTTACAAACGGTGGACTCGTACGGATCGATCTGTTTTAGAAACGGAAACGTTCCTCGAGGCGCTAAAGGAACAGACGATAGCCCTCAAGAAACATGATTTCATCGCTAAACAGCAAAGTGCGTATTTGAAAAACAGAAAAAGTCGTCTACAACCAGGGGAGTTCTTAGTTTTGGGTGACTTTGCTGAAAACTATGCATTTGTTGTTCAAGATGAAATTCAAAGCTTCCACTGGAATAACAATCAAGCTACCATCCATCCTTTTGTTGTGTATTATGTTGAAAATGAGGACTTAAAGCATAAGAGCTTCGTTACTATCTCAGAAAATCTACAACATAATTCAGTCGCGGTCCATCTGTTTCAGAAGAAACTGATCAGTAAGCTTTTTGAGTTCTTCGGTAGTGCAGTTATCAAGAAAATGATTTATTTTACTGACGGTGCTAGTGCACAATATAAAAATAAAAGTAACTTCATCAATTTGACTCATCATTTTGACGACTTTGATGTCGAGGCTGAATGGCATTTCTTTGCAACGTCACATGGAAAAAGTCCGTGTGATGGCATTGGTGGAACTGTGAAAAGATTTGCTGCACGTGCAAGCCTACAGCGGCCCAATGAAAATCTCATTTTGACTCCAAGGCGATTATTCGAATGGAGTGTGAGTGCGTTGAAAAATATCACATTTGACTTCTGCAGCAACAGCGAACATGAAGAACATGAAAAATTATTGAAGCCGCGATTGAACCAAGCAATAACGGTCGAAGGCACTCGACGATTCCATTCATTTTTACCTCTGTCAATAAAAACTGTAGAATGTAGGGTTTACTCTTCCTCTGATGAGCCATTCACCCGTAAATCTATGCGCTAAGATAGCCATGTAAGTTATGACGAAAACTTTCGCTCACATTTCTAAGTTTAATGCCCAGTTTGATCAAAGATTATTAGATTGTATCCATAGAATAAGCGATTTATTTGTATGAAATATATAATTGTAAGTGCGTTCATTTCGCAGGTTCCACATCTCTTCCGGGGGTGATTATAAGTACTAAAATAAGTAGCAAGTTATGTAAATATTATCATTTATGTGCACTCTCATGGTGTGTAACCGTTATTTTGAATCTCTGTAATAAAAAAAGGGTGAAAAACACATTCTTGAGACTTCACTTGTGGCTTTGAGCAGGCCTTGTGAAGGTACAGTATTTTTTTCAGATTCTCCAATCGTGTCCTACATCGTGAAAATGACTGTAAAATAACGCTGCGACGCCACCGCGGGGTAGGGGTGGACGGCAACTGGCCACCCGCCATTACGTAGAGACTTCATGCGCATCGACACCTTTGATGATTTTTTACTCGAAAACGAAGAAAAACACCCCTCTGGAATTGATTCACAGGTTGTAGTACAGTTCAAGGAACATGTCAGAATTTAAAAAAAAAATTTCGGTCGTCTCAGTCACTGTTTTAAGAATCTTTGAAAAATTAATTGTTAAATAAACAATTGATAACAACTTTTTTTTACCATTTCGTATTTTTTTTTTTAAATTCTGTGGAGCTTTCCGCGTAATTTGAAAAAAAGAAAAATATTGTATGTAATTTTTTGCCGAAGTTATGAATTCTTGAAAAAAATGGGAGTCTAATTTGATATTGTTAATAAAAAATCGAATTTTACATTATGAGATTCGCGCTTTGGCAGAAAAATCTAACTCCCCCTACACAATCCACGTGCCAAATTAAAAAAATATCTGAGAGATGACTGATCCGGTTGACGCGGAATAGCCCCTATACAAATTTGACCAATAACTATACAAAATTCATCAACAATATAGTTTTAAAACTTTGCAAAGTCAACTAGTGACCGGCTTCTAAAAAAAAAATAAAATCTAATAAGAAAAAATATATGTATATAAAAAATTGAGTCCTAAAGACGAGAATACGAAACTTCTTTGAAAGTTGTGAATCTCGAGTATATTGAGATGTCTTGACAACTTTTTACATTTCCCCTATAAAAGTCGATGGCAAATCTTTGAAGCACGGAGTTTTACAAGATCTTTTATCTAAACCCTGAAAAATGCTCGTATTGGGTAATAAAATTTACTATTTGTTGCACTGTACATGAGCTTTACTGAACTAACATCCGTTTGAATAGGTGCTTTCGAGATTTTCGGAGGAACCAAATTGCTCGAGTCTTTTTGAGATTTTCAAAAGCACCCAGAGAAGAAAGAAATTATTTCTGTTCTAATTTTGCATAAATAACCTTTGCTTTTCTACACGGAGAGTCTTTTGGTATGAAATGTTTGCTTTATTGTTTATCCATAATGACAATAGATTGTAAGAATTTAAGGATAACTGAGGTACTGTAACACTCATTTCCGCAACAATAGGAGATCATAGTATTTCTACATTAATTATTACAATCTTGACTAGCAAGTCTTAGTACTGAAAAACAATTTGCAAACGGATTCGTGGTACCGATTCAAAAAACTGCAAAGATTGCCTCGGTTATAAAGGAATAATAGAATAAATGAAAATTAATTTATTACATTTCATGCACCTTCGTTTAAACAGTATTACTAAGTCACCGTATCAAATTGGCGTATGAGGCCTGAACACTCAGATATTTTTGTATTTTATTTAACCAAGGGCGGCAGAATTGCGGCGTATTAAATTAACTGGTGCCAATTCACGCCTTATCAACCAATTTAATACCCGCTGTACATTTTCGCAACATTTGTATAAATATGAAATAAACATTTCTGAGTGTTCACGTTTGATTAAATCCAAATTCGTATCAGCGGTTCGTCGAACACGGTCTTACAACAGGTCTTCCAAAGGCGGGGGTGAAGATGAGTAACCAAGGTTTTTGCGTTTGAGGAATGGGCCCCACCACTGCGATAATTCTGTTTTTTCTACGACCGTGTTGTCGGGTATATAAAAGACGCCGAAATATCGATACGTTAACTCTGTCCTGGGATCAGTTTCTGAAAGATTCCTGATAATATCTGCAGAAAATGGCCAAGCTTCAAATTGCCCTCTGCTTCCTGCTCGTCGCCTATGTGAGTTCGATCAAATAATACGTACGAATTATCGCGAAATTTTCAAACTTCCGATTTTGAAATCTGTGAAAAGTGATGCGATGATTATTGGAGTTTATTTACACGAAATTAAATATTTTGTCTTCAGCTTATACTGGTTCTCTCTCGTATCTGCAGAAATAAGTTTATAATTGTTCACAAATGTTGCAGTTATACGCAAAAAGATACACTTTGAATCTGTGATATGAGGATACATATTATCCAAAAGTTGAAGTTTTCATATTGATGAAATGATGTTTGTAATTGTTAACAATATTTATAGGATTTATAAAAATTCTGTTGCAAACCGTTCGAGCATAGAATCTTACACTTTCTCTCACCGTTCCAGAAACAATGGATGCCAAAATTTCCTCATTTTTAGACTTGGGTGTTCCCAAAATTTCACCGTTTATAAATTGCAGATTTTTAGACTGACGGTCGCCCGATTTTTTCGCATTGGTGGATTCCTAAATTCTCGCAGATATCCTCAATGAGATAAATTTTTTATCAATTTCTTCTATTAGCAGCTGAAATAATGAAACTTACGTCGCGAATAAATGTAAATTCTGCAATTCAAGATACCGAGCCTTGATACACTTTAATTTGCATTCATTTGAAAATGTTCGTAGCTTAGGATTTGTAACGTAAACAAGAGTGAAGCTTTCAGATATTTCGGTATTTCCGTAACTGTAACGACGATGTCTTTCATAAATTCGATAAATCAGTTGCAAATCATGAACAAGAAATTACACTGGAATAAAGGCACGATCAGGAAATACGCGAATTAAAAGAATCTGGTTTATTTTTGACAAAATCTTTCTTCATTTCAAAGCTCTGATGTTCAAACATATAATTTCCAGACCGTTCGAGGCGACGGAATATTTGGTATCAGCTCCGAGTGGTGGGAGTCCTTGTCGAAAGTAAGTATATTCAAAATTCCAAATTTTCATATTGCATATTTTTCACGGTGCCATGTATAACTGTCCCTCATATATTCCAACTGCACCAAAATGGTTTTGCATAAGTTTTTCATGAAAATTTAACGCCGCTGTAACAGGAATGGGAAGATCTTCTGGATCTTGTTAAAAACACGGCTATCACCAATCAAACGTGCGTAGAACAGTCTTGGGACATAGAAGAGCTGTCTTCCTCGATTCAACTGAACAGCAGCGTATCATGCCTCACAGAATTGAAAACTGCCGTCGAATCCGAAAGCTCAAGCGATACCGCGTTATTGGAGATCATTGACGAGCTGATAGAAATTTTCGAAGAAGGCTCGACGTGTGCCAGCACTGAAGATATCTGGGCCTACGTCGAGTGCTACATAAATGTGAGCATATTTGGATTCCATAGATCATATACTTGTAAATCACTTCGAGATCTCTCAAAATACATCAAGTTTCTGCCCGAGATCGAAATCAAGAAGACTAAAGACCTGGAGACTAAACTCGGGTCGTGGGGAGAAGCTTGCATATGGTAGCCGCCTGGTGGCGCTACTGAGCGTACCGTACTTGCGCAATGGTTACTGCGTAATCAAATAAGTCAAAATAATTCGAGCCCCTCCCCCTGACTTGAAACAGACGAATGTGGATATGCGCGGTATCGGATTACGCAAGTATTCTACGCTTAGCAGCGCCACCAAGCAGCTGCCATGTATTAGTTCGCCTCAAACTGCGGACTTGAACGGGAGTTCGGACTCCTGGTCTTTAGTCTTCTTGGTCGAAATATTACCAGAGATATCATGGTGATGCAGTTAAGTCATGTCACGGCAATATTTCTGGAATATTGCATCATATTCGTGAAATATTTCAAATTTTACAAAGCTGCGTTGCTCCTATATGTCTACAATATTACTTACTGTATGAGATTGTATTCGATTCGAGGTGAAATTGTATAAACCATGTTCGCAGACCATCGTGAACGCTATCAAATACATCCTGAGCAATTTTACCACCGAAGTAGTCGCGGCTTGGGAACTCCTGTACAGCAGTGATGACATTAAATCCATAGCAGGAAACTGCACCGAAACCATCATCGAGACAATAGCGGTGGCGAACTTCAAAAGTGCTGTCCAAGAAACAGTTGAATGTTTAGAAAAATGGACGAGCTGAAATGGGGTATCTGACCGCATCTCATCTGTACTCCGACCTCGTTCAAGCTAGATATTACATCTGTGTGAAAGATATTCAATAAAATTTTACCCCCAGCATTAAATTAGTCTTCTTACAATCACATTTCACTCTTGATTGAATTGCGTTTTTGCATCATCTTTAACGCGTGTATCACCGACAGCCTTCGTTTTTTCCCATAATCCAGATTCAACCTATAAGAATGATTGCAAATTAGCTCCATTCTGATGGAAAAACTTTATTGTCAGATTAGAGGAAGTACAGTTAATTACAGTAAGTAACAATTACTCCGAAAATTCGTCTTTATTTTGCTCTTTCGCCAAATTCTTTATTCTGCTTAACTCAATCAATGAAATCTTTTGCAAAGGTTTTCCGCAAAAACCTTCTTCCGTGGATCAAGAATCTGAAAATAATTTGTCGATATTCCTGTAACGTATAATTGTTTCAAACTCCAAGTTTGTACCAACTTGTAACATTTACTATTATATGAATATCGTGCAATAGAATTTCAAACGCGATCTGTTCAAATTTGATCTGGAATTTTCACTCATACTTTCACGGAAGAAGGATCTACTTTTTCACACGCTTATAGCTGTTTATCTTCTCACATATTTCTGCTGTCGGACACTTCACTCCCTGATTAGCCTGATGAAAAAAATTCTAAAAGGTTATCGATTTGTTTATTGCATCATTTTGTATTAAAAATTATTAGAAGAGTTACGGACGAAAATGACCTCTGATTTTAAGAAGTTGAATTTTTGATCTTTCTTCTGATACCTACGTTAAAAAGAATGCGACAAATAGTTTTGATTAATTTCCCATTTCCGTCAACATTGTTATCACACAGGACTTATCAATTGCACTTCCAACGCCCAAATCATTTAACCGCATGCTTTTATTAAGACTTCTATTAATTTACAAATTTACAATTTTATAACTGCAGCAGAAGTTGAATATAATTAAAAGTAAAAATAAAAAAATTTCCGTTTTCCTGAGAAATTTTCAGTCACATCTAGACTATCGATCCGGTTGTAATGAGATATAGCCTAAAACTTGGTCAGATGTTCTAGCTATCCACAGGGAAAAGAAGAATCAAAATCGGTTCAGTAGTTCTGGAATTATGAGCGAACGTATGGACAGGCAGAGACAGAGACGTTGAGTTTTAATAGGCATACCTACGTAGACATGACAATTAGTTTAGAGACGCCTGCAGTCAGTCAACCACGCAAACTTTAGAGTCGTGCGGATGCGCAAGATTTAGGCGTTTTACAGGTAAATATTCCCATCTGTATCAGACGATCTTGTTAATGTTTCGGATTTCTGTTGCAGAGTCATTTACGATTTGAAAATTCATATCTTTCGTTCGCTACGACTCGGAAACAAAATTTTGAAACAAAACTGCCCTCGTCAAAATATCAAAATGACAGGTTTATCTGTCTAAAGTAATTCCCTGAAGTATGGCCTGCCTATTTGGTAATATAATGCCTTGGTGTTTTCTGTCATTGGAATCTTACCCGCATTCCACGATATCGAGGCTGGACCATACAAATCATATCAGATCTTTTTTCATGGGATGAGTTTTGTCAACAGTTCCAATACCTATCTGAAAAAAATTTATTGATGGTTGTCCCTTCGTTTACGTATATTTTCGAGTCGAAATAATGCAGCTAAAGTAAAAAGCGTGTAATTTTTTTTCTCATATCTAAGTTTATAGATTATGTAAAAATAATTCTTTACTCGGTGAAAAATACTCATGTTACCAGAATAATTTCAAATGTCATAAACAAAGGTATATATGCAAGTTAAGCACCCGATAATGCAAAGTTGTAATCTTGAAAACTATTACGTTTCCACTGTAATGGGCATGCGTATAACTTTTGATATAGTTTTGGCGAAATTATGAAAAAAACCAAATATCTTATCGTTAGTTGAAAAATGTAGAATCGAAACACGTTGAAAAAAAAATTTTTTTTTTTGCCCGCCGATAGACTTAATTCACTCGGGAAAAGGTTAATTGTGATTTTCTGCGACAAACATCTTTTATGGTAGTTCTAAAGTCATGATATTTTGCAGTGGATAGATAATTTCGTCACGTGTAACTGTGCAGTACGTGAACAATATACAAACTTATAACTGAGATTAGAAAATTTTACTGTAGTGCTAATCTAGTCGTCGACTTTATTTACGGTTATGTCAGTCTCCGCTATTTACCATAAAATGAACTGCAGCTGTCACATGTAAGTGCAACATTTTAATATTGGTTTATTGTTAGTGGATACGTGACTACGTGATTCCAGTTAACAGACTTAAGTCACTTCATATTTTGCTATGTTTTTGTTGTGTGAAGGTATAAAAGTGTTCAAAGTTCAAGAAATAATTAGTTCGTTCGAAGATCAAAATGGTCAAGTCCGTAGCTACGTTATTCTTATTGCTTGTCGCCTACGTGAGTTTTATCAAATAATATACAAGAGTAATCATGAATTATGACAACCCCCCAATTTAAAAATATTAACGAATGATTTCACGATTGCTTTATGCGTTGAAATAATTGTTATATCTTCCAACTGCATAAATAAGCTCAATGCCTGGACAGTCTTGTGCAATAAAAACCCGAGATTGAAAAAACGAAAATATCAAATTTTCCTGAAAATTATAGCTCCGAGATTCATGCATAGATCTCACAAGCTTTTTAATCGATCACAGACATTTGTCCGAAATCTCCCACGACTGGGCAGAAATTTTTTTATTGCAATTCACTGGTTTTTTAACTTGATATCTAGATTACTGAATATTTCCAGTCGCTGCATTCGGTAATTATTAAGTACAATTATATTCCAGATGAATTTTGTATTATTATTTTTACTAGAAGTAGAAATGACGAAACTCTTATCGAGTATAAATCTAAGTTCTGCACGTCAATTTAATAAACATTACAATATACTTTAAGTTTAAATCACGAGGAACTCTCGAAAGCGTTGCTGCCCGAATTAACGGTTAAAAATAACTGATTCAATCTTTTCAATTTTCGGGCGATTCCTGCAGTGGTTTACAAGACTTAAAAACCTTGGAATTCTTACAAGACAGACATGTCTAGAGAAAGAAATTGTTCCCAAGAATTATTTCCCCGAATTTTACCTATAAATTGTAAATTACGCGTAGACAATGACAGTTAAATAAGGATACAATTAGGAATCACGTGGATCGCACGAATCTGATTTATTAATCCCGCTTTCCATACGAAATGAATATTTCGGATACTTGAGGACCCGGTATTGATATATATAATATAATTTCCAGGGCGTTCAAAGCACAGAAATATTTGGTATCGAGCGTTCTTCGTTGACGTCGTGGTTGGATGTAAGTATAATCGAGATATCGAAGTTTCGGATTACGTATATTACATTACGCCATTGTAGCCGAAGTATCAAACTTATTGTCCCTGATACATTCCGGCTGAATCAATTTGATTTGGTAAAACTTTTCCATGAACATGTGACGCCTCTCTAACAGGACATGGGAGATATTAAAGAGCTTGTTGAAAATACGACTGTTACCAATCAAACGTGCATGGAGCAATCTTGGAACATAGAAGAGCTGTCTTCCTCGATTCAACGGAGCAGCAGCGTATCATGCCTCACGAAATTGAAAAATGCCGTCAAATCCGAAGACCCAGACGATACTGCGTTATTGGAGGTCATTGACAAACTGATAGGAATTTTCGACAAAGGCTCCACGTGTGCCAGCACGGAAAATATGTGGGCCTATGTCGAGTGCTACGTAACTGTGAGCATATTTGGATTTCATAGATTACAAGCCTATAGATCACTTCGGGGTCTCTCAAAATGTCGATTCCTTGTGATCGAATTCCGGAAATACGATTCTAACGGTACAATTTACAGGCACATTGAAATTTGCAATAACACTGTAGTTATACGCTTGCACCGAAAGCAGTGCATCAAGTTTCTGCCGGAAGTCGAAATGTTACAAGAGATATCGCGGTGATGCAGCAAAGTTACGTCACTGCAATGTTTCTGAAATATTGCACAATATCTGTGAAATATTTCAAACTTTGCAAAGCTACGCTGCTGCTATATGTCTACAATATTGCTCACTATGTGAGATTGTGTTCGGTTCTAAATGAAATTTTATAAACTATGTTCGCAGATCTTCGTAAGCGCTGGTAAATGCGTCTTGACCACCTGGACCACCGAAGTAGCCGCAGATTGGGAACTCTTGACCGCCAGTAGTACCATTAAATCCTTGGCAGAGTCATGCGCCGCAACTATTTTCGATACATCTATGGCCGCGAACTTCAAAAGTGCTCTCCAAGAAACAATTGAGTGTATGAACAAATGGACCAGATAAAATAGCGCGCGTTGTGCTCTGAGGATATTCAGGCTAGGTACCATAGACATTTATCAAAGCCTTGCAATAAAATGTTGTTAACCAACCAAACTTGACTGTATAACTCAAGTCCCATAATTATTGTACTTTGAAACTCATTCTTTGAGAAGACACGCAGAATTTGAAAGGGTATTAAAGTGTTTTTCTATCAAGTGAAATGAGGTTCGAATTATTTTCGTCTTTCGACTTACAGTTGGCTTGAAACGCTCTCTTAGGAAAGAATTCAAGATTCATTCGTATCTCGCGAATTTAATTCCTCGGTATCGTACTTATGGAATTCTATTATAAAATTGTCGAATCTCGTTTTTACTAACCTAACACGACTGGACTTAAAACGCTTAAAGTGGATACAAAATCTTTCTCAAAGTGTTTTTAATATCCTGACCGAGGATCTATAAATCTACGTTACCGACACTTTTGAATAACTTAACGATTGAAAAAATTTAAGTGAAAGTCTCTCACGAACTTGATTCTTCAGTTTTATTCTTATGGAATTCTTTTATAAAATTATTGAATCTTGTTTTCACTAATCTAGCATGAGATCTTATGATTTGAATTGAAACACTTAAAAGAATGCAAAGTCTTTCTCGGAGTGTTGATAACATCCTGAGCGAGGATCTATAAATCTACGTTACCGACACTTTTGAATAACTTGACGAGTGAAAAAATTTAAGATTCGTATATCACGAACTTGATTCTTCAGTTTTATTTTTATGGAATTCTGTTATAAAATTATTCAATCTTGTTTTCACTAATCTAACATGAGATCTTATGATTTGAATTGAAACACTTAAAATGGATGCAAAGTCTTTCTCGGAGTGTTGATAACATCCTGACCGAGGATCTATAAATCTACGTTACCGACACTTTTGAATAACTTAACGATTGAAAGTTATTCCTATGTTATACTGTATAGAAAATATCGTAACTTGTACATTTTCTCAGATGAGATAAATTAGCTATTCGTTTTGCACGAATGGTCAATAAATGAGCCCTTTTAGTCCTAGCTTTGCATAGATTTTTGACAAACTGAACGTTTTGATAGGCAATGTTGGCATCAAGTGCTTTTTGTTTACAATACTTGTAAATTTCGAAATCGACAAACATCACATTGCCATCCTTTTGCGACACATATGCGAATCAATTCCATGTACCCGGCCAGAGATTGTGTTAATTAAATTGCTTTATCAACTTCATCGTTCGTCAATTACTACAAAGATAAGATTACGGAGTCTTACTTCTGAAATACGTTATTTTACGTAGCCCCAAATTTAATGTTAAAAAATTAAATTATAAAACCATTGATTATTATACATATTGTGCATATATTTTTATCTGAGCCTGATATTCCCTTACTTTTCACATGGTTATTTGTGATCGTAATAGTAATCGAAAATGATTGTTTTAAACAATTTCATCGTCTAAACGAAATACTAATTTTATACTGTATAACAATTCATGAGCAACTTGGAATTTGTATAATTTATTTAAATATTAAAAGATAAAATCATGTTTCGAAATGTTTCAATTATTCGTTTGGCAGATATTATTTCCTGATAATACAAGAATCTAGAAAGTAGCTAAATTTAATCTCAAAGTTTTTCCATTCAATAAACATCAGAATTCCGAAAAATTGACAGATTTGTAGAATTGAAAATAATTGGGACAATTGATTTTATAGTTTCTGTATTTAAGAAAATTTTCTACAACCGTTTTGACAATATCTACCAAAGAACTGATAATACTGTGATATCTCCGATGAAGAATTAGTTAATCGGATTGATTAAACAGCAAAATACGTGATTATTTGCCCTGACACATCGATTTTGATTCATCAAAGCGATTGGGTAAAATTAGATAAAGTGCCCCTATAAAATATCCGCGCAATCCGAATACGCTGGTAAAATCAAATCAAATGCTATTCGTGTAGGAAAAAACCATCGGTCCCGATTAATCAAAAATGGCATCGTTCGTGGGATTATTTTGTTTCATATTAGTGGCCTGTGTGAGTAGAAAGTTAAATCGAGCATTTCTTGCGTGTGTTTTGTTCAAAATGGGGCGGATATTTCGCTGTCAGCTTCAATAACTCCTGTCGAATATTGATTAAACCGTTTTCTTTTTCCTCCAAAAGGGCCCTAGTGTGATTTCGGCGCAGGCTATTATCGCTGGCCAAGCCGACAGGCTTCTCAGTCAAGTTAATACCATGGTTGAAACAGTCAATCACGACGCCGCGACGTACAAAACTGAGCTGCAAGGACTTTTCGACGAGTTGAGCGAAACTACCGCGTCAAATTTGGAAACGATTGACGGCGCCGTGAAGGAATTCAATGATAACGTGAGTCGGTTTCTTGCTGTTTGCGCGAAGATGAGTCAAGTTCGAATTATCCATAGGTGACAAAAATATTGAATACCATTTTTCGAAATAATTTTAAAAGGATCATGAAATTTTTCATGAAATAATAATACAAAAGCTTTCAGAGATTTTGTACGACTTTATCAGATATCAAAGAATACTAAATTATCGTAAACTCTTTTCAACATATATCATCGTGTTTCTCTGTCAAAACGCTGAAACGATTTTGTCGTTTATCCACATTGTCAATAGATGTTATACAAATTTTCGAACAAAATTTTTATTCAAATTTTAATTTTAATTTCTTTATCAAATTAACCTTTTATTTCGATTCCCGTGTGCTCTAAGAATACCGAATAAGTGTTTGCATAAAAACGTCAGTATCAAATACCTAACAGAGTTCGAATTAAGTGTCAGTAGATATCAATATGTTAAATTTTATTTATTGAACTTTATTAAAAACTTCATTTGAAATTTGTAAATTATATATTTTCAAAAATAGTCAGTCATGTTTTTCATTAATGCAAGTTTCGGCAAGAAACAATATCAAAGTTATGTTAGTTGAACTATTGAATTTTTAAACAGGTACATGATTGAGTTGTATAAGAATTGAATTTGTTTTCAACCGAAATTTGCAAGATTTTTACAGAAACAAATATCTGCAACATTCAAACGCATACAAAATTGATAATATTCAAAAACACAAAAAATTTAAATCAATTACACAAGTGTAGAATATTCGTATCAAATTTGAAGACTTCGTTTCTCTAAAAGTTAGTTTTTGCCCAACGAGAAGCATTTTAACGTCTTTCGGTAACAATAAAGAGAAAAAAAAAATCCCACGAATTCCAAATTCGGTAAATTTCAGTTTGAAATATCATTATTTTGGTGCAAAAAAAAAAAAAAAATAAGACAATATTTTTACTATTTAATACCGACAAAATTCGGGAACTGACGAGACTCGAAATTCAAATTTCCAGTTCGAGGCGGCGCTAGCATCGCTTGTGCATACCGTACATCCTTCCGAAGACGTGAATTCGTGCACCAGTCTGGCCGATCCACTGAGGTTAAGATCGGACGCAATTCTGGAGGAATCGGATTCTTGCATGAAAAGAGAAGTGACGCAGGCTTCGGCAGAGAAGGCGATCACCGAGGTCTACGTTAACTCGCAGCTGAGCACTCTCGACTACATGCAGTCAATGGCTCAAAACTGCATGACGTCATACGAGAATAGCGAGCAAACGACTTCCGACGCGTCTCAAGCCTTCGCTTGCGTTCAGATTGTGAGTAAAAACTGTCTCGATCTGTTTCTTCGCAGGCTATGAAAGCATAGGTTGTATTGACTGGCTGAATCAGGAGTAAACATCGCGCGATATACGCCGACTTTTAAAGATTTACAACACTTGAGACACGTTTTGCAATATTACAGACACGTTGTAGCAAAGTGATTTTGCAGCTTTTGGTGTATTTTATTTATATTGCGCAATATTTGAGAAAACATTCGAGTGTACATCAATTTTTTGAGGTTTTAAATATTGAAGACCTTGATGCCAAGTACAAGGAAAAATGACGTTGAATTCCGATAAAACAATATTTGCGCTGTGTGACAGACATGAATTGAAACAGATGCGAAGAAAGCAAGCCAAGTGTCGACAATTGCGGAAATGTCAGAAGGTTTTTTAATTATAACGTTGAAAATGTTCAAACTGCTTAAACTCTGGTGTTCGTTGTCCGATTCTGACGTTTTAAGGCTCATTTTGCTTGCTGAGCAAGTTTCGAAGAATCGATTGAAAAGCTTTAAAAAAAAATTTTACCTTACGTTACAGTCATGGCGCACAAATTTTATTGTGCACAGGAAGACCTGATGTACCGTATTTATACAAATCCATTTTTAACCATTTGAATAATTATTTCCAGACAATCTGGAAATATCTCACCGGTAAACCAAAAACATTGGAATCGGCCAAACAAAAAAAAAAAAAAAAACAAATTTGTTCCTTTTGAACATTCTAATTACAAAAACACTTATCGAATTGTTGATGTCTTAAAGCTTGTGTTGTTTGAATTTTATTGGCACAAACGGTATTGATGAATATTTACCAAACAGTTTATTCTCTTTTCTCAATTTTTCACCAACGTTTTCCGATTCGATTTCGATTTCCCACTTTTTCCAGATTCACATGTCGGTCAGCAGCCTGGTCGTCAGGTTCGAATTGGTCATCGACATCGCAGTTTCCAGATCCCTGTACGACGGCTACCAAAGCCGAGTGGCGGCTTGCGCAAATACGGCCAGCAGCGGAATTACAGCTTTGATTGCCGATTCGGGAATCGTTTATGAGAATATTGATGCTTGCCTCAGAGCCTGAGCTTTTTTCATTCAGGATAAGAAAGTGCGGTTATTATTTTGTGTTCGCCTTATCAATAAAAGCGTGAAAAACAGAACTTGAAAAATAAAACAAAAATCGTACCACAAAAGTTTATATTGTTAATCCCATCCACTAGTTCATATAATAATTCCACATCGGAAATTAGGAGACTCGTGCTTCTCTATTACTCCTGTTATCTGTAATCTTCACCTAATCGATTCAATTTTGTTGAAGATTCAAGTTTTACGATAATTTATTCTTCTAAATTCAGTCGTTCGTAACTCGAAAAATTTGAGACATAAGTTGGGTCGCGATGGGAACGAAAAATGAAAAATTTACTGACGAAACATAAGAAAATAAAATAAAAATAAAATACACGAATCTTTTTTGAAATCGTTGACTAAGCATTTCCATGAATTCTTTTTTTCTTCGTGTAAATTTAATGGTTAAATTTTCACTCACTTCAGTAATTTATTACTTCGAAGCAGCGTGTAAAGCAATCGGTAAAGTTTTATTTTAAAATGCGCGTCAAGGTGTTAAAAATGTCCGATTTCGTATCGCTCGAATGGATGAATCGGCACGAAATAGCAATTAACGTCGGCCATAAGAAGTAACGTCGCGAACCATATTGTGCGGTTACGTTTATCTTTCGAGCATATGAAAAGACGTGAGACACTTCTAAGTTTCGTACCAGCAAATTTCTTTGATCGTTTTTGTTATTATTTTCCACTGCTGACACATGTTTTTTCCGCCGATCGTAAGTTTGCGCAGAACCAGAACGCGGTTGACAACTGTGTACACGCACAATCAATTCTGTACAGAAATATTTAGTGTTCGTTCAGAAACCCTGCAGGCTTCGTCATGGAAATGCTTCGAATCATTTTCAACTCAATTTTTTTCGCCCACGTAAGTAATAACGAGCCTCATTTACTGCCAGTTTTATCAAAATTTGGACATGGTGCAAAATATTCCCCCGTTTGTTTGTTAATAATTATGAAATAACGAAGTATGTGAAGTTTAGCGAACTGAATTATTCACGTAAATATTCAACTAAACACGAATTTTTTCTTTTTTTTTTTTTTGGCATGTTACGCCTTTGTCAATTTTTTATATTTTTGGCGCCTAAACATCCTCATCATAGAAAAATTGCTTTTGATATTCCATGCCTCTTTAATAAAATTGATTACCGAATATAATGTGCTGTAATATTTTCAACCATCATAAATTACAGAATATATTACTCGTCTTATGATAAATTCTGAAATACCTTTATTTACCGACAGAGAACCTCTAATTACACGGTTTGTTTCTTTCTTTCTAAATAGATCGATGACCTGGTCCAAATTTTTCACACCTGATAAAATACTCTCTAACTTAGCTGTACTAGACGACTACTTTTTTCTACAATACAATCAATTTTGTGCTCAAAATAATTCAACGTTAAAATAATTTGTTAGCATCGTTAACGAATGGATTTACTGATTATTTTTATTAACGGTAAACTTTGCGATTACCAGCTGACGCCTGTAATAATTTGCGTTACATCACCATCCCTTCCTTCGACCGATTCAAACGAAGTACTGGAAGAAGCCCTGACGAATTTCAAGATGGAAGTGAAATCCGCGATCGTTGAAGCTCAGACAGCGATTACAGAATTCGAGAATCTGTTTGGAAACATGGAAATATCCGCCATGACGCTTCAGAAAAACAACAGTGATATCGTAAACGATACTCTGACATTGGTAACTATTATCAATCAAATTAATTTACCTATCGCTGCAAACAATTTCTGTCAAAAACTTACATCGGCTACAAATGATGGAAAGAACAGTTAAAGAATAAAATTCGTTCCAACTTGTGACCACCGAACATTTTCAATTCTAATTCAAATCTAACTTTCAGTTTGGAAAACAAATGAACACTCTTTTAATGGCTGACAATGGAATCGATGTGAACGAATGCGCAGCGTTGGGCTTTAGTGTCGAATCGAGAGCGATAGAAATTCTCCTCGATACGAACACCTGTGTTCATAAGAAGCTTGAAAGAACTGAACGTTACACGGAAGCGACAATTTCGTCGTTAAGGTGCGAAATTGGCCGTCTAAATTCCCTCGTCAATATCGCTGAAGACATTTTTACGGATGCGATGGAAAGCAAGGAGGTTAAGGCAGTTCCCCAGGCTTTAGATTTTCTAAAATCCGTAAGTTTTCTGCACTACTTTCTAGCCCGAATCTACGAATACATTTTCTAGGCGCAACATTTTTTTCAGGCTTCATTTGAATCTCGCGCCTTCGCTGAACGAACATTTTCAACATTGTCGGACGCAGCTTCCATTTTTTTCCAAATCAACAGTCACATGATCGCGAATTGCGGATTCGCCGCGACCATTTTCTGCTTCATAGATGACGCGCAGATCGCCTTGTCTGAAATCGAGGCCTGCATTACCGACGTGAATTCAATCGATGGAAACTTCTCGGGAATTCAATAAGTATGTAAACACTATATTATGCATTTTCAATTTTCCTTTCACCGTATATTGGATCTGTATTCTGAATTATTCAGAACGTCGAATCTGCTAATTGTATCCCGCAACGAGTTTGAAAACCGGTCTTTCTGCATGGAATATCCAAACGAGAATTTAATCTTAGGTTATAAACAGTTGAAACCAACTTCAAGGGGATGATACATCCGTCAATTCACGTATACGATGGAAAAGTCCGTTTTGAGCGACCGATAATCCAATTGCTTATTTTTTTTTTCGAGAAAAACTTGTATTTCAGGTGCAGAACAATTCGAACAAAGATTATGCGGGTAAGCGAAAAAATATGTCGGACTGAAAATACGCCAGAAAACTTGTACTTAAGAAGATATGTGGTAAAAATTAATTTTTTGTTCTGAAAAAATGTTTCAGTAGTCAAAATTCATTGCGAAATTTGACATTTTTTTGAAAATTTTTTTGGGGCCCTTTTGTGTAACATTTTTCGCAAACAAGGGCGTGGAATTTGCGGTAGGTCAATTCCTTCGAAATAAAACTGGTAGAAATTGTTTGAATATCTGAATTATTTTTCAGCGGTCTTCTGCGTTCCATTCGGCGTGAAAAGAAGTGGTCGATAAAAAAAAGTCATCAGCCCGATCGGACTTCTCCGTCACATACATGAACGTGATGAAAAAGGATATAAAGACTGTGCAATGCTTATAAAAAGATCAAAAATACGATGTTGACGAAGCCTTTCCCAACAATTTAACGTTCTTCTACGTCTTTACAATTTTTTCTGCACAAGATATCGCGGAAAATTGAATTAAAATTGATCAGTATCGGTTATCTTAGATAGTTTTAGATATCTACAGGGAGATTATTTCGATCGAGATTCCAACGCAATATCAATACGAGATATAAATTATCGCAATGTTTTTTCACCGATTAAAGCTGTTCGTGAAAAATTGATATCATTACCTATATTGACGATTGGACTAAAGGTGTAGAAAACAAACGTGTTACGCGTAATTCAAAATATAAGCAATTTCATCGCTCGATAATGATAAATTTGTGTAAAACGATTTTTTCTTTTTTTTTTTTTTTTTTCGTAATGGAATTTATAAAAATTAGATGTCAATTATTTTTCTCGTCAACTCAATTGTCAACGTTTCAACTTTCCACGAACAAATTCAGACAGCAACACAAACAAAACGACCTGTACGAAAACCGAAAAACATATTAACAATTGTTTAACAATGAAATATTCATTCCATGCGCAGGTTTTCGGACTATGACGGTTAATACGATCGGCTTGACAGAAAGAGATTCGGCTTAACAGAATCGCGAGCAAGCAATTCGCATGCCGGACAACAGATCTAATCAGTCTTAAGTGATTAATGGAAATTAGCACGCGTGCAATTTCATTCGCCAGACGTGAAAGGAATCCGTTCGTCTCGCTAAGCTGTTAAACATGTAACGTCAGTGAACGGAAGCGTAAGACTGAAGTAAAATTAAGTTAGCGCAAATAAAAAAAAAGAAAATAAAACACAATTAGTTAATTTGCTCGAATCAACCGCAATATTGTGGATAGCAATTAAATTAGAAACACAATACGACTCAGCGTCGGTAAAGTTACTTTTAAGTAAGTATCACCAGAATTTTTTACCAAGCATCAGATTCGATTGTATTGCATATTTCATTCGCGAAACCTTGTTGTGAATATTATTAATGAAACTAAATGTGATGTAGATAATTATTAGCTGTCAACGGACTTGCCGCAATCTCAATTTCCACGATAAATCTTTCATTTTATTTTTATACATCTCAGCCGATTGCAATGTACGTAAATGACAGAACAATCAATATCGTCGTTGGGTTATTTAACATTAACTAACACGAATTAAAACAGATAATAAAAACATCCTAGAACTCAACGACTTCATTTATCGTGACTATTGGAATAAATTTAACAGCGTGTCATCGTTTCTGGCATGTTATCATGTGTATAGTAAAATTCTCCTCATAACTTAATCGAGCGAACTGAAATGGCCAGTTAAAACAATTCAAATAATTTATTATACTTCTTTCCTACTTTCGCCAAGTATTGTATTCAGTGGAACTATAATTAACCCGAACTTTGGCGCACGTAATTATGTTTTTAAATGACTAATTTTGCTTTCCAAATTAAACGAACTAAACTTTGTAATTGTAATCTGTAGTGTTCATTGACCATAACTATACACCAGGTTCAATGTAATTGAAACAAACGAAAGGCAATTTTCACGGTACAACTCCTTGATCGTTAATTAAGATAGTAGTTCCGTATCGTTGAGACGCTGTGATATTATACACCAAGTTTTACCTGTATTACAAAAGTCTGTCAAAAATTTCCAACTTCGAAATGAAACACGATACGCCAACTGGTGTGAATTTTTTAAAAAATCCACGTTAATTGTGTGCAAATTTGAGCCCAGAAGCGATCAAGGTCACGGTACGAAGGAAAGAAGATAATTCAATTTCGAGAACGGCAAGCGTGCATAATCACGAACAGGATGTGAATTATACGGCGAGTCGGTGACTCGAGCGTGACCTTTCGGGTGACCTTGAACCCGTGATATCGCAGTTCGTTGTTAGAGCCGCAAGGCCAATGAACCAATTGTTTATCCAGTTTATCGGGGATCCCGCAACGTTACAGAAATATTGTTGCAACATTTCTGCACTGCAATTGCCACTGAAACATAACAAGCGTGCAATCCGGTACTTTTGTAATTTTATGCGTACGTCTGGAAAAATGTAGCAACGTTACAGCGATGTTTGAATTTTTCAGACACGTTGCATGAATTTTGCATTTTTGGTTTGCTTCTTCGATGTTACGAAATATATTATATCTGAAACGTTCAGCGGTTACTTTGCTGCTATGTTTCCTCAATATTTTACAGTACGGATGAAAAGTTTCAAACATTGCAAAGATGCTTTGCCACGGAAAAAAAAATTCTGTTCGGCGAGCTGTATTCTAGAGCTCCAGTAACTATACGCACTCTACGGTCTATCTTGTAGTTACAGCAACTATATATTAGTCAGCTCTGATAGCTGCAAGTTGTTCAGCTCTCACAGCTGAATGGTTTTGCTCTAAGAGCTGTAAGTTGCGCTGTGCTCTGGTGCGTTGACATATTTCATAACCTTCAAATTTCATGAGTATGATTTAAATACAGTTGATAGATAATTGTTTAAATAGTCCATTCAAATATGTAAATGACACTGAATAAATAATGATAATGATGATGAAAAATAATACTAATAGCAATATAATTGTACTATTTAATAATAAGCGCTGTGAGCGGAGCCGAAAAATTCTGGTCTAGCTCTTCGAACGAAGCTGTTTAGCTGAGAGAGCTGAACAACGTACAGCTATGACAGCTGACTAACAGTCAGTTGTACGAACCATGCAGTGCTCTTCCAATAACAGAACGCTTAGTTCGACGAACTGTTTACAAGTAACTATCTAATATTTACTTCCACGAGCTGAATTTTTTTTTCCGTGTGCTGTAATGTTCGCGCTCACAGAATATATCCCAAATATTTCAAACCTCACAATGCTACTGTGCCGAAATGTTTCTGCAATATTGTGCAAATATTTCAAACCTTACGAACTGTTACCGTTCTGCAACGTTTTTGAAATATTGTGCAATGTTGAAACAACATTCAAAAAGCTGAAAAATCACGAAGCTCGTTATTCGACGTTGCCTTCAACGACTTCGGTTTTGCACAATGTTTGTATCGGAAATATTTTAAATCTCGAAAAATTACCGTGCCACAATGTTGCTGCAAATATTGCGAAATGATTCTCAAATATTGTAAATTTTGGAAAGTTGGGTTATTTCGAGTAATGTTTTTGGACTATATTAATTCTTACAAAGTTACGACGCGGCCACGTTTCTGCAACAATGCGTTATCCAATAATGAGCTTATTCAGGTTGTAATCAGTTTTCCACTTTCGTAACGATTCATGTTTTAATACCTTGAAACAGGGACAAGTTCAACAGAGTCTACGACCAAGCGAGGTTTCAAGTTGTAGAGCTTCATCGAATATTGATAATGAGAAAAGTTAGAACAGAGCTGCTGAACGCATCGCTTTCCGTTACTCGAAACTACATTCTATAATACACCGAATTGAATTTCAAATTCTTTCATGACTTTCGCTATTAAATATACAGTCTACAGGCAGTTCTATTTTAAAATAGTTATCAGATGAACTACTCGAATGAATCGCTTTATTAAGGAACATTTTTGATAATGTTTGTATCAAGTTTTTTGTGGAAACACAAAATGGCAATACGTGCTATCAGTTCAATTATAACTTGAACCATTTTTCATCGATCAACACAAAATCAATTGTTTTTAATAAATAAAAACCTGACGTTTCTTATTTTAAAGTAAATGACTTAATCCCAGTTGTTTTGATATCGTTAAAAATTCATGCATTTTTCTTAATTTTTTTTTTTTTTTTTTGAAACTGTTGCGTTAAAATCTTCCAAAAATATTCTGCAAGGAATTCTTGCTTTCAAAAAATTGATAAGATATCTTTTCTGGTAGAAAATTCATGAAAAAACGGAACACGAAACGATTCGAACCGCCGATTCTCACATTTACATGGGAAAGTTGTGAGAAGCCTTTGGGACCGGATGGAGTTTGACCTTTTGCCTGCACTTTTACACGTACCGAATGTCTCCAATTCCCATTCTTCGTCTTTGGTGTTCGAATTTCTAACAATAATTAATACGGCTTCCCGCCAACTAGTCGAAAAAAACTGGAATCGTGAATTGATCCCACCTCGATACCTTTCTCGATCAATAAATAACGACAAAATTACCGTGATTGAAATAAAAATCTGACAGAAATAGATTGAACAGATATAGGGACAAGAATTCACGATTCTTTAAAAATTGGCCAACACTGCGGTGAAAGATTTTTTTTCAGTTATACTTTTACGGCAGTCTCCGCGAATCTTTTTCAATTACCTCAAGTTTCGTCAAGCGAATTAGTAATCTGGATTATTTTTCAGCTTATGAGAAGTATTTGGACGCGATAACTCCGTTACAGAAAATAAGAAGAAAAGGAGAGAGGAAATAAGGATGGAGAGAAAATTCCGCCCGTGTAATTTGCAAAAGTGATTTGGCGACGCCGGTGCGTCGAATATTGGATTCCTCTCGTTTAGGCGTAGAACGCAGGAAGAAAGGGGACTCTGAAAATTGAGGAAATCGTTTCCAGTTCCATTAGACGTCCCGTTCTTTTTAAAAACAAAAATTTCAAAACTCCGAATCATTTCAGCACCGAATATTACAACAATTTTCAGCCTTATTACCGTATGATTACACAAAATAATAAATAATAATAATAACAATGATAAATCGTAAAAATCATAACCAAAATGTTCCCTTTGGCATTGTAATATACATATTATGAAGCATCGGGAGAACCTGATTGATACCTTACGTAAATACAAAGAACAATAGAAGTTAGATTTTGGATGTTTTCGTGAATAATCGACAAGCTTGTTGTATTCTATTTAATATTATTTTCTTCCCCAAACAACGATGTACGTTACCTGCTTTAATTTTCAGCCTTATTGATTTTCAACTCGTTTTGAGGTTATGGGACGCAACCGTGTAGCTGTTTTCAATTATTTTTTTCTATTTTTTCAACAAATATCGGAACTTTTCTTCATCTACGAAACCAGCACGATCGTAAAACTGCGCCATTTCCGAAGCTTGGAAGCGATTTTGTTAGACAGAAGCATAAAAAGCGTCAAAGAACATGATATTTGCCAAGTCTGTCGGTAAAACAGTAGAAGTTTCAAATTCAACATCCGTTACTTTTCTTCATGTTTGTACAAGACGAGTCAAACTCTGCCAATTCTATAACACGGAAAAGTATCGATTCTAATTTTAACCCTAATAAATTCATAATATTGCGGTTACTGTTACGTTCGTTTTTGCTAATCCGTCGGTAAAACAGAGAGTTCCATCGTATACATACAGGTATAGGGAGTGGCCGCCTAGCTGGGCGTGATTCGCAGCATCCCTTCAACGTTGGATCAATACTTGAAGACCAGTTGTTGAGAAAAATGCTGCCGTATTACGGGTATCTGATCCTAAATTGAGCCCCGACCCTCGCGGGTAATTAATTAATGTACCGTGCACACATACGCGCACTTTAAACAACTCTGTTTAGTCTCTTTAATAGGGTATTTAAGAGAGATAAGCACGGCCTGCTCGAACGAGCCTTTTGGGAGGAGATTTTTATTCTTTGCTTTTTGAAAAATTCTTCCCGAGCCTCGAGAGCTGGCTCGGTGAAATTAAGCTGCAATTTCACCTGCAATCGATTAACGTCTAACTAAGGGAAAAAGAGGCAAGGAGAAGGGAATAAATTAGCTACGAGAAACGAGGCTGTGAAAACCCTGAGATAAAAAGCCGAAAGTACGTGAAGTTGGAATGCCGCTCTTTTTGAGAAATCGTTACGTTCTTAAAAAAAAAAATTTTTTCTTGTAGAAAACTGACCATGAGTTGGAATTTCCATTTTTAAATGAAATATAGGGTGAGTTTTTAATCTATTAAATAAATAACTAAAACAAGACTTGTCGTAATTTCTCAGACATTTCAAAAATATTCGAAAGAATTTGGATAAATGTTATCTAAGTATTTATTATTATTGATAAAGTTTCTTGTCATTGATTTCAAGTATTCGAAATAATGACGTGAGATTGTCATGTAATTCGAAGACCATTTTACTTGATTTTCGTAGAATTTTCTAGTGATTAGACGTATCATGTGGTGCTTTAAGTCGAGAACTCGGTACTTTTTTACATTACCAAAACACTAATAATAACTGTTAAAAACTGCTCGAGACATAAAATCTCACAATTGTTCACAGCGACAGTCGAAGTAGTTTTTTTTTTTTTATTTTTTATTTTGCGCTGTTTTACTTCATCGAAGTAAATCAATAATCCGTCTTGTCAGCATACGTTTTAGTTGTAAACTTTTTCACCCAATAGCGATCGTCTTTTACGCCGTGTATACATAACGTTGCAAATTTTCAACGACTTCCCTAATACAGTCATACGATGAATAATTTATTTTATTGCCACGTAACGTCAATTATAATATAGCTAATGAAACGCATGCTCACCTTCAGAAGAATAATAAATTCGTCGACTCGGGTACTTTCATCAAATCTGAAACAAATGGTAAATGATTACACAAGAAGATTAAGAATCAAAGTTTGTAACGTGATTCCCTAAATTAAAGGTCTGGATTTTATTAATCGCTGAAACGGAATAAGACTTTGTAATTTTAGCTAACACTAAGCCCCGAAATTCTATTTCATTCGGAGCTGAAATCCGAGATTTCAAGGCTCAGAGATCAAACGAGTCATAATTCTTACACTTGACTTTTCGTCGAGTAGACTCAGGGAAGTCGACTCGTAAGAATCGAATTTTAACATCGTGAAACCTGCTCTTCAAAGTCCCTAACAATCGAGTAACAAAACCTTCAACACGCGGGTCAAGCACAGTTTTTAGCTTGCAAATTGGATCGGCGTGACTAACGATAAGTAAAAAATTCATTACAGGTATAAAAGAAATGTACATAGAATTGGTAATTCGGCCAAACGACGATGAATATGCCTTCTTAATTTATATACATGCAAAAACGTATAAACATTATAATATACACGATATTCGGGCAAAGAATTTAATTGGTTCTACTACTTGTTGTTGATTTTTCTTCACGGTATTTTACATCGTAATTAACAAACAAGGATTCAGACGAAGACAAAGAGAAACGAAAAAAAAAATTCACATGATAAATACTTAAACATTTCATAATATTGAGTAACAAGACCCACGCAAAGACTTGTGCTTATTAATAATTTGAGGAGTTTGTTGGACAATCGACAGGTCGACAGAGGGTGAAAAATATAAAAAAGATAAATAAATGAATAAACTTAGAAAAACTAGATTGTTCATTTGGAAAAAGTAATAAAGAAGAAAAAATATAAGCTGTTGATTAAACATTGAGAATCGCTTCGTTTCCGGTAGAACCGGAAGTCCTAATTAACCCGTTCACTTTAAATCAAAATAGAGACTCAAAATGGTTTTATTTGAGTAAAGAAACACTTTTTGGACACGTTTCAGAACTCGACAATGAGTTTTAACTTTTAAATTTCCATTTTTCTCACAGTGCGATAAAAATTTTACAAAATAAATAGCGTCAATCGATTTCTCGAAAAATTTTACCCCAATTTCACATACTTGAGAATTATTTAACATGCAGTATATCTCGAAAAAATCGTAAAAAACGAAAATCAAGATCGAAACTACAGTGTACAATAAACGAGACACGTCAATTTTTCCCGCGTGTCATTTGTCTTCGTAATCCCGTGAGTTTGAAACTTTTTCATTCACCAATTTTCGAGTTTGTCGGACAGAGCGACATTTTTCTAAGCCGCCTTTTTCCGGATTCCAGGATTGTTGGAACTAAGAAAAGTGATTTCCCAACCACAATCAATACCTTCCTTGTATCGGTAAAAAAAAAGTTACGCCCCTATGCCTCGTCGAAATTTGAAAGTGGGACTTTCGGGCTCTTTTTGCTTTTTGGCTTGTTCTTTGTTTCCGGTGATCCGGGACAGCGCGAACGCAGATCCCGACTATCAAAAATTTTGCGCTCGATATACCCACGTTAGGAGTATTCGCAAGGGTCAACCTAGCCGGGGTGCAATGGCTGGGCCTCACCTAGGAGGAACCGCCTTGGTGATCACGGTGTCCTCCGCGCCAAGTAAGTTATGAAGATTGGAAAATTTCCGCGCCCAGCTATCCGCGGATCGGGTTACTTTTATCGTGGGAAACAAAGAACAACTAATCGTCCGTCGATTCGCCCTGGCGGACGAAATTTGACCGATTTTAACAACGGGTGGCCCGCCAATTTTCATATGGAAAAACATTGCGACAACGAAGCGACGGCGATTCGTTTTTCTCCGTGGTATTCGCTCGTTTCTGCAATGTGATGCGACTGACACGATTTATTTACGGACCGTCTGGATCGTCTTGAACTAGTTGCTTGAATATTTTCAAAAGTACGATCAATTTCAAGGATGAATGAGAAGCTTTTCGGAAAAAAATTTCAAGGTATTCGAAACGACGTTCGAGATAATTTTCGAGTAACAATTCCATCGGGAGTTATATTTTTACGAATTGAGAACGATTTTTGGGTCAGTGAAACGGAAATGATAACCGACTTTTACGACGCAACAAAACGACCAGGCTTCGTTTTTGTCTCTACGAGTCGTTCGTTTCTCGAATTGAATATGATGAACGTGATGAACGTGAATCGTGTCTCGTTTTAAACAAGATATCGAAACATTATTCAAACTATGATTGGTTTTAAAGTAAATAAAAAACAGTTTAAACGAGAAATTTTTGAGATTTTCAAAGGGAGTTCGTCTTTGAATTAAACTGTTTTCGAAAAATTCGTACATACAGTTGCATATTTATTCCTATGAAAGTTGATTTTTTCTTCAATGAAACTTGCAGCTGTTATTCTCACGAAATTAGAAATTTTTACATTTTTTTTCCGGGGATAACCTTTATTCAAAAATCTAAAAAACCTGAACACGTGTGTCAAATTTTCAAGCGCATTACAAATCCAAGGCCCAAAAATTCTAACATGTATAGTATTTTTTATAGAATCGCATAAATCATAATAAGATTTTAATGTCGGTTAACCGAAAGAAAACACAGCGCAGTCGAAAAAATTAACGGACGAAACTGGACAAACACGAGGATAAAATCAGACTTGGATTGCTATCGATAAGTTTACCATATACACATATTTATATTCCTTTCACTCATATTCTATACATTTTATAGAAATATCGACAATTTTATTGTCTACAGCATAGGAGGTAATAGTTCGAACGATTTAATCAACTGGTTGTGTATTCTAGTTTTATCTTTTTTTATTGTTCTCTACCACTCGAATTCTGGTCACAATGTTTACTCATGCAACACGTACACTCTGTGTTTGTAATATCAATTGTAATCGAGTAGCCACAGTAATTAGATACGAGAGACTTAAACATTTCATGCGCACGTTGGAAAAAGCAAAGATAACCGTCGCCTCTCTATTTGAAATTCAATCCACGCTGACGTTGTTAATTTTATACCGAAGCAGCAGTTAGTTATTTCAATATTTTTACTCTGTCTCTCTCTCTCTTTCTCTTTCTCTCTTTTTTATTCGTCAGTCATGAATTTTATACATTCTTGAAAATATTTTTACAACTTTTCTTTACGATTTGAAAAATTAACGAACAGTATTCTCCGGGATGAAAAATATGTATAATGATAAATGCAAACACCTATATAATTATTCATGCGGTTTTGGAAAAGGTGTAAAAGAAACTGTTTCTGTGTAATAAAAGACAAGGTTAAATTAATCGAGAAATCAATATACAGGAATTTGCGAAGATACCCGATCAGATCTTCATTTCATAAATCATTTCCGATGTCCATTAAATGTTGATAATCGAGTAGAAATAATTTATAATTAATTATGAACAGAATCGAAATAGTAGTACAAAATGTTTAAATATCAGTTTTAATCATTCTGCGGAGAGATAATGCTGTGTGATCTCTCGCTTGAAAATTTATAAACAATTTTAAACTCCGATTGTCTCAAACTGTTCTGGAATTATTCTCAGCACTCCAAAACTTTATAAAACTTATTGCAGCTAGTTCGAATAATTTGACAACATTTTTAAAGAATTTCAATCAAATTTCAGGATAACAATAGATTTTTGAAATGCTTACAAAACTTATCTAAAAAAATCATGGAACACGTTCAGCGGTATAAAAATTGCGACCAAAGTTATTTAATTGTAACCGAATCTCTGTGGGCTAAAATAATTTTTACTTAGATAATTTTTAAAATGATTTTACAAAAAACGATACATATTTTCTTTTCTTATCACATCTGAGATCTAGTGGGAAAATTGTGAGCAAAATTTCTTATAATAATATTAAGCGAATTATGCGAATATTCACAAAGCAATCAGGAATTACGAGACTTTTGATACAGTTTTATAATCTTTATAAAATAATCAGACATTCATGTCGTTTAGGGTGCGTAAAAGAAAAAAAATGAACAGTAATAAATTTCATCATCATAAAATGACTTGTGATTCTCGTGAATGAAAACGATGCGACTATTTAAACCCGTTCAGCTCAGCTTCTAACCTCAAAAATTTCCATTTCCTAACCTTATCACAGTTTATCTACAATTTCAAACGATCTTTGTTACTTGGTACGGCTATTAAAGTATGTAAAAAACTAATTTCATGGTGTTTTTTCGATTTTGCATCCGCCATATTGGATCCGCCATCTTGCATTTAGAAATGAACAAATTCCGACTTCAGGTTCGTGATCAGCGACGACAAAATCCCGCGGGTAACAAAATTCGGGCCAAAATATTGAGTTGAAAAATGTGTGTCTGAAAGGGTTAAATCCCGTTTAATGAGGGGAGTCATTGTGAGTGTACTAAAAACACGTGGTCACGGTTGTCTCCGATAACGACTCAACAACTTCCGGCTGTATATTCTCTGGGAGTGGCAGACGAAGTTAGAGAGGCGCAGCTGGAACAAACCAAAAACGGCTCTGAAACTCTCGTCGGGAGCAAATGACTCTACAGCTCACGGTTAGATAAACAATCGGCGCAATTATTATAATAATATTCACGGGGCGAGTCTGTCTAGCACTTAAGTTTCGCTCTATTTCCCAAACCCCGTAAGTATCTCCTTAGACGCTGAAAAGTGACTCAAGAACTTAGCATTCTATACTCCAAAATAATTTGACTGAAACTCTACTGTTTGTCACAATAACTCTCCGATTCACACGATTTTTCAAAATTACTAAAGAAAAAAATAAAATAATGGTTGTTCGTTATTTTATCCTTTCCCTATTTCAAATTTCGAATTTTGACTGTATCAAATTTCACTCAAATTCTCCACATCTCTTTGAAACTTTTGAACAAATAAAATTTTCACCGAGTTTATCGGTTAATTTTACCAACGGAAATGATCAGTTTATCTTCTCAGGTACGTTTCGTAATTAATTACGTATTGATCACAATTTACTTGCGTAATTCGCAATTAGGGTTAAATAAATTTAAAATTGGGTAAAATTGTCATTTTCAAAATAACGTCATTTCTGTTTTTTATTCAAAGCATACATATAAATTTGCATTGTTTGTATTTCTTCTCGATTACAAGATGTAATGTGATTCGTATTGTGTTTTCTTCTGATTTCAAATTATCTCATGTACCTCCAATTATAAACTACAACTGTAATTTATATTTTCTTCGCGCTTTAATTACGAGAGGCATCCGTTTACATTATGAATATTTAATTTGTAATTAACTAATTACAGTTTTCGCAAACACAGATTGTGCGTAAAATCGAAGTAAGACGTTTTATTCCTTCGAAGAAGTAAATATGCGGCATAAAAAATGGAAAACAACAGTTCACGGTTATCCACAATTATTTTGTAGTCGTTTAGTTTGTTTTTCTCCGTTAGATGGCGTGTCGATGTAACAAATCCTATCCTCACCTAACCTAACAAATGGTTCGTATTCGCCGATCTTGTTCAATTTGCGGTCTAATTTCGCGACAGCCTTGAACGTTTTGAACCCCAAAACCTAAAATGATGTTCAATTCGAGCCTCGCTCCGAGGTTTGTCGTTCTTACAAGGCGCATATAAGAACCAACTCGCATGATTCTGCAGCCCGCGCGGAGAGCCTAACCGGTTTTCAATTCTCGTGTCGAATAATTCTTGAGGCGTAAAGGAACGACTATTTGAGAAGACTCGAGGCTTCTTCGTTTTCCTCTTCTTCTTCTTCGCGGAAGGCTTCGGAAAAAAAATATTTGCTCTAAACAAGCGAGAAGGAACCGAGGATAATCAGTGAAATCCGGAACCGGCTCTAGCCGATCTCGAATCGCCCGGACCAATCCGTCGTCCACAAATTTGAGATCCGACGAAATTTTCAGACCCTTGATTATTTTGAAAATCATTCCATTGACCGGACAGGCGATTAATTTTCAGGATTGTAGTTGGTATCGTTCTCTGACAAATATAATATTGACAATTTTTCAAACACCTTATATAATCGTAAGCAAGTGATTTTATGACATCGTTTTTGAGTACTAATTTCATTCCAATCTCGGATTTTTTTTCTAATTTTTTTTTTTGTATCAAAATTACAATTACAAGGCTATGTTTGGAATTGAGAAATCGTAAGAATTTATGAGGTAATGAGAAGCTTCATGCACAAAACTCTATGGAAGTTTAATATTGAAATTAATTTCGCGAAAGCTGCGCCAGGAATATTCCAATTGAAATCTCAATTAGAAGTTGACTTGCCAGAACAAACTGAATTTCGTATTAAGCCTTGGAAGAAATAACAATCTTCGTAATGCGAAATTGTTGCGAAAAGTTCTGGAATATCAAACAAGTCATATAAATAAATAAATTCAAATTACATTTCTGTTTCGTAATAAAATTCAAATTATATTAGTATTTTTTGATTAAACTTCGGTTGAATTTCTACTCTTGCAAGTGTAATTGATATTTTAAATCGGATCGATCACACTTCACCCGATCCAATTACAATTTTACAATATCGTCAATTACAGTAATAACTCTCAACTTTCTTCATGATTCGCATTTTATATCGTCTAATATTACAAAATATATCTGTAATCCGTATTTTCTAACAGTCAAAATTTCAAATTATATTTCAAATTTGTAAAATGTATTTGACTAATTAGAATTTCGCCCTGCATTCACAAATTTGAAACAATTAATCATCTCCCTGAACTGTTATTCGTTTATTTGTTCATCAATTTTTTCGTTTCTGCAACTTTGCCGTATTACTTCGAACACCGTAACTTTTCTACTAATATAAAAAACGAACTGTCTGCGCTATGTAAGAATGAGTTCTCGACCTCTATCGTAACATTTTTCGGCATCGTAGATCAGAGACAGAGAAACAAAAATCTCGTTTTACGTTTCGGCCCTTTGAACTGTAAAAGTACATTTTATTTACATAAAATTTTAAATATAAACTGTACAACGATGCGAAAAAATACAAACCCTTCAAGAATACTTACTTCAAGCATACGTGAAACTTATCGTTAGTTCAGAAAAATCAGAAACCAGGTCAACAACAATGCTCATACAGTTAGGTTAGGTTCATCATTCCTGTCAAACTGCCTCGAGCAATTACAACAACGAATAAACATTGCAAAATCCTTACCGGAAAAATGAAGTGAAAAACACTTCTATTCGTCTGGATTTCCGGTATGGATATTTCAATGTTTATTCGTCGTTGTAATTGTTCGACGCAGTTTGACAAAAAAATGATGAACCTAACCTAACAGCCACATTATCACTGTAGTTGATGACTTGGTTTCTCTCTTCTGAACATGACTTGGGTCCGATTGATTGTTCCTTTTTTTCTCAACCACGTTTCACGTGTGCATAAAGTAAGTATTCTCGAAGGGTGTTCTATTTTTTCGCATCGTTGTACAGTTTATATTTTAAATTTTATTGTAAATAAAATTTACTTTCGCAGTTCAAAGTGGCGAAACGTAAAAAGAGATTCTTGTTTCTCCATCTCTGATCTACGTCACTATACCTGCGCTATCCTCGATCGGTAAAAGCAACTCCTTCAATTTTGTTCGGTTAAGGCTTGCAATTAGACTCAGGGCGACCGAATTACAAACAAAACGTTTTTCTGCCTGTGGAGAGAAACTACGTCAGAGGCGAGCGCGCAAAACAAGAGTTGTAAATAAAATTTAGTTTCACAGTTCAAAGTGGCGAAACGTAAAAAGAGATTTTTGTTTCTCCATCTCTGATCTACGTCACTATACCTGCACTATCTTCGATCGGTAAAAGCAACTCCTTCAATTTTGTTCGGTTAAGGTTTACAATTAGACTCAGAGCGACCGAATTACAAACAAAACGTTTTCCTGTCTGCGGAGAGAAACTACGTCAGAGGCGAGCGCGCAAAACAAGAGTTGTAAATAAAATTTACTTTCGCAGTTCAAAGGGGCGAAACGTAAAAAGAGATTCTTGTTTCTCCATCTCTGATCTACGTCACTATACCTGCACTATCTTCGATCGGTAAAAGCAACTCCTTCAATTTTGTTCGGTTAAGGTTTACAATTAGACTCAGAGCGACCGAATTACAAACAAAACGTTTTCTTGCCTGCGGAGAGAAACTACGTCAGAGGCGAGCGCGCAAAACAAGAGTTGTAAATAAAATTTAGTTTCACAGTTCAAAGTGGCGAAACGTAAAAAGAGATTTTTGTTTCTCCATCTCTGATCTACGTCACTATACCTGCACTATCTTCGATCGGTAAAAGCAACTCCTTCAATTTTGTTCGGTTAAGGTTTACAATTAGACTCAGAGCGACCGAATTACAAACAAAACGTTTTCCTGTCTGCGGAGAGAAACTACGTCAGAGGCGAGCGCGCAAAACAAGAGTTGTAAATAAAATTTACTTTCGCAGTTCAAAGGGGCGAAACGTAAAAAGAGATTCTTGTTTCTCCATCTCTGATCTACGTCACTATACCTGCACTATCTTCGATCGGTAAAAGCAACTCCTTCAATTTTGTTCGGTTAAGGTTTACAATTAGACTCAGAGCGACCGAATTACAAACAAAACGTTTTCTTGCCTGCGGAGAGAAACTACGTCAGAGGCGAGCGCGCAAAACAAGAGTTGTAAATAAAATTTTCTTTCACAGTTCAAAGTGGCGAAACGTAAAAAGAGATTTTTGTTTCTCCATCTTTGATCTACGTTACTACGCCTGCACTATCCTCGATCGGTAAGAACAACTCCTTCAATTTTTTTCGGTCAAGGTTTACAATTAGACTCAGGACGACCAAATTACAAACAAATCGTTTTCCTGCCTGCGGACAGAAACTACATCAGAGGCGAGCACGCAAAACAAGAGGGGCCGCTGAGCATCGGGATAACAAAAGGAGGAAACGTGCCTCTCGGGGTGTTGCGAGCCTTCTCGTTGCGAAGCGGACGTAATTATAAAGCGTAAATGATTCGATGGGCGCGTGGCCGTGTGACCGTCGAGGACAATACATCGTCTCAATTCCCAGTTCCCACCCTCGTCTGTTGTTTAGCGAGTAAGAATAATCGCGCTCTATCAACTCAGCCGATAATAATTAGCATTTAATTATCGCGCCGAAACTGCAGCGCCTGCAAAATAGTCCCGCGGAAGAAAATTGTCCAATTTACCAAACATGACGATGGACGATCAAACAATTAAGGCGGGAAAAACAAACGTTCTGCCAATAATTCAAATAAATCATCAACTCGTTTCACTCTTGTAGGATATTTTGTCTACCTACGATTAAAGGAATCCACAAGATCTGCACATTGTCCTGAAAATTCGAGGATTTCACGATTCTCAATTCTGTTCATTGAGACCGATATAAAACGATAACACCGGTAAACTAGAATTTTGATTCTTTGTTCTAAATGTCTAGATAATTAATAAAAGAAAAAACAGTTTTGTTGGATAAAGTTTGCTTTTGTAGAAATCAGAACGATATTTCGGAGTTTAAAAAAAATTACATATCTTCTCAAACATTTATTGTAAATCACAATTAAATAAACTTCAGTCTCGCATTTAAGTCACTTTTATACAAAAATAATATTATTTCGCTTTTTTATTATCTGAATAATTGAAATCATAGAATTTCTTCCATTTTGAAATAGGATTCTCCTGTTTAATATCACTTAACATGTAATAATCGAGGACACAATTACCAGGCACAGAATCTCTGTAGATTTCTGTTAGGAAAATTATTAAATCGTCATTATTTCTCCAAAGATCGCAAAAGCAAACTTTAACGCGGGTGTATGTATGTCGAGAATTCCATGTCAACTCGACAACATTTTCGACTCGTTTCACGATTTTTCATACGATTCTACGGTCTCAAAAAAGCACTTTCGAGTTATTTCATATTTTTTTAATGCGATGTTTCGTTTGTTGAAAATGTTAAAAGTGCTTGAAAAAAATATAAGAAAAAATCGTCCCACAATGAGACGGGTGTCGGAATGATCGAGATGAAAAATAAGATTCTTTAGAATGTAATCAGATTTTTAAACAAAGTAAATTTTTAGATGGGTTTGAATAATCATAGAAAATTAACGGTTGAAGGGGGAAATTCGAAAAAATTCAGGAGTGCTTTTTTGAGACCGTAGAATCGTGTGAAAAATCCTGAAGCGAATCTAAAATGGTGAGAGAAAATCATTGGTCGAATTGACACGGGATTTTATTTTTCCATTGTTTTAATGCATGACAAATAAAAAAATAATTAACTCAACTCAGGTACAAAAGTACAATTTTTTTATTACTGAGCGACGTAAATGCATGAACTTATTACGTTCTCTTACAAATGATTGTCTCGCTTCAAAGTACAGATAATTCTTAACACTATTTTCTGAATGAAAAATCTTAGAAAATTTATCAAGAAAGTTTGTCACTGAAGCATGTAACATTCGAAATTTACTTTTGAAACATACAATGTGATCTGCATTCAAAATTTAGGATACAAAGCTCCATCGACCAATGTTTATTCAACCAAATTCTTTGATTTCAAACTGCACGTTATTGGTCTCGTTCTCATTATCGTTAATATCGTTACTGTCTTCATCGTCACTACCATCATTACTATTATCATCATTAGCATCATTAACATTATCACGATCATCATCATTATTATCATTGACGTCATCATCGTAATTATTATCATCATCGTGTACACTATATCATTCCAGTTACACGTAAAAAAAGGTTTCAGTTTCTAATTGTACTTTTGTTTATTTTATTATTTCGATATATATATAAAAAAAAAAAAAAAAACGTGCGTGGACTGCACAAACTAATATTCTCTTCTGATTTGTTTAAGACACACTGTGTAACATATTATCCTTCTTCTTCTTCTTTCTGCATGCAGTACGTATGCGTAAATTTCTTTCGCAATGCAACCGATCAGCGACGTTCTCCTTTCTCTCGTTTACAAACTGAGGATCGTAGACATCGTTATCGTATTATTGTTATGTTAAACTACAGTGCGCATACCGAGTTTGTCGAACTATGCTATTGGAATATATTATTATTCAATATATAAACATGCAATATCGAATATCCTACACAGTATAATAGAAGTGTAAAGAATAATGATACACATGTAGAATTATTGTGTCTGTGCGCCTAAAATATAATAATATACATATGAACATTCTCGCTCAAGTCGAAAAATTGTTCTGAATTTTGAATCTCAGAATTGATGAAAAAATTCATTTCGATATACTTTTTTTAAACGTAAGCCTATAATTTCAAATCATATATACATATTTTTTTTTTTTTTTGCAATCACTGGTTTCGAGTAATCAATTATTGAAGGTTTCGAAGAATTACGAATTGGACCTCAGTGGACATCTTTTTTCGCCTTTTTTCCTAACTTTTATTCAAATTCAATGCACGTGATTACAATTTATTATAACCGTCATAAATGGATTTCACTATCATATTTGTCGCAACATTGTTTGCAATAATCCTTTTTATTTCAAAAGATTGTAATTAAGAATTGATGAATAACTCAAGAAAAATTCGTCCCATACTTAATCAATGCTGAAGTCAAATAAGGCGCGGAATTTTTTATTTTAAATTTAATGTAAATGTAATGTTCGCGAAACGCATTATTAACGTATAATTAATCATTTTTCTTTCCTTAATTAGTGAAATCGTAGTATTTATACACTGAGAAAAATTTCATTCGTTATAGTAACTAGAAAAATTCAGTAAAACATGTATCGTTAAAAAAACTGTTTGAATATTGTTGGGCTTACGAAAAACGAGGTACGCCTAACCATTTTGCGCTGTTGTTGATCCTTTTTTGGTAATCGCAACGCAAAATCAGTTTATTCGGTTTACTCTACTTTTTTAGTCAAACAAGGCTTTAACATCAATTTATTCTTGCACAAGCATTAAATTTTCGCAACAGTTACAAGAAAATATAGTAACAATGATCGTAATGAGAGAGAATAGTAACGGATACTAGACCTTCCGGTAACGGCTAGAAAATTAATTTTCATTTTGTACCTGGAACTATATTTTTCGATTCTGGTAAAAAATGAAAATAGTTAAGGACTGAGCGGTAACCGGAACTAAAAATCTCTCTCAGTCTATCTATCTATTATAGATTAGCATGCATATCTCGATACACGTGCTACCGCGTTGATCAGCCAGTTAAAATTTTGCAACCAGTACAGCCGCTATAGTACAACAGAATGACGACACATCATCAGTTGACCTCAAATGTTATAATCGTTATATTATACATGTACGTACGTTCGTATAATACAAGATATTTTTGGCGTAGGAGTTAAACTTTCAAGATGGACAGATACACGGAGGTATATAAAGAATCGCAGAGGTTAATTTGCGTAACACGATAAAATAAAGAGATATTGCTTTTTAATGTTACGTATGCAGGTAGGTATAAAAAGTATCCACGTTGTTCTCGGTGCTCGTTCGAAACGCATTAAGGCATGCCAACGTCGCGAATATATAAATTTATCGGTATAATGACGAATACGAAAATAGTGTATAATCGAGCACAGGCAAAACAAACGACAAACGCAAGTTGAGACCTCAAAAGAAGACGTCTGTAATAATTAATTAGCTTGGAAAATCCGTTTTGAAGACGTCTAAGTATATTGCACTATACTTATTTTGCTTCAATAAAAAGTTGTTCGTGACGCGTTTAACTGACTTGCAAAGAGGTTTTTAAGCTTCCTCGACTCTTTCTTGAGAAAATTTATCGAAGGCTCGGGTCTTTTTTGTTTTCACCGCTTCGCTCAGATTGAAATTGTCGTTTGGTTCCACGTATCCAATCGACTTGCACAAGCTTCTTCAAGACGTTTCGATTTCTAGTGTAATTAGGCGGAATCGCAACAGTCAATTCGCAGAATGCATGTCACTTCTTCATTTCCCTGTCAAATGAAAATGGATTGGACTGTTTTTGTTTAGGATCCTGTATAGAATGGGGCTGTTGAGCTCTTTTTTATGTCTGCGATACGTGGACATGGATATTTGGAGATATGTACGTCAACGTCGGAATAGACCAGGACATCCTCTTAAGGTGGTTTTCGACCAAAATCAAAAGTCAAAAAGATGTCACATCTTCGAATCATTTCAGATGTCTCTCAAAAACGAGCCAAATATGTCACAAATTACGATGATTCTGAATAATGTGAAAAGACATTCTGTTAACGGACATTTTGAAAGCATATTTGATTCTTAAGGGGAAAGTTGAGGTTATGTTACGGAACTTTGTGATAATTATCAGGCTGAAGTTAGTAGCTTTAGCGTAACGAACCCTCGGTCTAAAAAATCATCATTATTGGACAATTTGAAAAGGACTATCAAGTAGTTGACATTTGAAAATCAAAGTATATGTTGTTTATAATGGTTTAATTTGCTAAATCTCGGATATTCCTAAAGATGCAAAGTAGCGATTTTTCCTAAACATGCATCGTTAAAGTAACTTCACTAACTTCACCCTCATGCAACTTTTACAAACTTCAGACAAGCTGCATCATTCTATGCCGTCAAATGGTCTTCGTGCGAGTTCTCATATACACGGATAATGAAATCGATAAGTAATACGTAGGTATCATTTTGATCGTATTGAAATATATCGCAAAAAGAGCACTGACGACGAGCTAAAGAACTACCGTAAAAAGTCTCCATACACATATTCCAGTATACGTCTACTTATTTAGCAAATCATCGGTTTCGTGTCTTTAATTATCTCGCAAAGACGTGCTTCTGCGATTCCGAGAGGGAATGGGTGAGTGAAAAAGGAGCATCGTAGTCACCGTGAATCGGCGAATGAATGCCGCATGCCGGGGGCTCGAGGCCAGGAGGCGTCGATGTTTCGCAGTTCGACCCATCCACCCACCGGATTTCTAAATCCAGTCCTCTCAACAGCACGCGTTGCATGGACACGCGATCAACTGGATATACGTATATTGCTGCATAGCCGCGCGGCAACTGCGAGAGATCAATACCAGAGTAGACGCAAAATTGGCCAAGAATCGCGATATCAGATGTGCAAAATTGCGTTCGTATTACAGAATGTGGTGCTTTGTTTGGTAGTAACATTTATTTTTCGCTCCCACCTGAAAATAGTTTTTCCATTCAGATGACATGGGAGAATTGTCTTGATTTCAAATCGTTACCACTCACAATCATACATGAAGCATTTTGTAAAGAACCAAGTTCTCCGACAAAGTATTATTTGAATTTCTGCTGTCAGGTCAATAGTTGCTCGAGGACGAATTTTTGCATGCAATTGATTTTCAAACCTCATAACTTGTGAACCGGTGAAGATATGGACTTTGTTTTCTGCCTAAAAATATGGTGCTCAAATTCGTACCGTGAAGTTAATACTTTAGCTACTTGAGACGGTTGAAGATCAATTTTTAGCTAAAATTGACTTTCGGGCTTTATAACTTTTGTATCGTTGGCAGAACTACGGATTTCGCTCACCAGATACTTTTGTAGAACATTTAATTCAGTATACAAACTGTATCGAAGATCAAGTCCGTAAGTCAAATACTATTGAGTCGTACCAATTAAAAAAAACATATAACAATTTATCCATGACATATGTGTAAGAAATTTACGAACTCCATGAGTCCATGTCATTCGGTAAGAACTTGTTTTCAAGGTTCTTTTGTGACCAAGCTTCTTGGGTGGAGCGAAAAAAAAACTGCCTTTAAACAAAATATCTCATTTTTGTATACGCTCCGCTCGCACGACACAATCGAGACATCTTAAGTCTGGAAACAAGACGTAAAAAATCATCATGGTGTAATAAAAAATGGTCAAATCGAACGCGATTGAAGTTACCAACGTCAACGTAAGGAAGTATTGTATTGAAAAGTATTGAAAACACAAATTTAAAACTTCACAATGACCTTGAAAATGTTGAGTTTTTAGGATATGAGATTTGTTTGATTTTATAACGGCTTATTGAATTTTAGACCCTCCTAATAACGTAGAGTAACGACAGTTTTCTGAAAAAAACATCCTTACATTATCGTGACCAATTTCAACCTCATCGAATCGAAGTGTTCGCGATTGAAAAAATTTGAAGAAAAAAGGTTGAGATCGATGAATCTAACAAATTTTAACCACGATTTCGAGTTTCAATGCCCGAGCGACGGGATAATCGGCTGATGAACATGTTTTGCGGAAACAACAACGTCTCGAGAGGAGCATAAAACAGAAGAACAGGACTGTATTAATTTTCGAAAGACACCGAATATTCCTAGAAATGACGAAAACGAATAGTAGGAAATTACCAATGCGATGAACAAGGTCACCCACACCGCGACACGGACGGCAGCGCAGCTCGCGGCTCGATTCAGCAGTTTCACCTGTGCCCACTTAATACGCGCTCACATACGTCCCTCTCGCCCCGCGAAAGGAACCGAGGCTTATCTCACTCTTTCTAGCTCCTCAGGCGCAACTCTCGGCAGCGGCTCGAAGTACGTACCTACATACATTGTATGTGCATACATTATGCCGCCTGCATTAATATTTCCGATGTAACTCACCTGGGAGGAGCCGAGCCGAATCCGAAGACTCTGATACCCGCGGTTTATCAAAGCCGGGAAAAATCTATTTCGCACTTTCAACTCTAATATATATTTATATACTGTATATACGTGTATAATTACACTCACTTACGCACTGAGTCACTTTTTCTCTCCCTCTATCTCCCTTTCTCTTTTCCCAGTACGATTAATAATAGTATTGTTAATTCTGTTATTACTACTATTATTGGTATCGGTATTATAACTCACAGGGTTGGAACAGTAACAATAAGTAAACCACAATTGGTCAGCACCGCAAAAACGCGATCAATCCGCTACCTCTCGCAACTCTGTGCGAAAGTCAACTGCACACTAACGCCACCGGCATTTTCACACTGTACGTACCCTACACTCTATTTTTCTCAACTGTACGGAGAGAGATTGACGAGAGAAAGAGAGATGGAGCGAGAAATGGGGAGGGGGAGGAGGGAACGTTTTTGTGCACACTACAGTATCGCCGTATCAGAGCCGACAAAGACGCATGCGTGCGAACCCGTCTGGCGCACGCGTCACTGGTGACTGCCGCCTTATCAACGCTGACTGCGGGAGAGAACCGCGGCGAGGAAGAGGGGGAGAAAGAGAGTGAGAGGAGAGAGAGAGAGAGAGAGAGGAAAAGAAAGAGAGAGAGATAGAGCGAGGCGGACCCCCGCGATTTCGCGTCGCGGCCACCTGGTGGCGACGTCGTCGCACTGCCCCCTCCTCCCCCCTTACGTTCCCCGTTGCGCGCGCGGAACGACAGCCAAAAGACGTCTAATGCAACATTAAATTAAGCGTCTAATTGCAATTAGAGGCAAGAGTACGATTTCCGTGTCGGCAAGATTTCATGGTGTATTTAGTCAAAAGAAACGAAAATTTTAAAAGTGATGAAAGTTGACATTTCAATTACTTTGCGAGGTATTTATTACTAAAGAAACGTTGTTTTAATCTTTGGGCTAAGTCACCTTTTCGTACAGGATGGTACGTGTGATTTTGTTCATGTCCCTGTCATACGAACTCCGAACTCACTAGCAAAAGAAAATCGTTGAATTTTGGGAAATTTTTTATTCCTAAAAGTCTCATTATTGTGGTAAAAATATCAAGAATCAATGGTCAAAAATTGGCGCTATGGATATCGTACTATTTTCCAATTAGAGGCAGACATCGCGTATTTTGCAGGCTTGTCAGATACGTGACGGTTCTAATTATGAGGATGATTCAGAACCTTAATTCCGATCTTCTTTCCACTGGTGAAAACCGCGGTGATAAATTATATCTTAACTAAAGACCGGCCAAAGTTTCGGTTTCGGCCAGTCTCGGCCAAAAATCTGGTTTCGGCGGCAGTTTCGGTTTCAGCCAAAATGGCCATTGCACGAAATTCTTTAGTAGTCAGTTCGTACTTACGTTTCATTCGAAAAATAAAGGGATATCCTAATATATTAAAGTCTTTTATTTAATCTAATCGAATAATCTGTTACGAAGCTAGGAAAACACTAGATTTCAGAGTGTAATGAATATTTAACTACATTTAACTCAACTACGTAAGTTTTGGTTTCGGTTACGGTTTCGAACGAAACTAGAAGAGCAATTCAAATTCGGTTATGGTTTTGATTTCGGCTAAAAATCATGTTACGGTCAGACACTGATCTTAACCAGTCAGAGAGCAGCTGTAACCAGAAAATATACCACAGTGTTCTTGACTTCATGATCGGATAATGGTTCAAGTTTTCAGTATCGAAGGTCAATTGAAGATTTACAACTGTTTCGCTCACGTACCTCAAAGCTATTAATTTATTTACAAAAATAAAAAATTATTCTATGCAATAGAAAAAGGTTGGATCAGAATGTTAAGCCAAAAAGAGAGCAATAATATTCTCTTGCAGAAATGTGAAGTGAATACTTATGTTATAATTCGTGGAAGAAAAAGGCGAAATAATGGTCAAGATCAAATCGTGTCCAATTCGAATGGTTGGAATGGCCAACGGTCGTCATCTACAACCGCAATTAAGTTAGAGATTATCCACCACTCTGCAATTTATTAACTTACATGTCGTATAGCTAAGATCTTGCCATAAAAGAAAGAACGGTGGTTTTTACTTCTACGGTTTTTTAAGAACCATTATAGTGCAGAATTTGTTCAGTCTTAAGAAGAATTATAATGGAGATGTTGCACAAATTCAGTGCCGATAGGAAGACGGCGGGAAAGAGGTAAGACCAACATAAATTGCAGAGAGCAACTCTACCAGAATTTATGGTAAACATATGTTAACCGGAAAATCTCCTAACGGTGAGTTAAAAGTCTTAATCCGGCCCCAGGTGGTGAACCGTTTCAAGGGTCTAAACGAAAGAATTGCGAAACAGAGGCTCGTAATCAAAGACTGAATTGAATTCTGATTAGGGTTTTAATTAGAAAATCATTTGTTTGTTACGGCAAAAATTGTTATGCCGCGAGTTCTGATAGGTATAATTCAGTGATTAATAGGACGTTTCATTGGAAGCGACAATTGCTTCTTCTTTTTACTCCCATTTGAGAAACTTACTGTACCTGGCGGAAAAGAAATCCTCACGGACGAATATATCTTGAATCGAATTTTAAAATGTCGCTGTCGGAAATCGGAGTCCTTCTATTCAAATAACGTAAGAACGAGGAAAGTTTTTTCAAAAATTATTACCACTCGTCTGCACCTGATTATATGGACTTGATCCTCGAAGCATTTCATACGTAATCAAAATAATCAAATCATCTACAAGAGTCCATTGAGTAAAGTGCGCAACTCAACATTTCAAAATGATAGGCATGAACTTCGATTTTCCCTAAATATTCATCCTTCAATGTCTGCATTAGCCACACTACTGACTTTATCACAAAAAATCGAGTAAAAAATTTTTATAGACAATTCCACTCTCGGTAAAAAAAAAAAGTTCTACGCAGCAAAGTTCATAGGTTCAACGGTGCGCAAGTTATAAACTTTTAAAGTCAATTATCGCTGTTGAAATTCGTTTCTCAACGTCAAATGACTAAACTATTTATTTTACGAGGAAAATTCTGATGATAAACTTTCAAGGGATTAAGTTCTCTGTAAAATACTTTCAAGTTCAAGTGCATACCATTAAATACGGCTGACAGGTAATAAGTTGAGAGAACACGACACGGTCCGCACTTTGTCAGAAGGGCGAAATTTTGAATTCAAAGAGCAACTTTTTAAAATTGATTTTGACAGGTATCCGTACATTTTCAGATACGAAATCCGTACACTTTTAAAAATTATTGCGAACTTGCTACACATTTACTGTACAAAAGAGTTGTCAATTTACGAAATCAGGTTGCAAATTTACAAATTCGGTGCAGTGACTCAAGCTACTATGTATTAGTTTTAAATTTACAGTGAAATTTTTGATTCTACTAAAACTAGGTGAAAACAAAAAGAGAAATGGAAATTTAATGAATTGTGTGGTAAATTTATTGTATTTGTAAATTGAACAAACAGTAAATGTACGGTGGATTCACTATTCCGTACCCGAATAAAACTTCCAATACAGTGAAGGAAATACAGAAATACAGAAATACAGAAATTTTCGACAGTGTATACCGTTAAATAAGGCATGTATATTCGACCAATTTCAATGATCAACAACTCATCAATAACATCATAATATATTACGAAATAACTTATATTACAACTATAGAATATAACTTAATTATATCCAGGCTGTATTAATTTCACAGTATTTTTAATTATTTATTTTTTACTTCTGACAAATGAAGAGCTGACTAATAATTAAAACTCAAGCTATTTGTTGGAAATTCAAGTACACTTAATTGTAAGACCATCAGCTATGATTAATTGAATGTTGACGTACGATACAGTTCTTTTCATTTCTGAAATTAGGTTGTGTCGAAAGAGTTGTTGATAATTGACCGCTTTTGAATTGAATTCGTTTTTCTCATTCTTTCGTATTGGTTCTGTATGTTGAGGGAATACCGTTTTTATCTAATTCAACTCGACTTATCGCAACTGTACTTGTTAGGTCGTTATTTCGTAATTCTTTCGTCCGAATGATGGTTTTGCTGGACTGCACACCTGATTATACGCTCACAAAAATAGCCAGATAACAGATAAATTGAGTTGTATTTTGAACATGCTCTAGCATTCGTTGCGTGTTTAAACTTGATACCTAAGATATCTTCGAAACGTTTCGAGAACACGTTACAGAAATCGACTCACGTATTTATCTGGTAAGCCAAAAGATGAATTTGTTATAATTAAAATTCTTGAAATTCATACATTGTTGTGCAAAAATAACTTACAAGAAAATGAGATCATCAGAAGCAAATCATGAGAGTTACCGGATTTAAAGATCGCTCCTGATGAATTTGTCCTTCTCTTTGGTATATACCAACGTTTAGAAGGATCCGAAGAAAACTGTTAACGAAAATTTTCAAGATTTTTTTGTCCTATCGTCAGACTTGACTTAAACCTGTTTTGGAAATCGAATAACGAAGTCACATAGCATGAGTGGGGACAAAAAGATTCGCAGACCGCAGGAATAATTAACGAATAATTGGTGTGTTGCACTTTTATTCGTGATTTTGCAGCACCGTAAGAAAAAACACTTCACACATGCAAACTTGTGTGTTCGTGACGTATATATACAATGTAGATATCTCGATGCTGCTGTGTGCGATACAGCTTCTCAATTAAAATGCGCTACGTGCCCGGCTATAATTCAGAGGCACGAAGGCGTGAGGAGAATTAATTGGTTTTCTGAAAGACCGACCATCGTGCACTGACTCTCATCAATAATATCAGAACCACGATTAAATAACAATATGTCACAAGTTGACCCCTGCGACATCCATCGTCCATCATTATTCGTTCGGTAGACTCGAAGCGGCTGCTTTATCCCGATGCAATCCAATCATTTCGCAACTTGGCGACAAAGGTGACACAACTGAAAAAACAGTCATTTTCAGTACGAGAAAAAGAAGAAAAATCAAACCTTAGAAATTTTAAGGGAGTCCATCCATCTACGGTCTCTGAAGGAAACTATTAATATCAAAAAAAAATCATTGACACTCAACAGAATGATGCGAATCAAAGTTTAAGTTGGCCGTGAGAACTCTAATGTGACACTGTTTGTGACAAATGTGTTTCAAAAGCGGTGTGCTGCGACAGCGACACTTCTGCTCTCTGGTGGCAAGTTTCGCAACTACACAAGTATCGCTTCACATGTTTGTGTCAATCAATTTTTAAATTGTATCACCTTTGTTACTGGAAGTTTACGGTGAGAGGAAAACAATCATCTCGGAAGATTCGGAGAATTCTACATTGGCTCGGGAATCGGAATCTTCAGGGCTCGGCCTTCCAGCATCTCTTGCAGCAGAATGCCGATTTCCTGCCGGACAAATCGACCATTTATCAATGTGATCTGTATATTTATCACTCATTCTGCGAGACTGTTTAATTTTCCCCCATAGCACGATATATTGTTACAATAGCTTTCTGTATTGAAGTTGCAACAACGCACGAGTAATTCGATTTTGATATCGAAACAAACACTTTGAAGGTAAAATACCGATCGACAATTTTAATTGGCCTGACATTTTTTATTCATTCTGCTGAAGAAAAAAAGAGATATGTATTCGACGCTAAAAGGTTTATATCCATATTACTGATTTCAGAATATAATTGCAAACTTCTAATTCGGCACGCGCGCACTTGTTCCATAGTGGCTGTATCTTCGAAAGTAATGAAGGTAATTGAACAAAGAGGCATCGAAAAGTGCATGATATACTTTGCAAACTGATGTAACATAATTTTTCCTCTATAACCATGTTTCCGTAAATTTTATTGGTTGAATTCTGTTACCTCTACACTTTTTTCCATTGACTGCTAATTTTTAAATTCTGAATCAATGACGTAAGAATGTTCAGAAAAAATCTGCATTTCAGAAATAGGTAGAAATTAATGATATCATTGAGTACCAGAGACGGCTTCATCGATGGGAGTACGCTATCTATCGTTAAGAGCACGTTGTAGTTCTTTTTTATCGACTGAGCCAGCCGACTCTTATATTCCATTAATAATGATGGAATTTGTTCGATTTACGGCAGGGCATTACTTTTTCATTGCAAAATTCGGAAAATTCATTGTCTGGAAAATTTCGAATAAAACTTCTGTTTTTGTACCGTCGTTGTTATTTTTATTTATTACAGACTTTGGGAGCAATAATTTGTATAGGTGAGGTGCTTTTCATTATTATCGACGTAATCAGATCTAAAATAAGATATCACAGCACTAGTTTCATACAATATTGAACCTAAAAAAAGGAAACTGTAATTCCGAATGATGTCCGACAAAAATATGCCATTGGATGCGATCGACTGAAAGTTTTTAGTTTTGCGAATGCCACGTCAAAAAAACGAAATGGAGTTTGAAATATAACTTATAATATTGCAGAATGGTAATAGGAAAAAGAACCCTTTGGCTTGGATACGAACCATCATATGGCAAGAACATGGAATTGTTTCAAAAAAGTTTCATAGTAGATCTATTCCAAACTATCGGTGAAGGCAATACAAGAATTCCTTTTAGTGAGTTAATGTATAATTAGTAAGCAAGTGGAAAGACAATTTTTTAGAATTTAAAAATTAGCAGTCGATGGTTAAAAATAAGGCCAAAAATTTAATGAATGAAATTCACGATCAGGTGGTGGAAGAAAAAAATCATAATACTTTAATTTGATGTTTCTCTGTTTGTTCAATTATCTTCATTAAATTTGAGGATATATCTGCAAAAATAAGAGCGCGTGTGCCAAATATGAAATTTGAACTTTTCTTCTAAAATCGAAAATATGGATACTAGATTTTTGGTTTCAAATACGCATTTTTTTCCTTAGTAGAATGAGTGAAGTAAATGTCATGCAAATTAAAAATGGTGATGTTTTCAGCGTGTTCAGTTTGGCGTAGAATTATTCATGTTGCAAGAATTACGCAGCACTATACGTTATATATACTGCAGTTTTATGCATCTGCGAAAACAATTACACAGAAATATTACAGCATTTCCGGAATGTTATATTCAATTACAATGCTGCAATATTGCAATTATACGTGTATATATATGTATAATAAAGGACATGAGAATATTGCAAGAAAGTGTTCCAATATACCAAAAATATTGAACACTGTATCTGCGATATTTTATTATTTGCAGTAAATTACGTTTCTACACTATTTCTGAAACATCGTAAGCCTTGCGAAATTACTTGACCTTGTCAGGTTGCATTTTTGGATGCAATATTGAGAACTTTCCAAAGACAAGTTTCCGCAATATTTAAATTTTTGCAAAGTTACGATGCTGCAATGTTTCTGCGATTCGTGTAAAATCAGTACGTTTCTGCCATGTTGCTGAACTGTTTCAAACTTTACTAAGCTACGTTTTTGCAGTTTCTGAAATATTTGAAACCTCGTCAAGTTTCGTATGTATCTGAATCGTTTGGAGCCTTGCATAGTTACATTCGTGCAACTCTTTATTCCAAGCAAAGTTGAATTTTTTTAATACTTCAACACTTACTTAACGACGTTGCTACAAAATGTCTGAAATATTGTAAACTTTGAAAAAAAATTGCATTCTGTGTCGGTCTGACCTTTCGTTTTACCTCTTCACGTTGGGCTCTAAGCCTGTCGATTATCGGCTCCCTGAAGTTGGGGTCATTCGCGGGATCCTCGAGGTCTTGGGGGTTCTCGTTCTCCTTGGTCGTCTGGGGAACATGAGTGACGTACATCTGCTTTATGGATTCTAAAATATGTGCATTTCTTCCCTGTCCAAAATTGAGTCCAATCTGCGTGAACGAATCAAGCCCAACTGGTACCAACAGCGGTTTCTCATAATCGATACAAACGCCTTTTCTGAAAATTGTCACAAAGAAAAAAGAAAAAAAAACGCGATCAATAACTAATTCAACTTATTGATTTCATCCTTCAGACCAAAGGGTAAAACTCACGTCAACTGAGATCCGAAACCGTAGTGCGACAGCATATCCTTTGCTCTTCTAACGAGGGACGTGTCTCTGCAGGAGTGATAGTGAAGTCCTGCTCCCAAAGCGTGGGCCGCTGCCCGAAGGGCCCGACCGATTAGTTGTTTTTTATCCGAATTAAATTCCTGGAATTTAGAATTATTCAAAGTTGAAACGATCCGTTTTTCAGAAATGTGATTCAATTGAGAACGGAACGTTTCATCTCTTCAAGCTAAAAAAATTTGAATCCAATTTTGCAGCTCACTTTGAATTCATCGTATCTGCCGCCAACGATGCACAACTTGAGAGGAAATGGTTCGGTTTCACCTTCGTAAGCTTCGTTCTTAGGGTTATTTTCTCTTTTGCGGCAATCCCTGAGAGCTTTGATCGTGTTATCGTCGAAACTCATTTTCATTGCGCTTCGAGCAATGGTCAGACATTCTTCCAACGTCGCCCAAAGCTCCTCAGGCTTTGAGAGATCCAACATCATCAAAAGCGTGGTATGATGCGGGGAATGGGTCAATGCCGATCCGGTCATTGCGGCTGAGAGGAGCGATGACGTCAGGGGACCGACCTCCCAAACGTGGACCACGTCTTTAACCTGCCATAATTACCACTGGATACATAATGTTAAGGATGTAGGGACCCTGGACCGTCCAAATCAAGTTGGGTGAAGAGAAAAAGGCATTTGAAAAATTTCAAGCGATATTACTTGTGCCAATAGTCCTAAGCACGCGTAGAGTAACAAGGGTACACTACTCATACTTCCAAGACATAAACCTTTTTCTAGAACGTTTGAGGGCGAGGGATGTCCCCACTCCGACCGACTTCATCGATCACCGGATCGTTTAGTTACCCTACGTTATCGATTGTCCGATAATTCCGTGCTCTACCTGATGGGCGTTTTGCCCTGCTTTACCCTTTTTTAACGCTCAACAGGCAAAATTCCTCAGAATTGCGCTCTGCCTTACCACAGTTTCAACTTTGATCGAATAAAATCCCAGAACTGCATTAGTGACATGCGTATATTATTGTGCAAGGTAGAGGGATTTTGCCCGATGAGGTTTAAAACAAGAGTAAGGGAAGGTCAATTGCCAATAAAGTAGATCAACGAAGTTATCGGACGATCAATAACGGTGGACAACAAAACGATCCGATGATCGATAAAGTCCGTCAAAGTGGGGACATCCCCCACCCTGGAACATTCTATAAAGATTTGTGTCTAGACTGGAGGGAGCGTCGGTAACGTAGGGATTTATATCAGGATCTCTCCTTGCTACTTTACTCGAGTATTAACACGAATGAAACAATTTCCGTATAATGTGTAACAAAACTGAATAGGTATGAGTAGATTCGGTAAACACAAACTAAGATAGTAACAAGTGGGGAAAAGGTTATGTAATGGGAAGGTTTAAAATTATTAAACTCTGGCATTTTTCATCCGATTCCTGTTTTTGGGCTCATTTTCTTCAGTACAGAGATATCCAGAGATAACCTGATAAAAGTTTAGCTAATATTTAACTTCCTAGTGGATAAAAGATACAATATTATTGAATCTTGGTGAGCGGTCATAGAAATGTAAAACGTATTTTCGTTAACGTTTCGGCCCGGATATGGGCCCTCCTCAGAACGATTAATTTTTTTATTTAACTGTCAAGGACAAAAAATTTTTTTATAATACAAAAAATATACAACAAGACATTAATTACTATAGACGTAAAACTATTGAAGCTATTCTCTATTGTAGGTTAGTGGGTACATATTAAATATCTGTTATGGTTATAAAGTGATAAAACTTAAGAGTAATTTACCTTTTATAGGAAGGAGGATTAAGATACAGTCAGAATCGTAAAATACAATTTGGCGAGCGCAGGTTCTTCAAATAAATGAGAATAATCGTTGTCAGCTTCTCCGATTGTTAAAAGTATAGTTGTTAAAAATATGGAAGTAATTAATTAAAAAAACTATGTATCTTCACTGTCTATGAGTCAATGTATTAAAAAGTTTTAGAGAAAGGGTTTATGGTAGTTGAAATAGTATAAAACAATGTCCAAACGGTGGTACTGGTACCGTTATGATCCTGTCTTCCATGTCCGAACAATTTTTGTTAAACCGTTTGAGTCAACTGGTAAACACCGACTGATGGGAGAATCAAATATGACCAAGAGTGAAGGTGAACAAGTATAAACAATTACAAAAACATGTGGCCTGGGGACAACAAATTTATGTACTTAGTTAAGGTTAAACAATGTGTGCTGTGTGGGAGGTAATCAGCGGTTTGTAAATATTGTTAAGATGTTCAACGTCTTGTCTAAGATTAACGGAATTTGGGTGTTCTGCAATATTGCAAATTTCTAGTAGTAACCGTTTATAATAATTAGGTTCTTCACGAAGGATGTTAGTATTGTAATAGTTAAAAGTGTGTTGTCTTTTGTTCACATGTTTGGTTAGAGCAGTATGTCGATCCTCATTATCTTGTACATTGCGTTGATGTTCTTTGAGTCTAGTGTCTAGATGGCGGCCAGTTTTACCAATATAAACTTGATTGCAATCGTTGCAGGGTATTTTGTAAACAACGCTGGATCGTTTGCCCATAGGGATCCCATCTTTTCCCGAATTAAGGACAAGTTGTAGGTCTTTTGAATTTTTTCCCACAAACTTGACATTGTATTTGGTAAATAACCTATTCAATGACTCAAAGAGGCCCGATACATATGGGATGGGAATAAATGTAGTGGCTGGTCTATTGTTGTCGTCTGCGGAAGCAGAGTCAATATTATTGTCTAGTAGGTCCTTGATATGGAAGCGTCTCTTATTTATATGTTTGTGTAAAAGGCCATGTGGATAGTCGTTCCATCTTAAAATAATATATATGAGTGACAAATTTTTTTCATGGAATTCTATATTTGATAGTTTGATGGCTCGGTCAACAAGATTAAAGATGGTACCTATCTTGTATGACATCGGGTGGTGGGAATTATAATTCAAATATCTTTGAGACCAAGTTTTCTTGTGGAACCAATCTGTTTTGATTTTAGAGTTGTTATGTATCAGTAGTAAATCCAGGAAATTGATGGCATTATTATTTTCTATTTCGATGGTGAATTGTAATCGTGGATGATATTGGTTGAAAATATTCAGTGTGTAGTATATTTTTTCTTTAAGAACTGCAGTTGAGATATCGTCAACATATCGGAAATAGAAGGGTAAATCAAAATTTAGATTGCTGATGCATGACCTTTCTAGGTCTTCCATCACCAAGTCAGACAGGATTGGAGAGAGAGGGGATCCCATGGGCAACCCGAATTGTTGTGCGTATGTGTCGTTGTTAAATTTAAAGATTGCCGAATCAAAACAAATGTTTAAGGCTTTAACCAGTTCAGTAAGTGGGATTGGAATCTTTTTATCTAGAGAGGCCCAACGGTTTTTTACTGCGAGCATAGCGAAATCTATAGGTACATTAGTAAATAGAGATACCACATCTAGTGATATTAGAATATAATTATCTGGAATAATCAGTTTATTTATTTTTTCAACCAATGTAAAGCTATCTTTGACTCTGGAGGTAGGGGGGGTGAAATTTGTGGTGAGCTTTATCTGCTTTTAAAAACATGATGTTCGGGTTGTTTTTAAAACAGCGTTCATGGCTCACCACAAATATCACCCCCCCTTCCATCAGCAATCTAAATTTTGATTTACCCTTCTATTTCCGATATGTTGACGATATCTCAACTGCAGTCCCTAAAGAAAAAATAGACTACACACTGAATATTTTCAACCAATATCATCCACGATTACAATTCACCATCGAAATAGAAAATAATAATGCCATCAATTTCCTGGATTTACTACTGATACATAACAACTCTAAAATCAAAACAGATTGGTTCCACAAGAAAACTTGGTCTCAAAGATATTTGAATTATAATTCCCACCACCCGATGTCATACAAGATAGGTACCATCTTTAATCTTGTTGACCGAGCCATCAAACTATCAAATATAGAATTCCATGAAAAAAATTTGTCACTCATATATAATATTTTAAGATGGAACGACTATCCACATGGCCTTTTACACAAACATATAAGTAAGAGACGCTTTCATATCAAGGACCTACTAGACAATAATATTGACTCTGCTTCCGCAGACGACAACAATAGACCAGCCACTACATTTATTCCCATCCCATATGTATCGGGCCTCTTTGAGTCATTGAATAGGTTATTTACCAAATACAATGTCAAGTTTGTGGGAAAAAATTCAAAAGACCTACAACTTGTCCTTAATTCGGGAAAAGATGGAATCCCTATGGGCAAACGATCCAGCGTTGTTTACAAAATACCCTGTAACGATTGCGATCAAGTGTATATCGAACAAACTGGCCGCCATCAAGACACTAGAATTAAAGAACATAAACGCAATGTACAAGACAATGAGGATCGACATACTGCTCTAACCAAACATGTGACCAAAAGACAACACACTTTTAACTATTACAATACTAACATCCTTTGTGAAGAACCTAATTATTATAAACGGTTACTACTAGAAATGTGCAATATTGCAGTCATTGCAGAACACCCAAATTCCGTTAATCTCAGACAAGACGTTGAACATCTTAACAATATTTACAAACCGCTGATTACCTCCCACACAGCACACATTGTTTAACCTTAACTAAGTACATAAATTTGTTGTCCCCAGGCGACATGTTTTTATAATTGTTTATACTTGTTCACCTTCGCTCTTGGTCATATTTGATTCTCCCATCAGTCGGTGTTTACCAGTTGACTCAAACGGTTTAACAAAAATTGTTCGGACATGGAGGACAGGATCATAACGGTACCAGTACCACCGTTTGGACATTGTTTTAAACTATTTCAACTACCATAAACCCTTTCTCTAAAACTTTTTAATACATTGACTCATAGACAGTGAAGATACATAGTTTTTTTAATTAATTACTTCCATATTTTTAACAACTATACTTTTAACAATTGGAGAAGCTGACAACGATTATTGTCATTTATTTGAAGAACCTGCGCTCGCCAAATTGTATTTTACGATTCTGACTGTATCTTAATCCTCCTTCCTATAAAAGGTAAATTACTCTTTAAGTTTTATCACTTTATAACCATAACAGATATTTAATATGTACCCACTAACCTACAATAGAGAATAGCTTCAATAGTTTTACGTCAATAGTAATTAATGTCTTGTTGTATATTTTTTATATTATAAAAAAATTTTTTGTCCTTGACAGTTAAATAAAAAAATTAATCGTTCTGAGGAGGGTCCATATCCGGGCCGAAACGTTAACGAAAATACGTTTTACATTTCTATGACCGCTCACCAAGATTCAATAATATATTATCTACGAGGTCGAGAATTCTTACCCTTCACGATAAAAGATACAGTTGTGTAAGTAAGTACGGTACAACAAATGTTCGTCAGTAATTACATTTACGCGCTATAACTATGCTATAATACAAGATTTATCAAAATTTTTTAAAACAATTTATGGGGATTTGATAAGGGAAAAAAGTAAGCCCAAAAACGTTGAAATCGAATGAAAAAAAAAACAGAGTTCAATCATTCTAAACGTTCTGATTATGAAACCTTTTCTTAGATTGTCAGCATCTTAGATTGTGTTATTCTAAGTTACTCACAATTATTTCTATTACATTTCCGAAATAATCTTTTATTCGTGTTCACTATCTCCAGGCCAAATAAAATTGCTGAGGATTTTTTACACGCTTATTTCTCTTTTTCGAATTGTTGATTTAGACGGTGCAGACCATGCACTAAAACTCCAAACGTTTTCGGTTCGTGTAAGATTTTGACAATTCGTCAGATTTCATACAAATTTATTGCTATCCTGCATGTTTGGATTCATTGTACACGGTAAGTTTCAATCGATATTTGTTCAATTAAAGTCGAAAACTGGCATTATTCGAAACAAACTTTGTGTCACACCTCTCATCAAACTTTCAAATCGTTTCACAGCTATAATCCTGGTAGCATAGGAATCAACAATTGCTAACCAATTTGGAGTTTAGTGATTAATTATCAAGTTGTGCCACTTGCTTGCAATTGTCAATATTCAGATACATTTGTAACTATTGTGCAATTCTTGAACACCCGATTTGATCTTTCTTTCGCAAAATTTGAACTTTTGTGATGGGAGATAATGTGATTTTAATTTAGGAACATAAAAAACTGGTAATGTTTACATAATTATAGATAATTCATGGCAAATTTCAATGAGTCGCGATCAACGAGGTGTGGTTCATTGCACCTTATAACAACCACATTTCTAATCAAAATAAAAGATTATCATATTTTTCTCAATTTTACTTTGGAATACGAGTAACTTGCTGTGAAAAAACTCTGATACGATATGCCAGCCCTTGTGGAAAATCGTTGCTTGAGGCTATTAATTGATTATATTGAGTATGACTTGCATCTTATATTTGTTACAAAATGCATGCGTATCATTATTTTGGACGCATTTTTATATTGCTGTGGTTATTGTCGTATCTATAATGCTTACTAAGCTTTTTCCAGCCTTTCGTCCGAACGAATAATCCATAGCAATGGTTGCCTTGGGCGATTCTTCTTTTTCCAAAAACCGGTAAACCATCGTAGTTTTTCCCTGAAATTACTATCGCTTTATGGAATTTCGATTACACCGTCTTGACAACATCAATCAAAACATGGGCGTTTGGATCAGAGTTAATAAGCAATTTCCTACTAAAAATATTCAAGTACACATCATATACGTAAAAATAAAACTTGTAGGTAATTTTTTCTCTTTTCTCGAGCCACCCATATTTCTCCTTCTGTTAATCGTCTGTAAGAAAATTTCCGGCAAGAATTTAACATAACGTCGTGTAATTTAATTACACTCTGTACTTGCTCAATGAATGTGGAATAATCGATTTGAAACAATGAAGGTGTGCCTTTTCAAACGTTTTTAAAAGCACCCCATCATGCTTTCCCTCCCCCCTTTGAACCCATAGTATCCAGGGTTGTGGGCTCGACGTTGAAACCGATCGATAGACGAATATACGGAGCCGTATGAGTCGATCAGCTTTAAGGCCAGGCTACTGCTGCTTCGACTGTTAATTTTTTCATAAAAAACTTAATCAGCGCAGTGTGTAAATTAAACAAAAATTTCTCGAACTGAATTTTGCACCTGGTAGGGACAAACTTGTTTGTTAAAGTAAAAAATTTTTAAATCAAAGAGAATAATAAAAACATAATGATCGCAATGGTAGTTGATTTGAAATCGGTAGAAAGAAACGATATTGATTCAAGACAAGAAAGAATACGTCTATATTTTTTTTTTTTTTTTTCTGAGAGTTATGTTGATTTCACAAATTTAAACATGAATCAATGTTTGGAAAATTCATAACTCGTGAACCAGTTGAGGTACAATTTATTTTTTAATCTTGGATTCAAATTTCTACATAGTCGGAATTCGATCAACAAAAATCGAGCGAATCATACACTTCGACTCAAAATCTTATTCGCATTCAAATTTTACGCCCCATGGGAATTCTTGCGGTAGTCGAGGCGATTACTGACTAATGCAACGGCGTCTGATCACTCACCCATGAAACTGTATCTCATATTATATATCAACTCGCCCGACTATTCATGCGCGAGAGTACTTGTCTAACCTTGAAGTTGCTGTTTCCACCACTTACCACTCCTTTGCTTCCTATAATGATAATAGATCGTTCGTGAGTAATCGAACGATCGGTCTTCCGCTTATTTTCATCTTCTAAAGATAGTCGGAGTGCCATTTCCCTCATACTTTCCTCTCTAAACGAAACACAAGACATAAAACATGCATAATAACGAGCGAAGTTATATCAACGCTGCTGCAGTGTCATATTGGCATAATGGTCCTAGAATTCAGAATTACGCTATCTGGCGGCGGTAAGTATGCAACACTAATTGCGTCATATTCAATGATGAAAGCGGTTTTTTCTCACATGTTTTACTCTACATTGACTTAACGTCAGTAAATGAAAGTCCAACAAGCTGCACAGTGCTTCCTGCGGTTTCATATCTCCTATGTTTGCTTAAAATGATCAGCTGATTGCAATTTCCGACGCCATATTGTCCTAACCACGCCTACATCAGGGATCTTAATACATTCAATTGGAAACTGACGTAGAATAATTTAATCGCGAGGTTGAAGGTCGTTTATAAGAATTATATCGCTATTTTCCATCTCTTCGGAAAGGTTCGAAGTTCGTGAAAAAATCGTAAATGATGATGGTACAAAAAAAAAAAAAAAAATTAACCCTGTGATAAAATGAATGTATAACTTCATAATTGCTTTTTGGAAAGTTCTAAGAAATAAATCATATTTTCGGACACTATAGCAAAATTCAGCATTATTTTAAATTCAGATCACAAGAAACATTTTCGAGTTTTCGATCAGAACTCATGTATTCTATCGGATTCTCATGTTTCGTTTTACTGAAGATCTGATAAAATTGGACTTCTGATATTTCTGTGTATTTTTAAAGGTTATCGCACCATGAAACACTGGAATCATTTTCTGAGAGAAAAAAGAAATTTTTAGGAAACAGATAAAACTGATTTTTCTCATTTTCAATAACACTAGAATTACGAAAACTTGTCAGAAATTATCTCGACTCGCAAAGGGTACAATTACCTTTATATTCAGGTAATCTGAACTTGCAAAATATTGTAATTCACGTAATAACACGAACTTCAATCTCATAAGTAAAACAAGTTATACAGAACCCGCGTAATCTCATTTATTGGTAAATATACGGACTGCGTTTAGGATAATAATCAATACGACGTAACAATTACAAGACTCACGTCGTGTCCATGCTGATAAATGCTGATAATTTATTCCGTAACTGTTTATACTGATAAAAGTAGAAAGTAAATCATCCGTCACGTCTATCCGTCGACGAGCTCGAAGGTTGAGCTTTTGTTTGCCCGAAAAGCGTTGCCATAGCATCGCAATGTCGGCGACATTTTGTATACGATAATGACTATATGCATGCCTATCGCATAAGCAATTTGAATGAAACATAGCATTGGGAATCCACGAGGAAAGAACCAACAAGCGAAAGGTGGTCAATGGAACAACCACTCATATTGTATCCAAGGACTTTAAAAGATTTCACAGAATTTCCGATGATTTCGATGAGATTCTAGAAAATTTCAGTAGACCTAAGAATATTTGAGGCATTCCATGTGATTTCAATGATTTCATAGAATTTAGATGATTTCGCCAAATGATTTCAAAGATATTAGGTAATTTCAAAAGACTTCCCGGATCTCGGAGACTTTATGTAATGCAGTTTTGAATATCTTAGGAAATTCGAGGAGTTCAAGAGGTTTCAGATAATTTCACAGGATTTCACAAGATTTCGAAGGATTTCAGATATTTCAAGTGTTTTCAAAGATTACAAAGGATTACAAGACTTTAGAGATTTCAAATGATTTCTGGGATTCGAAGAACTTCGGATACTTTACAAATTTTCGATGCTATCACAAGATTTTGCGTAATCGCAGATGATTTGACGGGATTTCAGAAGATTTCAGAGAATTGAAATGATTTCAGATGATCTCACGAGTGGCATAAACCAGGTTTCAAGGGTGGTTAACCTCTCACCGACAAAAATTTCAATGTTTGAGAAAGAAATAATTATTTATATTTTTATAATAACTGTAAGCTATATTTATTTTCACAGTGTATAATCAGATTAAAGAAGTTGCAGTAACAATACCAAGACACTGTAGTGAAACGGTGAATTGGCCTTGGAAATGCAGCGAAGTGCAGCTTTCGACAGGTTTTACATGTAATACGTTATTACATTCGAACTCTATACGGTCGCATTGCCATTAAAATGTAAATAATTGGATGGCTGCAATCAATGCCCTGCATTATTGAGGGTAACACGACGAGTCAATGCTTCTCAATTGTTTATTGAATAATAAATAAGGAAGAAATTTGTCTTCCGGTGAAAGAACAGACTCCATATGGCTTGTCACAATGCGGCGACAGCAACGGCAACATGATTGCAATATTATTAAAAGCTTGTATCTTACAGAGCATGTGTTTACTATATATTATGTATATTCTTAAAGTCATTTTTTAAGTGTCTACACCAACGTTACGTGTGTAAGTAAGTGTAACGCATAATTCTTCTAGTATTTTTATCATACTATCAATAACGATATCGCTTAATCGGTTATGTACAAGATGGACTAGACAAACACAACATTGGAATGCTCAGGCAGTATTTCCACTGTTCGTTAATAGTCGCTTAAAATTACTTAACAATTAGGGTGCTTTTTTTTGAAGCAACATGTTTTTCGCTCCTATCAGTCAAACTTGTTGATATATAGAAAGAAAATTTGCGAGGATAGACAGACATTACTTATGCAATTTTAGTTTTTCTTACATTGTCACCACTTAACCGCTTTTAACAATAAAGACTTAATCCTACCTAGAAACATTTTGTAGAGAGTTAAATTCTATGGAAAAACGTGTGTAGAATTTTTATTTTTAAATCGATAGTTCAGCCACTAAAGAAGTTTAAACATGAATTCTTATATAAAATGAACTTTCGAGGTTTTAACGTTTAACGCTTTTGAAGAAAATTCTACCCTCTAAAAATGCTTCGAGGATTAAGTTCGTATAATGAAATGCGTCTGAATGGTAAATTTTTTTAAAACAATTGGTGAAATCTTTACAATGTTAATCAAATGGAAAAATTTGAAATTCCGAGCCACCTTTCAAAATTGAATTTGAAGGATAACCTTCTGCATTTTTCTTTTTTATTTTTATTAAGTATTAGTTTTTCATTTGGGAGGGGAAAAAAATGTTGCTCCATAAAAAAACATCCTAATAACAATATGGAAGTAGGTATATACATTTTTTACATTAATATTTATACTGTTTGCATACGTGCACGTTTCTCAAGATGGAGGCTTTTTGCATAGACGATAAGTTTGATTTCACGGTCAACATGCATGTTAAGAATAATTCAAATATGTAAACTACAGTATAACAAGTACGTTGACAAACTTAAACAAAATATTTTATAAATTGTTTAAATTTCAATATTTCGTATCGCAGAGCGATAACAATATGCAAAATTGTTTGAATATACAATTTTTATCGCATATTTACTAGACCCATCCACCTTGATGCTATTTTGAAATGTACCTACATTGTTCACAAAAAAAAAAAAAAAAAAACACTTCCATTTAAAGAATTGAATATTATTCCTAATTACACGAGAAAATACAAGTTGTACCATCTTTAAGTAGAAATTGTATAACGATAAAGCAGAATCAAAATTGTGATAATAATTAAATGGTGGGATAAACTAAAATATGTAGTACCAAGTAATTATTGATGCCACTTAATGTGTAATTCATAAAGACTTGATAATATGTACTCAAAAATTGCACTGAAAATTTTTAATTAGAAAACCGTACATTAGCAAAAAAAAAAAAAAAAAAAAAAAAAAAAAAAAAAAAAAAAAAATGGGTGCGACAGTAAATCAACTATTCAGATCACGCCGAACCAAAATTAAACATTTCAAATTCTTACATATATCTTCTGATCTCATGTAATTTAAATATATTTATGTAAGAAATTAAAAAAAAAAAAAAAAACTATATATGATTTGTCAAACCAGTTTTGAGTAAAATAAATGGATAAACATTTCACAATTTTCATTCAAATATCATGAATTTTAGGTACTTTCGACTTAGATATCAAAATTGTCTACCGGTTTATTAAGCTATTGTATTAACCCTTACGCTCCACACCGGGGTAAAAATGACCCCGTTGCATCTTCACCGTATATTCTACGTGAAAAACATCAAAAATAATCTGATTTGATCCAAGATAAACAATGTAATATCGTAAAAGTCATTAGTTCATTCTTTTCCCAAGAATTCAATTTCACTCGCTCAAATGGATACTTATTTTTCATCGTGCAAGTATCTTCATATTTTTTTTCTTGATTATCTCTGTCTAGAAAAGTACTCGGTAAATTTTCAGCTCAAAATACTGAAAATTCAGTAAGCTATGATTTTCTGAGTAAAATAATTAATTTTTTGGTATATTGTTGATTTATGATTTTTTTTTTTTTTTTTTTGCATATTCATAATTTCGTTTTGCTAAATTTATGTAATCTTCCGTGAAACGTAATAGTCAAAGAGTATCCCAGAATTTTTTCAAGGCCTTTCAATCGATATCTCCGTTTCTAGGCAATGATTTTTGACATGGGGTCTCCAGCGACCCCAGTGAGACACCAGCGTAAGGATCAATATTCTAAATGCAAAATCCACAATATTACATTACATGAGATATTTTCTAACAGAAATTTATAAGTCAAAATAATCAGTGTTGTTAGAAAGTTACATTTCTAAAATTCCTACTAATTAAAAAAAAAAAAAAAATGTTTTTCTATTTCTCCTACCCAAAGATACCAAATAATAGTAATAAATTCACTAATCGTATCGCAGTGAAGTTTTCTGAAAAATTGTATACACTACACTTTAAATTTTTAATTTTTGATCATATCCCTGACGTTTCCAGGTAAATTTCAATGCTGAAATAACACGAAGAAATGTGTAGAACTAGTATTAATTTCTTGTTGATATTTTGGTCCTTCGACTACAAACTTCGCGGTGTAATTGAGAAGCGAACAATAATTCACAGGTACGTATCACTAATTATCGGATCAGTCTGAGGCACCTTGTACAAGATGAACTTTATTTACATTCATAATATGTCACGGAATGTGATTTGGATGCATTGTAGAAGGTAAATTTTTTAACCTTTTCGCTAGTTTAATATCAGAATATCGGACGCGATTTTTTTGTAACATGTTTAGCAACAGTGCCTGCAGTCATTTACAGATTTAAAGCCATGGTATATCAAAGATTGCTCGCTCTATTTTTATGTACGTTTTTAATTTTCACCCTTAAAAGTAATTGGTTAAGGCTTTTTCTTAGTGCGTTAATTAAATTTAAACACCTGTGTTGTAGCAGGTGTAAAATAAGTGTAAGAAAAGTGTAGAAAAAAAAGCTAAGTTTCTTTTTTCACGTCTTCGCTAATATAAATTGAAAAATGTTTAATGCAGGTACCTAATTTCTCATTCTGTAAACTTTTTCTCTGTAGCATTATAGATAAAGAACTGTTTTCTCTTTTTTGTTTTGCCTTCGTTTTTATTCTTTACATAGGATGAATCTCGATACAAATAGTCAACTAGGCTCATGCTTTGACTATTTCGTTTTAATTGGCACAAGCGAGTTTATAATATTAGAGTTCAAGACTAGTCTCGAAATCTATCAACGCAAGATGGCTGTCTCTTGGTAAGCCTGTGTATACCATCTTCAAAGATAATTTGTACTGCGATTTTAATAATTATTGCACGTTTTTTAAAATTTAATTATACCATTGTTAAACAACCAAATTCAAGGATGGAAAGAAAAGCATTTTCTAATAGTTACCTTTCATCATAACAACAATAGTAATAATAACAACAATAATTTAAATAAAAGCACATTGATTCTGTTTTCCTATCTTATTCTTCTCCTTTTTTTTTAGTACATGAGCGAATACTTCGACTTGAAAAATTTGAAATAATCATTTCAATCACAGTAAAACGTCATTGCTCACAACCAAATAAAATGTTTGCTAATAATAGAATATTAAAATTTTCGAATTTGCACTCTCTCTAATATTAGACGCGATTTGCGATCGCAACAGCAAGTCTTGAGTGAATTTCATCCATTACAACGTAATACTATGGAACACAAAATGGGAAATTCAACCAGTGGATTTCCATCGGTAGCTCTCAGCAGACAAACGGAAACACCTGATCTCATCTTTAAGAAGCATGAAGGTGGAACAAAGAAAAAAGGTGACAAACAACCTTTTCATACCTAATTTTGGTACTCGAAAAAAAATTAGAGAATACTACTTGGTAGTGGAAGCCTGTTTTAACAGTCCGTTTCTACCATTATGACCAAATAGGATGCCAATTGAAATTTATCTTAATTTTAGATACGGTGTTCACGAAGAGAAAGAATAAATTAATATGCAAGTGACATTGAAAATTTTTGAAAATTTTGGCACTTAGAATCCGCTGTATGCCAGCAGAATATTCAAACCTGGAAGCTTTTTCAAATCGTCAATTTGTACCAAGACCAAATTCAGATCAATTCCTTTTCAGCAGTCGTTATATTTTCTTCCATCCCATAATCCGAAAACAAGCCTTTTCTTTTTTAAAGTGGAACCAGATTAACTAAAGACTTGTATACAGATAAATGCCTGAAATAAAATTAATTGCAATACTTGACGAGAAATTTCTGTATTCACCGAAATTACCCTGAATAATAATGATAATGATTAATGGAAACGGATCTATGATGAAAAAGCAAAGATACCAGACAGAGTTTGCGGTAACGGTGGGTTAGTTTGAGTTCACAGTCCCCCAGAAAATGAGTAATTACATCAATCTCTCCTTCGGTTTCCACGTTTGATATTAATCCACATGACGAAGCACCAAGATCAGAGTAAAATTGATTCATCGATACTTTTCGGAACGAATGCGCATTCTTCAACGTCACGTCACATCAAATTTATGATGAATTGGATCAGAACTATGGATGCTCGTAGTCACCTCTGCTTATAAAACTGCATAGTTTCCAAAATGCAGTAAACAACACGCTCTGCATGTTATCTAGTCCATATAGCATTCATCCAATCGTCATTTAATTCTTCCATTGGTAAAACCTTCAAAGCTTTCAATGCCTCGAGGTAAAAAGTCAACTCTGAAGTAACAACGCCATGCTGCGGTCCGCCATTATTGACGATATTCATTTTCACAAGTTGCTCCCTCAGCTTCTCTTTCAGTGTTGTATTTACACTGCGATAAAGGCTTTCCACTTGCGACGAAGGCAGTATGCTGGAAACAGCTTCGTGCAGTTTCACCACGTGTCTGAAAAAGCAATCGTTATTAACGCTTTGACGTAACAGTAATTTGAGAACAAAGTGACCAGTTAATTTGAATTTCAAAATTCACTGACTTTTCTTTGTTTTCTTGACCGCAATCACGCTCAACTTTTTCTCTGACTTCATGCATCGACATATCGCATTTTGCGACACTTTTTCTAGACTTTTCTAAACTTTGGGATACAATGATCCACTAGTAGTAAGCAGAAGATCGTAATTGCTAGTCGACTTATATATGGTATATGTGAGACAGCTCAAAAATGTGGCGAAAAAAAACATAACTATACAAAGATGAAGAAAAGGTGTAACTAAACCACATTCAATCAATTTACAATTCAGGAGCAAACTCTCTTGTGTCCTAGAAAAAACAAAATGCAACACTGAATTTCAACTCATATCACGTTTTTGTTTGGACCAAAATGTATAGTTTGTATATAATACATACATTACTTTCTGGATTCAAGTGAATAATAGCTTACTATATTCATAATTGAATACGCTATAGATCGTCTGAGACAGATTTTTTCTTATGTTAATCAGCTGGTAAAAGAAATCCAACACGTGTAATTGTTACAATCTATGGATGATAAGATTATGATGCAGTGGTAAATATATCAATGTTACCCAAAATCTCATTCTGACGATCTACGGAGAGTTCACTCAGAAATATAACACAAGTTATTATAATTCGAATCGGACAATCAATGTGAATTTTTTGGTAACGAATGATAGGATAATGTTATTTTTCTGAATTTGTTAACGTAATCAGGTCTTTTTACATTTAAAATTCAATTATTGAAAAATTTTTTTAAACGTGATTAAATTAGTTTAAATGAGACTCTCCAAGCGATTTTTTTTTATCATACTCATACATTATCAAGCACTCACAATCACATTGTTAGTAATATCATCGTTGTAATCTATATGAATGAACACTGATATTCAAGTGAACTCAGTAAATGTGCAAATGTTTTCTTTAAACTTTTGAGTGAGCGATAAAAATTATAAGGATCCAACTTGAATTATCAGCAATAACCGAAAAATTGGAAAATCCCATTGAACACCTCATTTCGCCGAATTTCTACGACAAACTGCGAGTATTTGCTGAAATTTTTCGACGTTTTCCAAAATTCCCAGACAATTTAGTGAGAAAAAATATTGGTAAATGGGAATTTTGCTACCTTGAAATATTCTTGAACGGTTGCGATGGAACCGGCGGCCTGGCAGTCCAGTGCGATAATTGCGCCCCAACGAGGCTTCCAACGATGGTCAAGACCTTTCCTTCGATTTCTCTGACGTGGGCTCGAATATCCCTTTCAACACTGTCCAACAAAGCCACGCCTCCGCTTACTGCTGCTGCACCTGCGACTCCTCGACTTGTTCCGTGATCGGCCAAAACTGTTGGGCAGGTTGCATAGAATAAACAGCATTCTGTATTTGTTGAATAAGGATCACAGCGATCTAGTTGGTTCTTTAAAGCAAACCTTGGAAGTGAGCCTTGACGAATGGCATAAACCACAAGAGCAACTGCAGACTCCGACTGGCCAGCACAAGAATCGTGCTAGTGATGGTCTTCAATCCTGCAACTTGCATCGCTCCAGCTCCAAGGACTAGTTGACAACAGCGAGAGTTGAAATGTCGCAACAACTCGGCCAAATGTCTTCCCAATGTTCCTGACAACGTTGTTAGTTCGTTGCTTGTGCTGAAACGAGGATCTCCGTCATTACGGTTTGGAACAAAATTTGGTTTTTTAGATTAATCTAGACTCAACTGCTTGAAACAACAGTCAGGAAGTGAGAGAGAAGCTGTTTAAAAAATCTCCGATAGTGTTATTTGTGACAATGATAGTGAGCAAGACTGAAACATCCCTATTGTGTAATAGTAACGAATCTCAACAAATTCAAATAGCACAATGTCAAATTTCAACGTTTTATATTTAAAAGGTTCAAAACAATTCAAATTCAGTGTTTTTTTTAATCTGATTCTAGTGTTTTTGGATTTATTTTTCTCGTTGACCAGATCCCAAAAAATTGCGAGCAAGACATGCAAGACAACATTACGAATACCTCTTGTACCATACTTACAAAATAGTTATTTTCGTACCTAGGGTGTAAAGTTTTACGCCTATGGTGTGAATAATATTTTTCATCGCAGTAGATGGAAAATATGCAACCAAGTTAGGAGGGAAGAAGAAGGGAGCACTTGGTGGAAGATGAATTCGAACGAATAAAAGAACGAAAACCGCATAGTCGGGGCGCAGGAAGGGATACAAGGGGCGAAGCTCTCATCAGGGTGTCTTAGAGACAAAAATACTCTGTGAAAATTGAAAAACAAAATACTAATCACAGAAAACAATATTATTGAATAAAGCCAAATAAAAATATGTATTATTGAACGAAAGTAAATTTTATTGGATGTAATTCGCATTTTTATTGGCAGCCGCGAGTAATTTCGGAGGGGTAAAATCATCAGCTTACACTTTGACCTTCCGTAATGGCTATTAAAAATCGTCGAAATAACTAATTAAAAGCTTCTGCTTATGACACTATGACACAAACTGTAAAGACACACCAGTGGTCATTTTATCGTGCGACGCGTGTCAGGATAGTGTTATATTCATTTGAATTTGAAATCATTTGTTTGAATCATTTGTTTCACGTTAAATCACGCATTTTAACAACTTTGAATTTTACGCCCACGAATGGTGCATATTCGAGCATACGTTGCGCCCAATATGACGAAAATCTATTCTTTTACACTCTAGACGTTTTTTCTTCAGGCAATCTTCGGAATTTTCTACAGTGAACCAAATAAATTCAAAAACATTTTAAGTAAATAAAAAACAACAGAGTTTAATCACTTTAAACGTTTCAAATATGAAACCTTTTCTCAGATCGTCGATATCTTAGCTCGTGTTATTCAAAATTGATAAAATTCATCTCTTATCGTATGTTAGAGACGATGGTTTAGTCCTGTTAAGCATCATTGGCGCACATAAAACTGCTGTAGATTTTTGGAATGACTTTTTCTCTTGTTTTAACTTTTGATTTAATTAAACACACAACACACCTGCAATATTCGTGAATCATTTGTATAAGCATTAGGGTAGTTCCGACCACGGCATACTTCTCATCTCCGACAAAGATGAAGTTAGACACTGGTTCAGCCGCGTCTTTCTTTTTGCTCTTCTCAGTGTCCTCGCGCAATTTCGACTCTGTTGGGAAAGATTTATTTTCATACACGTGGCTCACTAGATTCTGAAATTCCGTTGGAACATCCGCTTGACGCCACCTTTCCGAGTCTAGAAGAAGACTCAATTTCGTTTTACGCTCAGCGTGAAATCGCTGGACAAATTTAGTTGCTTGTGCCTGATGGATGAAAAACAGTAGCAAATTACGTATGGATTAAGATTTGCTGAATTGAAAGGCACTGCTCGTATAACAAAACTCACTTTAAACGCCGACCGCAAAGCTGTGCACTGTTTTCCGCAGAGTTTTTCGCACGTTACAGTGAAGCCTTCGACCATAGAAGCGAGTTGACAGACTTGTAGAGCGGTTGCTTTATCGCTAAGCCAGTGAACTTTCTCATTCCAATTCTGTATTTCTTTATCTATTTGCTTACTAACAGCGGTATCGTTCATTGGCTTGTCTTTTTCGTTTTGTGATTTGTCCCTTTCGCTCGCAGCGGTAGAAAGCAAGTGGCCCAATCGTTCGTGACAATATTCACAAACCGAAGTTAGCATGTCTGATAGCTTGCTGGTAACACGAACGTGTTCATCGCGAGAAAGCAGACAATCCGTCAGAGAACTGTCCACTGAATTGTTGGTCTGACCAGCTGCCAGGTCTGAAGTATCGCGAATGACATCGTGTACTGCCTGAAATTAATAAATTACTTATATAGGAGGTATTCCCCATCAATTCAACCCCGTTCGTCGAACCGTCTCCGATACCTTGGATTAGGCAAGACTGGTAAAAGAATTGATTGTACAAAATAGAAAAAAAAAAAAATGTTGATTTTCACTGAAATTTGTATAATGCGATAGAGCTTATATTTTTATTCTTATTGCAAAAGATGTTTTCAGCGGAAAAATTGAAAAAAATTCACAGAGATGATGTTCAAATATTACTAAAATGCGGCCAACTGTGAGTGAAATCGCATGAAATGTGTGGCAAGTTGGCAGAATTATTTGATCCTCATTTACGAGCATAAGATCGTGCGAACCTTGACTCTGTGGAGAAGGAAGGTGAAGGATTGAATGGTGCTGTGTAAAAGAGACAGTCTTTCGACGAGAGAGAGACTCCCAACTTCCAGATGGTCGCTGCACGAGTCGCTGGCAGCCAAAGCTTCTATCACACATTGTTTGGTAACAGCTCTCACAGTCATAATGGCTTCTTCTTTATACGTATCGACAAACTGAAAGTGTTTCTGCCGCAAAAGGCCCGATATGATCGACACCAGTTTGTCCTGTTGAAAAAATAAATTGAGTATAGTTATTTTACCAGCAAGAATTTTCTGGTAACATGGACATTAATGTATTTTACATTGTAATTTTTCTCACCCCGTCAAGAATTACGTTTTCTCCTCCCAAGGGCCTGTTTAAATCGGCTGTTGCGTAGCGCTCAAACTCAGTTGACAACATCTTGTCGATAAGTCTTTCCATTTCAGTGAGTTGCGAACTGAAATGCCTGAAATAATTTCGAGCATATAATGAAATAACATCACACTTACCGAATACCTATGTTTCACTTTTTGTTAGTTTTAGGAAAATTACGTAATTAAAAGATTTTTCCTTAAGAATGAACGATCTGAATTAAAACTTGACCAGCAAAGGAAAAAACGTATTGAAACAGAATTGTTTTGACTACCAGCAAATCCAAATTTCACATGACAATTGATCGCATGATGTCATAATCAACCCAGATTTCTTGTTTCACCGTTTTGAATATGTATCTCAGGATATGGATTCTTGCTGTTTATTATGTATGAATTACGACGTATTCTTTGGAATATTTTATGTGAATTTGAATTTGTACAAAACAATTGAACGAAAATGGACAGAGACAAAATTGTGTATCAGAGATTGGATTGAATGGAAATTTGAAATTGCGTTACAATTTAAACATAAAAATTTAAATTAAAATAAATCAAACACATTTTCAAAACAATATAACGATTAATTCCGTTCAATTTTACATCTCGTTATCAGTTTCTTTGTGAAATTCAGATTGCCAGATATTTACACGAATCTAACTTACTGAGGTATAATATGTTTTCTTCCACTCGATCCATTCTAAGTGAATTTTTTGATTTTTACAAAAAAATCAAATAAAAACGCATAGAATCGAAATTCGATGTGTAATACAAATTGGATCAAATTGAAATAGCCTTAAAATTCAAGCACAGCAAAATGAAAAGAAACCGAAATCATTGACACACATTCGAAACAGTAAAACGATTAATTCGAATTGATTTTCACATCATGTAATGCAGTTTATTGAGAATTTGTTTTACTCGAAAGTTTGATAAATCTCAAACAATCCAATCTGCATCCATTTATTTCTATTTAAATGCTGCGAGGATTCGAATTAATGTGAAACCGTAAACAATATTTGTGCTTTCATTGTTTCCCATAGGTTTCTTCTTTAATTGAACTTAATCTGTGATGAGATTTCGAATATATTTAAATTGTAATTTTGGAACCGAAAAAAGGTATTCAGCAGAGGTTAAGTTATCTATTGTTTTTAATCTTCCAGCGTTTAATGATCAACACATCGATATTTTGGAAAGAGGTTTGATAATTAGAAATTTCAATTCAGACGCGAAGTACAGCCTTAACCTTCCTTAAATCAATATTCTACGAGTAACGTAATTACCTGAAACTGTGAACACCGTTCAATTCTTGCAGTAAGATTTCTTGCGTGGTGGAAATCAGATCAAGAGCTGCGACGTAATCGGGCGTGGAGAGAAGTAGTTGTATCATAGGCTGCGTCTGGTGGACAGTTGACATAAGTTTGAGCTTTTCCTGGACCATCAAGTGGTTGCACCTCGCTCGCTCCAGTCTGAAATGGTTTAAAACTTGGTTACAGAGACCGAACTATTACGAATTCCTTGATCATGTACCTTTTAAGCTAATCCTGCTATGTGTTTTTGAAAGAGCGTCTCGCATTTGCTTAAGCCAAATCTAGACCCACCGTAAAATTTCTAAGGAGTCCTTAACAAGGCTTTTGTCAATTTGATGAATATTTTCTCGCAAAGCTTTCAAAACTGTGATTGTTTGGGTCAGTTGTTCCATCAGAGCATCATGCGACGTCATCGCATGGAAGAATGCTTGAGATTTTGACGCCACCTGTTCTGCTATTCGAACCTCGACGATGTCCAGATAATGGCTGAGCTGTTACCAAGAAAAACAGTCAAGGCTCAATGACAGAAAATGGACTATTACTAAACAGAGAGTATTTTTAGACAATGGAGACAGTTTGAAATTGAGATTGATTAAGCAAGAGTTCTCCGATGCAACTTATCTTCATCTAAAAGTGAAGGTCACAATTTTTATCCGGTGATTGAAATGTGACAAGAAATATTTTGAACATGTAATTTGACTCTGAATCGATATAAATTATGCAAAGTGTCTAGGCTTCAATGGCATATCAAATTTCCTGGCGTTTTTCGCTTTTTTGGACAAATATATTTATTTTTACAAGGTGCGTTTTAACTACCTGTATCGACAAACTCACTTTTAACGCGAAAATTCATTGAATTATACATGTACGAAATCTTGAATTCAAGTTAAAAAAGTCAATCTTTCTTAAATTAATTCCAGGGGGTGAAATATTTCGGTAGATGACTGAAAATGTCCGTGAATTTTGAGAATTTATACATATACGACCGATTAGTCAACTTGATTGGGTTTTTTTTTTTTAAACTCAAAAGTGTAGAGGGAAGGCTTCATGTAAATATATTTTGTTATTAAAATTAATCGATAGGAAGCATTGTTATTGAATTTAAATCATCTCGTTCATTGATACCTTCTTTGCCGTGCCCACAATATCTCGAAATCGACTCAACTGATTCACTTCAAATTTGGAGACAGTACTCTAGCAATGTTCATGTTCTTTGCTACGAATCAACGTCTTTTTTATTTTCGTAATTCTTGTTGGTTGATTTGAATCTTAAAAAAACGAAAATTTTGACCAATAAAATCGAATTTCAAAAACAGATGGCCACCATTTTCAAATTTCAGGCAAATCGATTAAGCCGTTTCCCCGATAACGTGGAGAATGGAAAACCTGTCACCAAGCGAAATGGTTGACGTTATTGTCGACAATAATGCTTCCCATCAATTGATTAGAATTAAAAAATATTTAAAGTAAATTCCACCGACACACTTTTGAATGAAACAAACTCCAATCAAATTAAATAATTGATTGTTAAAACATATATTGATAATATTCACCCACTTTTTTAGACATCCAATCAAGATATGAATAAACATTCTTCATTCTTGTCTGAAGAAAATATCACAGTACAAGTATTTGTACAAGAGAAAATCATACCTAGCCATTTTTTCAATTCAGGAAAATGTACCGAACACTGTGAATTGGTTTCAATACTCGGTTATCGGCGAAGTTTAACATTTTTTTAATAAAAATTTGATAAAAACTCAAGTTTAATTTATATGCATAGATGATTGTACGTATTTGCTATCTACAGATGTAGTACATATTGACTAGAATATTTGCCTTGGAGCGGTAATAACGGGATAAATTGCCCGATTCCCCCGAAATTTCCCTGAATTTTCCAGACTGCATCTAATTCCGTGAGATTTCTTGGTTTTCCGGAAATTCCCTGACGCTAAACACCCTGATGTACACATAGAAAACAGCACACAACATAAAAAGTACATAGAATGGCCTACGGAGTGTAGTCGTGTCCATACTTTCTCTTGCATGAGTTTAGCATGGCTGGCTGTGTTTCCATCTTCATCCAATAGTCCTTCCTTAGCGAACGGGAATACAGCGAGGAAATTTTCCTTCTGAGCAAGGTCCAAATGCGGCATCAAAAAGATCTTTGGTATGCTCGACAAGTCGAATTGAGAACGTTCTGCAAAACGAATAAAGAATCAATATTTTCATCGTAGCCATTGTTCAGGTTACAAGACTAGCGTATATTTCATGTTTGCTTACCCAGCGACTTGACTTTCCTGAGATTGGGAAAATTCTGCAACAACTCGTTTGGCGAGGTGGAATTGTTGGAATTTGTGTTCATGCGCGAATGCTTACGATATCTCTGTAACAGAAATGCAAAGTGAATATGCGGTACAGGAAAATAATCAGGGAGAAAGAACTTCTCGCAAAATACTTGACGATAATATTATCTCTAAAAGATTATACGAACCCGTGCAATCTTCTTCATATAATTGTCGAAGTGCTGCATAGAGACGTCAGGCAGATACGGACTTTTGGGTATATCAACTTTTTCAACAAATGCATCACCCCATGTCTTGGTGAGAAAATTACTTTGCTTTCCTTTGTTGGGGTCATTCAGTACCGCAGGCAAGTTTTGCGCAGCTGAATAAATGGTCCACGACGGAGACGATCCGGTTACTTGACCGTTGCTTTTCTTTTGTTGCTGTTGCTGCTGCTGCATCGTCGCGTGTTTTGTCGCATGGGCTATGTAATCCTTATCCGAAACACCTTCGACCGGAAGGCTGCTGCATACACTGTTATACCCATAACGGCAAACAAATGAACCACCTTCTCTTGCGCAATGTTGCTCTCTCAAGTGTCTAAGATAAAATATACATCATCTTTATATAGTATCTTATATAACACATACGATACTAAGCAAATTTTAATAGCACAACCTAAGAGATATCGAGCAATTTGAGAAAAGATTTTAGAATCAGAATTTTCAAAATGATTAATAAACTCTGGTGTTTTTTATGCGATTCTTACATGTTTCGACTCATTTTCGTCACTTACCAGATTTTCACAAATTGTCTAGTCAACATTCGAGATAGACTCTTATATGATAATATAAATATAACACACGAATGTCGTTGTTAACGAACATCTATTTTACCGTACTAACATAAATCTAATTTTATCTAGTTTGTAAATCTGTACGAAGAACAAAATGAGGCCAAGACATCATAATTGAATGATAAACACCACAGTTTACTCATTTTGAACGTTCTGAGTACAAAAATTTTACTCAAATCATTGATATCTAAGCTTATGTTATAAAAAATTGCTCAGAATCATTTCTCTTTGAAATTACGGATGTTGTATCACGCATCTTCACTATCATTTATGCAAATAACATTACCGGAGATTGTTTAAATGATCTTTGTAAGGATTTCTCCTCTTTTCCTAACTTTTGATACTGGCCAACCAAAATCGGCCAATTTGCCTTCATCGCAACAATTAGCTGTGAGAATTCGTATTGTTTAAGTTGGTAAGGTTGATATAACAATGCAATTTTAAGAAAAATCGTTGATCCGCCGTCTTAGGAGGATGTGAAGTTTAAGCAACTGAAATAGAACAACATGAAGTCTAACAATCTAAATACTCAATAATATCAAAATCATTGTGAAATAGCGTATTGGTGATATTTTTGCAATGTTTAATGTTCTTGAACCTTGTTACAACTGAACAACTGCCGAGTGCTTCAAGCATTTGACATACAATTTTATGTGATAAATCAAGAGAAGAATTGAAATTGTGTGGAGCGACTGAAAAGATATCATATCGTGGATCTTTCGAAGTATTTTAATCTTTAGGAGTACAAAAAAAATAATTACTGCCAGGTAGCGCGATGAAAAGGAGTTACGTAAGCATTTAATTACTACCACAAGAGTCTGGTTAGATCAATAGCTTATGTTAATTTGCGTAATAATAAGTCGTTGCTTTAGACGAGTCGTCTTTAATGGATGGAATATTTAGAGGAAGTCGTTGAAATAAAAAATTTTACAGTTTCACCGCAATTTTAAAGCGAGTCGCTAATGCAAACAAAGTAGATGGTTGTGCTAAGATTGTTTGCATAATTTACAACAATATCAATGCTTGAAAGTTGGCTCAACTATGACAGATGATGAGAGAAGAAAAGTGACCGATGGAAACATATGACAGTTTATTTAAGCATCTCGCTAAATAGATGAAAGATGAATACTGAACATTGAGTAAGACCTTTGAAGTTTTAACCAACAATACAAGACGGGCTCAGATTAATAGGGGAGAATTCATTCGGGCAATGACGGCGGCAAGGTCAGCTGATGTTTGCGGAAAGTGGCAATGATAACGCGGTGAGACGCAACGTGGCCAGATAAGTCGAAAATACTAAGGTGTGGAGTCGGGACCTACCTTATGAAGTCCTCGATGTATCTGAAGGTGATATTGGGGCAATATTCGCAGGAAAACGACGCGGCGGAAACCTCCGGTGCCTTTATTATTTTCGCCATTTTATCACACCTGTCAGCTCAGCTCACCATCACTTCGACTGGTGTTGTCGTCCACCGTTTCACCGCTCAATTCGCGTAAACCACTGCAGTTGACGATATCAAACGCCAACGCAGGCCATCAGCATCCAGCTGCTAATGACAGCCGTTCCACGGATTCAACTGGGAGTCTGGGACGTAATATTAGAAAGAGACGGGACTCGGCGCCGTGATGTAAACCGATGTAAACTGCTAGCAATACGTCATCCTTTTATGCATAGACTACGGATTTATGACATAAAGTATGGTGGATTGCACTGTGACGTCACAACATCACTCCCCGACAATTCCAGATGCTAGACACTAGATCTAGCGATCGATTCTGTAATTTCACTTGTCACATATCCCACCATCCGAGAATTTTGATTAGTCGACTAAACTTTGCAAGGCAATCAGAATGTTTGGATGGTGGGGACTGTGAAAAATGCTCTGAAAGTACAGGCCGATGCACCGTCGGTAGTTCTGGGTCAGCAGGTACCGACTAGGCATTGAAATGCAGTGGACAATGGATGTTCAATCGCGGTTTTCACACAAACGGGGAAAGGAATGACCGTCAGAATAATAAAGTAAAAACTTACCTTACCTTTCGAGGATGACTGGAACTTGATGAACAATAAGTCGATGAGGTGACAGGAGTTCAGAGAAATGACTGATTTTGTTTGTTAGGTATTTGATTTAAGTTGACATTATTTTAAAATTCAAAATACAAGTAGGCATTTTTGACTTTATAATATAATAGAATACACCGAATAATTCATACCAGCCCTCTGACACACGCTGCTAAAAGTGGTTCGCAAAATGTCCCTCGATTCTGCCGCCAATCTCCACCACTAGTGGCGCTAGTAGTTGTCTGACCAGCTCGCGCGCGGTCAGCGAGGGCAGCGAGCATGTCAGAAGTCTACGAGCGCCACGTAGAGGAACTAAAAAACGGTGACAAGACGCGTACAATTTTTTAGTATACAAGCAGTGGTGAGTGTCAGGGGGCTGGTCGTAACGCAACGAATCACTTCCTCCGATTATCTAACCGCGCCGTTAGATTGGCCAGACGCTGTCGTTTTCCCTATTCTTTCTGTTGGTTCGAAACTAGAATCTACGCGCCAAGCTCACGTCCCCGTAAGTTGCTGTATTTTGATTGGTTAAGAACTATAGAGTTTCTGCGCAGTGCGTATTTTACCCTAGCTTTCCTGTCTCTCTATTGGTTGATGTCACCGTCCGTTTTATCGACACTTGTCACAAAACAGCAATTTCATTATGGGTCATTCATTTTATGTTAGAAAAGTCCACATTTTCATCTTCAACTTCAAAAATACAATATAAAGGGGTGTGCTTCCGTTTTTTCATAAGCTGTGATAAAATTCTTGCTATTGAGATTAATGATATTTCCTTCCCGTGCAAATTGAATGGTTATGAGGTCCCATAAATCACCAAACTTAGATCACAAATTCCCATAAAGTAATTTTTATATTTCGGCATATGAGATTTATGGCACAATGTAACCCAAACATAAGCACAATTCAGCACACCCCTTTGTATTGTATTTTTGAAGTTGAAGATGAAATTGTGGACTTTTCTAACATAAAATGAATGACCCATAATGAAATTGCTGTTTTGTGACAAGTGTCGATAAAACGGACGGTGACATCAACCAATAGAGAGACAGGAAAGCTAGGGTAAAATACGCACTGCGCAGAAACTCTATAGTTCTTAACCAATCAAAATACAGCAACTTACGGGGACGTGAGCTTGGCGCGTAGATTCTAGTTTCGAACCAACAGAAAGAATAGGGAAAACGACAGCCTCTGGCCAATCTAACGGCGCGGTTAGATAATCGGAGGAAGTGATACGTTGCGTTACGACCAGCCCCCTGACACTCACCACTGCTTGTATACTAAAAAATTGTACGCGTCTTGTCACCGTTTTTTAGTTCTTCTGCGTGGCGCTAGTAGACTTCTGACACGTTCGCTGTCCTCGCTGACCGCGCGCAAGCTTGTCAGATAACTACTAGCGCCACTAGTGATGGAAATTGGCGGCAGAATCAAGGGACATTTTGCGAACCACTTTTAGGCCGTGTTCGAAAATTGACTGACAGTACTGTCAGCAATCGTTTATCTCTTTTGCGCTGCCGAGTTCATGGACAACTCTGTCTCTGTCCTAGGGAATTTTTAGTACTGGCAGTGAATTTACGAACACGGCCTTAGCAGCGTGTGTTAGGGGGCTGGTCACGACCTTAGCTCCCGATACTGACAACAGTCTTTCATCTCCTTCGCACTCTCGAGTTCGTAAGTCACTGCCTCGGTCCTAGGGACTTTTTAGCCCTGCCAGCCAATTTCTGAGCGCACTCATAGGCGTAACGAGAAGTGAATCATACGACGCCTGGACAATTGACAAAAAAACATCCACCAAACATAGGCGCGTTGAAAAAAAATAAAGAAATATAGATACGGTCAGCGAAAGTGAAATTAAAGAGAGTAACCGTTGTCACTAGCGCTCTATTCGGCGGTACGGTGAGTGAGATGTCGTTCGTCCGACAGTCGCTGCTCTGACATGTTTACTTCCGTTCCAAGTTTAGGAAAATATTAGAGCTCGTCGTGCACTCGCTTTCGGGTTGGTTGCTGCAGGCACACCGATTAAAAGGGCTGATATCGTGAAGTGTGTTCAGTGTCGTTCTGTAATTAGTTAGTTGTTAGTGTCGTCGGTCGGTGAATCGTTGTGTCGCGTCGTCTCTGGTCGGTGTCTCGTGTCAGTGGGATAATTATTAGAACAGTTTACAACTGTTCGATCTCATTGTTGTGTTGTTTATTGTGGGTTTATGTGCTCCGTTTCTTCTACCGTCACTCCATTTGGATTATAAAAATCATACACACATAAAATCAATCAGAGATGGGGAATGTTCACACTTGCGGACCGAACGAGGCGCTCGTCGTATCAGGTAGAATTTTGCCCATTTATTTTTTCCTGTTCTATACACTTTATCATCGGTTATTACCGATGATGTAACGATTCCGTTTCGTCTCGATTTCTCTACTTACTCACTTGCATCTTATACGCGAAGGTAAAACAAGCCGAGTAATGAATCTTCGCTCAATTTTGAGGTTATAATACACCGGCTTTTTACCACCACGGCGTCAGCCAGACGCTTGAAAAGCTTGATTATACCGACCTAGTTCTTAATTACGTTAGACTAATACGCTGTAACAGGGAAAAATCAAAATCTCCGGGTTACCAGTGTTGTTTTTGTTTATTTCTTCTGTCTTACCAGATGTCATTCCTTTTTTTCTTCTATGCAAAGAAACAAACGACAAACGTCACGTCTTTCATGTTCAAATTTATTTCCCATACACGTCCGTCAATCCGACGTCTACATTTCACAGTCCGTGTCAGTATGTGATAATTTGCTATGAACACCGATGGCTTGTTACTCTTGAGTTCTCGCGACGATCCGGTGTTGCATTTCGTAGCAGCGTCGACGTCCTTCATACGTCGTTGTCATCTATTAATACAGTCAATGTTTGTTTGAGACTGAAGTTAGCAACGTTATTGTAATGACTTATGTTTACAAATAATCGTTATTTCACAATTGCAGAAATGTTTAAAATGTACTAAATCATAACAAGGCAAATTTGTATTCATATTTAAAAATTTCTACCCCCCCCCCCCTCCCCCCCTTCAGACGCAAAATTTTGTTACGTTATCGTTACTAACTTCAGCCTCGTTATTTTGTCGCATGTGTTATTCTCTCTACTCCGATATACGTAACCATGTTGGCTGCGTTGCGTTCGGTAATTCCGACAATCCCCCCCTCCTTGGACTGTAAAATTGCGGTGACCTTTGCTTAAGGTTGCATGGGCGGTACTGTCTAGATCAAAAGTTAGGAAACGAGAAGATAGCGTTTCAAAATCGCCAGTGTTACATGCGCGAGTGAAACAAAATCATTACTAAATTAACTAGTAGAATTAAATCGGCGCATATTCGAATGATAAGCTAATTTTTCGCCATATAGATCTTAAGGGGTTGCCTTGAAAAATTTTAAAACAGTCATCTCCAGAGTCGATGAAAGTCCTGGATTTAAGCAACATACGTTACAACGTATGTTCGTCAACGATTACATTTGCGCGTTATAACTTGACTGTAATGTTTCAAATTTTTTTAAGACGTTGCTCAATATAATTCTGGGTATTTTGTTAGTGATAAAAATGAGTCGAATATATACCAGGATTTGATCATTTCTAACGTAATTCTAATTAACAAACTATTTCTGAAATCGTTAATATCTTAGCTAGTGGGTGTTAATTGAATTCGCTGTGATTCATTTCTGTTACACAGTAGGAATGCTGTTTTATTCGTGTTCATTATCATTGGCGCAAATGACACGAATGGAATTTTTCTTTAAAAGTGTTTCGTTCTTTTCCAAAGTTTTGATTTTGACGTCGTTGCTCATTCAACGTTGATTCTTCACACACGACTGTCATTTCCTTCATATGGGTGCATACATACATTATCTTCAATTAATGTCATGCAATGAACGCTCAAGAGATGACGACACTCGAACATTCATTCTTGATTAGAGCAATAAAAACGTTATCTCATTTAATCTATTTCTTGCGGTACGATGCGGAATGAATTTGTTCTTTTGGTATACTTGTTGTTACAATCATTCATCGAATGTATAAAACTACCGCACACGGAAAGCAGCTCGATCGAGACTTTGAAACGTTTTGAATATAACTTTCCTCGAGTTGATGGAGTTTATTCAGCGTTCGCAATAATAAGTTACTCATCCCGTTCGAACTTGGCTTACAAATATCGTTATATCTCCAAAATTATTGATCTGGTTGTAACGAAATACAGCCTAAAACCTGCCAGACGTTGTAGCTACACACAGAAAGTAAAACTATCAAAATCGCTTCAGTAGTTCTCGACTTGTAAGCGAATGTTATTGAGGTTGAAGTTAGTGACGTTATCGTAACGAAACATTGGATAAAAAAATCACTATTTTCTCAATTTTATAATGATTTTTAACGATCTAAGATTTCCAAGTGTGAGTTCGCTTTTTGTTATTACGACTTACTGAATTTCAGACAATTCCAAAATCGTGAAATACTCGTTTTTCCTTGTTACGATAAAGTTACATAAGTTTACGTAAGTAATAAAGTTTTATATAACATGTAGAGAAGAGATAGGGAAGATGTATGTACTACTGATCTATTTAGCTTACAGACTTGACTACCTCGTTTAGAATAAATAATAATCAATATATAGATGAGTAATATTTTCGTCCCAGAGTCATGGTTCCGGTATTTTTTGGTTATTTTGTTATCGTTCACTTTGGGTGGAGTGCAGCTAATTCGTTTGCTTTCAAATCGTATTGAAAAAGTTTGCAATTATTGCAGTATTAATATAAGCAAAAAGAGAAAGATTTTTTGCTCGCCAAATGGTTTTAATTGGGAAAAAGTCATTCGTGCGAAGACGTAAAATTTAAAAAAAATCACTACCTTAGAGGAAATTGAATAAAATTCATCACAATGTACGACTCACTTTCATAACTTCGTAAAATTTGTTCTAAAATTAACGGCAGAATATCGAGTGTTCGCTAATTTTAGACTCTCGAAATATTATCAGGCTGAAGTTTGTAACGTTAATATAATGATGCATCTTTGGAGAAAGTCGTTATTGTGCAACTTTAGGTTTTCTTGAAATTTAGCAAACTCAGATTTTATAATTTCAACTTTTCCAGTTGTTCGAAAGGTGTAAAATATTAATTTTCGTTTCTATATTTCGATACATTAACGGTACTAACTTCAGACTCGAGTAATATTCCCGAAATCTGTTCGTGGGTACTGACAAAATGTACATGCGAAAGTATATTATCATTTGTTTATTCAATACGAGAATTGATACGTACACAATCTATTATCTTTCGACTATGTATTTATAATGTACATATAAGGATAGGGTGGAAAAAAAAATATACATTTGGCGTATATAATTCGAGTTTGAAAGATTCAAGTGTAGAAATGAGAAAAAAATTTTTCGAAACTTTACCAAACAACATCGTGATGATGAAAAAAATACGGCCCATTAAAGACATTTCACGAAGTATATTTTTGAATTCACGTTAACGCAGTTTTTTTATCTAATAATAACAACAACAACAACAATATTAATAATAATAGGAATGGCTGCTCCGACCAGATAATTATCGAATGAAAAAAAAAAAAAAAAGCATCTTATCGTCATTTTTTATTGCTATTTTTGATCAAATCGACAAATCCTTTACCTGTGCGTACAACGTGGATGGTAATTTACAGTGTGACGTGCGAATTGAAGCTGCGCACAACCTCGCATAGCATAGCGGCAACACGCGATGTATAAATAATAAAAAGGAAACGCTGCTCGTGCCTCGACAACCTTTCCTGACATTGGAACAATTGATAATCGGCGGTTTTGACGATGCATCAGGTGTAGAGTTGTTATTTTTAGCTACACCGAGTTTTTGAAGTACAGAAAATTTCGGAAAATTAGTTTGAAGCTCGGAAAAAGGGAACGTTCATAAACTACGTGGATCTAATTATTTTCAACATATTTTAACCCCCCTAAGTCCATTTTAAATTTATTACATCGTTAATTATATTTTGTATCCTCCTTAAAAGCTTTCCGCATCCCATTTATGTTATTTCGCACTTTTTGTTTGGAAAACTTTTCAGAGTACAGTTCGCGATAAGCGTCATGTATCCTGTGATATAATGACATTGTGAATAATATTACACTGTGCCCTTAAGGTCGTATAGTACTTCTACCCTTACCGATTGAGCAAACTAACCCTTTTTCTTCTTACATTGAATAAACAAACGAGTGAAAAGATTTCAAATTTCGACGGTGCATCGCTCTTTTGTACCGGAATTCATGCGTTATTACTGATCAATGTTGTATTTCGGCGCGTTATTTGAAATTTAAAATTTCACATGACTAAGTATATTGCATTATTTAAAAGAGTCTTAACCCTTTGAGGAGCAGCGGTACACGTATGTACCACCTTTTTTTCCTGCAGTTTTTACATGATTGCCAATACCTTTATACTTCTAAGTCGTTGCTAGTATCTTGAAGGTTCAAGCTAAAAGATACTTGAGGAAAAAAGTGGATATTTGTTTCTTTATAATTAATTATACATAATTCAAACGCAAAAGACTCGTTTTTTTCAGAATAAATTCAGCTGTTCTCAAACGAAGTGTCGAAAGGCTTTGAAATTTTTTGTCATATATTTTTCAGGTCTATTACTAACTTATAAAATCGTTTTCATATTTTTCGGCAGGCTTAAAATTTTCAAAATAAAATTGGATGCTAATTGCCATATCGGATCCGATATCTTGAACTTTGGAATTCGGACATCAGAATCGTAATCAGCGACCCCAAAAAACCCTCTATACCAAATTTTGTGCCGATTGAACGAAAAATCACGAACTTAACCTAACATAGTCGCCATTTTGGGTCCGCCATCTTGAATTTTCTAATACTGACTTCAGAATCGTAATCGGCGACCCCAAAAAACCCTCAATACCAAATTTTGTGACGATTAAACGGAAGAATCACGAACTTAACCTAAAATAGTCGCCATTTTGGGTCCGCCATCTTGAATTTTCTAATTCTGACTTCAGAATCGTAATCAGCGACCCCAAAAAACCCTCTATACCAAATTTTGTGCCGATTGAACGAAAAGTCACGAACTTAACCTAAAATAGTCGCCATTTTGGGTCCGCCATCTTCAATTTTCTAATTCTGACTTTAGAATCGTAATCGGTGACCCCGAAAACCTCCAACCACTTATGATTTTCTAAGTTTGTTCAGTAGAAAAATGTTTCCCTCAAAAGGTTAAGGTAGTACTGTCGCAAAACGATTTACCGCATGGATATCGATGAAATTTAATATGCTCGTAGACATTGGCCCAAAGGTAATTGGATTCGATTTTTCTAAAGATTAAAATCACGATAGAAAAGTTCATTTTCACGTGTCCAACACTTAGTCTTACGGAGAATCACGCCATTCGCAATTTCAAACTCGGATTGTGTGATCACTGTCGTTCAGATTTCAATGAACTTGCACGGAACGATATTTCAATATCTGCCGTAAATTTTGGATGCTCGAAAATAAAGCTTAGGAGCGTGCGACAAGAAAGATAGGCAGACGTTGAAAATTAGAAACTGCGAATAGCTGACAACGACGCGGCAACGCCGTAGATCGTAATTGAGGTTAGGATCTGCCGCGTACTTTTTCCGCACACTTTTTCGATCGCTCTCCGGCCGTTTCGAAATGAACAATTTTCCCGCATCGTCACCGTCTGAGGATGTTTTACCCTCGACATTTTGGTAAGCGAGCGATTGTCCGTGCTTTGCGTGCCGCTTGAATTTAGTGAAAACATCGCGCGACGTTGCCACATCTAAATACCGACCGAGTCAAATGAGCGTCAGAATGAACTTGACTTGCTTTTTGTTGACGGTACTACCCTTAAGGAATATAAATGCCACGTGGCCTCGTGTAGTCCTTAAGTAACTTCTTGCCGCACCGAGTTAACCCCCCCCCCCCCCCCCCCTCCCCCTCCCCGCTCCTCTGCCACCCCCACGTGGTTTCAGAACGTTCCTAAAGCCGCAAGACCGATTTTGATAAGACCATATTCCATGAAAATGTAAAAAAAAAAACGTCGTAGAGTACGAATTAATTTTATTTCAAGGGTCAGATCGTTGTCACTTTTTGACCGAAGGTGATAGTGCAATTAATTTGAAAAATTTTATCGCGCATATCACGTCGAGATGAAAATAATTTTTCGAGAAAAATATTTACCGATTAGACGAAGTTGTTTCTTTGAAAGAAATTATCTTCTCACTTGTACTTGCACAATGCATGGTGAAAGTTATTTTTGCAACGTGAACACGAGTGAAAATTATTTTTTTAAACAATTGGCAGATCGGCGTATATTTATCGAGTTGTTATAGTGCATTGGAAACCCGAGTATAGAAAATACGGAAATAACAAACAAAAGTAGAGTAGTCGATGTTTGTTCAAACGATTGTTTGTTATAAATTCACGGAAACAATTTTCTTCTTTTATCATGTTGGGATCGTTTAACGTTTTAATTAACAAAGTCAAAATCGCAGTATTGAATCGAATACCGAGAACGAAGTAAATCTATTTTGAGCGAATCTGTGAAAAATAGTCTCTTCCGAACAAGACAATTCATCTAGATTTTCAATTTTGAACAGCGATTTTATCGATACTCGAGTGTTACTTGAAGTTTGTTTTAGAACGCGTTGAGAGTTTACTTTAAAAGATGATGTAGTTGACATAGTAAAAGATTGAATTTGAGTATACTAAAAAAAAAAAAAAAAAAAAAAGAGGTTGTTTTTACAGAAAAATTCATCTTTTTTTTTTTTTTAATTACAATATTCTTTAAAAAAAAATTTTTTTTTCATTTCATTTAATTGACGATCGAAAACGACTATCTTCTGACATAAAATCTAACATAAAATTAACACGAAATATCGATTTTTGGGAAGCCAATCTCTTTAACAAGTAGATCGAGGTCTCTCTGCCTTTGACTATATGTAAAGAGGATATATCTGTCGATTGATTTTTTCGATTATTTTATACTAACCCCACCGTTATTATCCACTCGTACCGAAGAAAGATCTGTATTATTAACACACGGTGTATACCCGGCCGATTGTGAGTAAAGCGGACAAATGCGTCGATATTAAATATCGGCCTTGACATTTGAACGCGACTATCGTCGTAACATCTTGCGCTCGATTCTCGCTGCACTGTGTAATACATTTCATGTCAGATTTTTCCTACCGATCCTCCGGTGCTCCCATGACGATACATATTTCGACAGTGATTGCAACATTTTTTAAAGTAATGAAAATAATTACGTATACTTTGTGGCCAAAATCAAATATATTCCAACCAAAGTTGAAATGGTTTCGAAGAGTTGTAAAAATCAAGGAATTAATTTTTGAACTAACCGATTTTTTTTTTTTTTTTTTTTTTAGTCGTTTTGATTTTTCTAATCTTCAGGGCCCGATAATACCATCTCCGATACAACAACAATCTTTACATTTTAATTAAAATTCCAAGTTGAAAAATCAAAATAACTAGCAAAATACACTGAGAGAAATTTTTAGTTCCGGTTACCGCTCAGTTCTTAACTATTTTCATTTTTTTTCACCACAATCGAAAAATATAGTTCTAGGTACAGAATAAAAATTAGTTTTCTAGCTGTTACCGGGAAGTCTGGTATCCGTTACTATATTTTCTTGTAACTGTTGCGAAAATTTAATGCTTGCGCAATAATAAATTGACGTTGAAGCCTTATTTAACTAAAAAAGTAGAGTAAATCTTACGAACCGATTTTGCGTTGCAATAACCAAAAAATGATCGAATTTTTAAATTTTTAAAAAAATTGTTAAAAATCGTAGATGCTAGAACTCTTGTTTTTAATCTTCAGGAACTGTAGAACTTTTCGATCAAAAACTTTCAGTACAGGAAATCAAATTACTTTTTCTTTCTAGATGCGATGCCACGAAAATCTGGCATATCATTTTTTATGTGCATTTTTTTTTTTTTTTTTTTCGTAATTTTAGCGAAACTTTTTTTCTAAAATCAGGAACTTCAGAAATATCCCGAGTGCCAGTGGAACAGATGGTAGACATTTTATTTTCTGCAAAAGAGATTTGGTTAAAATCTTGAACTTCATTTTTTAGCGAAATCACTTGGACTCGATCCGATAAATTATGTTTATCTCCGCATTAACAAACTGACAATAAGTCAAATCTGATGAAAATCTTTTGATTTAAATTTCAATCGCGTATATTTTTCGAGAACAGTTTGTTAGGAATATATATTTATCAATAGGACACAGGAAAACGGAAGGTTTAGATAATATTTGATTCGGTCTTGAGTGAGAAAAAAATATTTTAAAGTTACATTATTTCGATCTTCAACTTTGATGTAAATGAACAGTATAATAATTCAATAAGCATTCCGAATAATAATTTGTCAAGTCGAATCGCGATTGGATTATAAAACATCGATTTGCAAAAATAAACCTCAATCGATAAATGCAATTAAACTTTTTAATTCCAATTGAATCTGTTGTTTGTACAGTCGGAAGTTTTTTTTTTAAAACTTTTATTGCCAAATTAACTAGAAAAAATGTTGAAAACTTTGAATTCGTTGCTAATTCTTCACTTCGACGGTGATTAAGGTCGTATAGTACGCCTACCGTTACCGAGCGAGTAAATTCACCCTTTTTCTTTCTGTATTAAGTAAACGAACAAACGGAAAGGGTTCAAATTGGAATTGCGCAAAGTATCTCAGCTATGGATTTTTTGGCCCCTGAAATACGGGAAATGTGGTTTGAAGCTTTCCGTTCGATTGTTTATTTAGTGTAAGAAGGAAAAGGGTGAGTTTGCTCGGTCGGTAAAGGTAGGAGTACCGCATGAACTTAAATATGCGCGACTCGTTGGTTTGGGGAAATTTTTCATTATATGTGCTTAATTTGCGGTGACCTTTATCTCGAATAACGTTCAGTCGTTGTCTGATAATCGGAAGAATGCATTCTTATCTTGTTTCCTAACGCTGCTGGAACGACGCGAACGAATTCGGAGAGAGAAAAGTTTGCTTGAAATAATAACCTGTAAGATATTTTCGAATTCATTTCCCTCCGCAAGGTAGGACGAATAAAAAATATTCCACGCCTCTGCGAAGCTGAAAAAAAAGGCATCTTTTTCCTTTCACTAATCCGTCGAACTAACTTTTGTGATATCCTTAACTTCCAATCATAATATACCGTACAAAATTAATTGATAAACTTAAATTACACAACTCTACGTAAAAAACTTTTCGTCCGTTTCCTAAAATTTATTTTATGATTTTTCTCTTCATTATGCTCGATAATAAAGGAAAAGTACCCATATTCCATAGAAAAGTTTGCTTTTGTGGTAGTTTTGATAATAATATATTCTTTTCAGTTATCGTAGAGATATTAAATAGTTCTGGTACATTTAAAAATACAGCCAAAAAAAAAAAAAAAAGGGTTGGAATATAGTTTTAAAGCAGTAGTCTCTGAATTTTTAGGGAATAACAAAATTGAAAATTACCAAGTTCTAGTTGAAAATACGTTAAAAAACTTTATAACCATGGGTTGCGGAATGTCTCTAAAAGTACATATGCTGCATGCTCATTTAGATAAATTTGAAAACAATATGGAGACGTGATCAGAAGAACAAGGAGAACGTTTTCATCGATATATTATGAACTTCGAACAACGTTATCAGGGCCGATACAACGAAAATATGATGAGTGACTACATTTGGGGTTTAGTGAAAAACGTACTTGTGAACATGAAAGAAAAAGCAAGAGGGTTCACTTTCAAACTTTTTTCCACTATTTGTGTAATTTGATATGACAGTGAAAGTTGATAAAAATTACATATTTAAGGGGGTATTCTAGTGTAGAAATTTGAAAAAATCGATTTTTTTTTTTTTATATTTTCAAAGCTTAACCTTTCAAGAATGTGTCCTTAAAAGGACAAGTCAAAATTTCAATTATTTTCAGAGATATAGCTATTTTAGTGACACGTCTTCAATACTGGCTCGGCTGGAACGAATTTTACTCGAAACTTTAAACGCGTTTTTCTCAAAACTACATTTTTCAAAACGGTTGACATGATTTCTCAAGTTCTATTAAACCGATTTACTTGAAATTTGGTGAGAATCTTCTCAATACATGTCTCTATCGCACGAACTATTATTATAACGAAATAATAATTTTTACTATTTTTAAAAAATTCAGAAACGTTCAAAAAAGTCAAAAAAAAACGTATTTTTTCGGACAGCCGTAATTTGACAAAAAAAAAATTTTTTTCGACTTTTTTTTTAGTTAGTACGATAGCTGCATTTATGTAGATTAATAATCTTTTTTTGTTTTTTTTTTCTGATTTTGAAAATGCTTGCAATCGTGACAACATTGGCGCGCCATTTTTTTTGTACCCCCCACTTCAACAACTCATAGCACTTTCAATTTTGTATTTTTTGACTTTTTTTTTTTTTTTTTTTTGTAATCGTGAAATAATAATAAACGCCTGATAAAAAAATGGATGGTAAAAATATTTTTTGTTTTTTGTTTATAGCACTTCAAAAAACACCTCAAATTCATGCCTCTACACTAGAATACCCCCTTAAATATATTTGTTTCGTGTTATCAATAAATATAAAGTTTTAACTATGGATTTTCTAAAATACACTTCAACCGTTCTCCTGGATAGAAAAGCAAACTTTTTCAGGCGGCATACATTTTTTTCATCCAACTGCCGATAAATCTATCGAAATTTATTAAATCTATTAAAATACCCTCTTATCAAAGTCAAAATTCGTGTTGGCCTGTGTCATCGCATCATTCGGTTATTTCGTATAAATCTTCCTTTACAAGCAGCTCATGATTGTTGGTCCAATGGTCTCCGATTAAAAAAAAAAAAAGTCACCGGCTTACACGAATATCATGATATCAAATTCGCTGGTGTATGTAATTTTCTACAAGGAAAGATATTAGGTATATTGATTGATTGATTTTTCACACGAGTTTTGACAAGTCGCCTAAACTAATTGATTAGTCAACGAATTCTGTGACGATGTTACGTAGAATTCCATAATCCAGAAAAGCATTAAAATATGGTTAAATTTCTAATTTTTTTTCTCCTCGATAGTTCAATTATGTAAGTTAAATTGGTGTCTATAGACTGTGTTTCTATGATAAAAATAAGTCGGAATATTATCCGAGGTTCGGTAATTATCGAACGATGCCTTTTTGGTACAGCGGACAAAATCTTGTAAACCGAGTAGTTTCATCATTTGTTCAAATAAAAAGAAGAAACAGAAAATTGTTGATTTTGCATAAAATGATGATTTTGGTAAATTGAATAGTTGAACGAGAATTCAAGTTCAAATGACTTTTAGGCAAAATGAGCTACGTGATTTGTTGAAATTTTATTCACTGTAGAGCAAAGTTCCTTTGGAATATCTAAAAGTTGTCGACAGCAAACCGACGAGGTTGAAATCCGTATCGTTATCCTAAAAAAATCAGTATCTTTTTATTTTTACAATTTTTTCGAATGAACAAAGATTTGAGGATACGCATATTCTCTGTAATAATGATTACGTTTCGTTTTATTACAGTTTACTGAATTTCAAACAATTCCAAAATTGCAAGCTGACGATCTTTCTTAAGCATGATATGATAACCGAGCTGTTTCTGTGCAAATCTGTTGTGTTTTATTTCTTCCTCCTTTTCGAATCTAAAAAGTTCCGAAAGTCCCTAAATCCGAATTATTCGGTTGCGAAACTCGAAGTAAAGACATCGAATTTTTTCGAAGCAACAAAGTTTCGAATGGTTGGAAACCCGCCGGTTCAAAGTTCCGGAATGCAATATTTCGAAAATTAAAATACATTCACTCAGCGTAGTTATTCAATGGGTGGGTGCAAAAAATGAGAAAAAAAAAAACAAAAAACGTAAAATTATCGAAAATTCAAAACAAAGAAACCGCAAAGTGGAGAAATTCACAGAATTGAAAATCTTCCATCATTCGGAATTTCGATGCTTCAGATGTTTAAATCTTTCTCACTTTCACCCTTTCGAAACTCTTTGTGCGTCGGATTACGGACGATTCGAAACTTTGACGTTACGTCAAGGTTTGATTTCTTTACTTTAA